>NC_090924.1:798163770-798466801 GCF_040938575.1 Ambystoma mexicanum | reverse complement strand
CAAGCAGAGTCCAAGGACAGGTTGAAGAGTTCAGCGAGGTGAGAGACTATTGAAGGGGCAATAAGCATGACTAGCCAAGAAGCAAGAGGTTCATATGGGGCACAAGAGGGGTTAGCCTTCATAAGTAGAGATAATACTTCTTCAGTACGAGTGTGACTAAAGTGGGAGATTGAGGCAGATGATGATGGTAGAGCAGGCAGAGAGTAGAATGAAGGAGGAGGGAGTTTGTGAAAGGTCAGAAGAGAGTCTATAAATGTGCAAATGTTTGCAGAAAAGTATTCAGTAAGGTCATTAGCTGTGAGAGTGGAGTTGATATTCATGGTTTAGGAGGAGTGAGGAGTGAGTTTAGGGTGCCCTGTAGCTGGAAAAGATGGTTGGAGTGAGAGTCAATGAGGGTTCAGTAGAAATTAAGAGGACTTGAGGAAGTTCAGGGCAGAGGGGTAGCATTTCAGGTTCTCATGCAAGTGGGTAAGCCTCCATTTGTGCAGTAACTGACCCATGCCTGTGCGGAGAGAACGTATGAATGGGGTGATCAATGGTAGGATACTGAGATTCAATGGTGAAAGTTAGGAGTGGGGAGTGAGAGTAGAATGAGTCATATAGTAGTGAAAGGAAGCTGGAGAAGGCAGTTTTAGTGGGAGAGACATCAATTGTGAAGGAGGTGAGTGAGAACTGTAGGTCCAAGAGAAAGAACGAAGGTCAGAAAGTTAATATTTCCTTTTAGTAATAGGTGAGCAACAGGTGAGGAGAGGTCAGACGGTGGAAAGGAGATGCTGGTAGAAACAACTGAGTGATCAGATAGGGATGGTGTGACACCCAGTACTCAAAAACAACCTAGGAAGCACAGAGAGAAAATGAGGCTCTCTGTGAGAACAATGACAGGCTCCACAGACAGGTAGCTATGCAAGAGCGATTGATAGAAACCAGCAAGGCATTGATAGTGGAACAGAAAGCTCAGGTTCTTGCATGGCAACAGGGAGCAAGGGATGACAGAGATGAGGTTCGCTGGGAAAGGGAAACACCTGAGCATAACCTCAGGAACCCTAGTACCAGAGGCCTTCACCTCTTCCAATCCCTGGACTCTGCCACCCCCATGTCCACTGGTGCACGTGAGCCAAGGGCCACCGGGTTGCAGATTTCAATCCAATCAGAAATATGGGGCTCATAGACCAGCACCTCCCAGGAATGGATGGGCGGGCATTTGGGTATGGGTACCCAAGTACTGTGAAATTTAGTGGGGAACTCAATGAGAGTAGGCCCACTAAGGGCATCCTGAAAAACTTTGCCCAGCTAGGACAGTGGGGGGTACCCATCAAATCCTGGGAGCAAGGAGGAATCAGAAGACTCCTCTGAACACCTCAGGACACAGGAGACTAGGTCCCTGCTTTCTGCCAGCCATTCCCAGGCTCGCAGAATCCGGGAGAGCCTAGAAGACCAGACGGGCACCTCTGGGAGCAGTCCCTCTGAGTCAGAGGAGGAGTGGACCAGGGTTACCCGAACCAAAAAGGCCAATAAGGCAAAAAGGGCCTTGCTTAAGGAACCCTTGAAGCAAATCAAAGCGATAAGTAGCGTCATCAAACCCTATCATAAGAATGCTAAGTATTCTGTTTGGGAGCAATTAGAGCTCTTTGAGCAGATGATGGAAACTTTCCATTTGAAGGACAGACAAAGCTATATTCAATATGTGAAATGGACCTTCTCACCATAATACTCCAGCTTCTTTGCAGGGCTGGAGGACCAAAATCTTTCTAGATGGTCCACCTATAGGGTGGCCATCTTGAAGCATTTTTCTGTGCACCGAAATCCTCAGGAGGCTCGCAAGGCAGCCTACAACTTGCAATGTGGGGAGGATCAGGGCCCACAAGAATTTGTGCAGGAATTAAAGTGTGCCTTTGCGCAGACCACCAGAAGGGTGCGCACGGACAGCAAAGAATTTGTGAATACTTTTTTCCACGCTCTACCAAAGTACATCATGATCCAGCTAGTGAGAGATTTTCATGAGAAAAAATCACTAGACTGGGTCATTGAACAGGCCACACAAATTTATGAAAATGATACAAAAACCCCCAAAACAACCAACACCCCTGCTGCTGCTAAGGTGGCAGAGGTGAAGGTTGCCCCCGTATTAGATTTGGAGATGGGGGGCCTAAAAACCTGCCTGCACAGCAGAACAATCCCAAGCCCAGAAGGCCCTCGGGCCAGTCACAGACAGGGAGCCAAGGAGATAGTCCCACAAATGGGATCCCTCACTCCCCTGACTACATAAGTCCCCACTACAATGGGAACAGACCCATCCTGGGTTATGTGTGGACTCCTCCAGCCCAAGGGGGGGGATACAACCAAACCGCAGCTAACCCAAGGAACTTCCCTCCTCACTTCCCCCAGGAGGGCAGAAATTCCCCAAATCCTGGACAGAACTTTTTCCCCAGGTACCAGCAAAACTTTCAACCCCAAAACCATCCATCCTTCTTTCCCCAATTTCCTGAGCCCAGAAAACCCAATCCTGGAGCGGGAAGGCCAAGGGTGGAGGGGTACCCACATTTTCCAAACCCGGGGTATCTTCAGAGAAGGGATAGCTACCCTTCCTGGGATAAGCCCAGAGGAGACAACAGAACCCTGTATCAGCCTGAGCGGGTGTCACAGATAGAGCGCCAGGTCCAAAACATGGCACATGATCTGGGTCGCATGCTGAGGGCTCAACAGAACCCTCAGACGAGCATGCCAGCACAGAATGCCTCAAACTCCAGACCTGGTGGTCCAGAGCAATGACGGGGGCAGAATCCCGACAACCCACCGGTTCCCAGGGAGGAGGAACAAGGGGAAGTGGGGTGTAAAGCCTTGGAGGAAGCTTCCTTTGCCACTTGTAAAAAGCCCCTGGAAACCCAGGAACCGGAACCAAAATTTCCTGCCCCTGAAAGGCTGCCACACAAGGAGCAGAGGGGGGGTAGGAGAAACAAAGAACCCAAACAGACCCATTTTGAGGAGGAGGTACAAATCTTCCACTTTGAAGGAGAGGAATCCTCAGAGGATCCTGGGAAAAGCATGTTTTCCTTCAGAGATGGGGGAAATCCGCCCAAAGAAAAATGGGTCCCAAAGGATTCAAATCCAGACTGAGTAGATGTGGGGACTGAGCGAGCTCCGCCCATCATCCAACCCCAGAACCAACAACATGAAAATCCCCTGGTTCAAACCCATCCTGGTGACTGCCTCCAAAAAGGGGGGGGGGGGTGGCCCAGAATCAGAACCAGTGGAACCCAAAACTTCTCCCATATCTAGTTGCCACCTTTTCTTTTCAGATTCCCTAGACTCCAAACAGAATGCTGCCCAAATCTCTTCTTCTCTTCTTCCCAAATCTCTTCTTCTCTCTTCTCTTCAGTGTCCAAAACTAGAAAACTAACCCACCAGTTGTCCAAAAATGTACATTATCTGTGCCCCCTTGAGGAGAAGGAGGGAAGATTCTATGCCCTGGTCCAAATACAGGGGCAGGGTACAATTTTGGCACTGGTGGACACTGGATCCCAAGCTACCCTTTTGTCCAAAAAGGCCTTTGATAAACTGAATTCAGGAAGGGGGAGAATTACCAAATTCCTCTCAACCTTCTTCCTGGACAACTTCATAACTTTGACAGGAAGGAAATTTCCGTTGAGGGGACTGCGGATTTGGACATTAAAATTGGGCAACACAAGGTGAAGCACACGGTCATAGTTGTAACTCCAGAGGGCACCCCTTGTTTACTAGGGAATGACCTCCTGCGAAGGTTGTCACCCCTAATAGACTGTGTAAACAAGATCCTCTGGACCCAGACTAACCGACCAATAAAATTAAAACAGAGTGTCAACCATTTTAGTTTAAACGGCACCTGCCACATGGTTGAACAAAAATCTGACCAAGTAAAATTTCACTTCCAAAACCAACCATTCCCAGACGTGACAGTAATAGCAGTAGGACAACAGACTGGTGATGGGGGGTCCTCTCTATTTCTTAAAATCAACCTTCCTTCCAGATTAAGGTGGCATTCCACACTGGAAGGAAACACTCTGAAATTCTTTACCAATCCACAATCAGACATTCCCACTCCTATAGTCCAGAAAGATGAAAAATCAGCTCAGAACATGGCTGATATTCAGCAAATTGGAGAGCAGTTGTTCATCTCAATTCAGTTAAATGAAGGGAAGGACTCTGTTCTCGTCCGGGTCTGCGTGAACTACGGTAAGAGCTTAATCAGCGAAGCCATGTTATGCAAACTCCCAAAAGATCCAGCCATTCCCACATTTAAACTGATAGACAAATGGGAAATGGATCTGGAAACACCCAATTACAAACATCTCCGGCCAAGCAGGTGTATGCTCAAAATCACCATAGGCATCAAGAGCATAGTCCATAATTGTTGGGTCATGCGAGACGTCACTGCCGTCTTTTACTTAGGCAGTGACATTCTCAATCGCTTTGCCATTAGTTTGGAACTATAAACTTCAAAGCTTGGTCCCGATTATCCGATAATCCCATGGGCTTTGATGACCCAGAAAAAGCATTTAGGTCAGCTCAACTGCTGCCTTATGCAGATGAAATTCAGATTGGGGAGGGAGTCACCATCCCAGAAAGGACCCGACAATTCTCCCTGGAAGTGAAAGTTAAAAGAGGACAGAAACTGAAAAACCCTGACACCTATATTGATCTAAATGCTTAATTTCAACAGCAAGGGTTGGGGGTAAACCCAACACCACTAGTCAATATAGAACATGACACCATTCCAATAGAGGTGGATAACAGCGACTTAAAGAGTATCACTCTAGCCGCAGGCACCATCATTGGAATGGCGGTTGATGACCGACATTTCTCCATAGATTTAGGCAATTAACTGTTAGGACCAATCCCCAAGGACTGTTTTGACAGTGATAGTGATGACAACACAACACCAGAAAGGATCTTTACCCGGCATGGGGGGAACTTCCTGGAGTACACTTCCTGCCCTTATGGTAAGGAAGATGTGACTTGTGACGTCAGGAGGGATGAGGTGATTTTCCTAGTCCGGGTGGACTGCCTTCCCCACTTGAAGCCACCAGTACAAATCAGCACTTTGACCAGGGACTTCTCCACCCAGTTGGAGGAGGCCGCTGAGAAAGCAAAACCGGAAGTCTTTCCAGGCAGATGGTTGAAGAGACAGTCAACCTAACTGATGCCTGTGAGACTCTGGAGCAAAGGCAAAAATTGAAACAAGTTTTCTTGGATTTTCAAGATCTCTTCGCGGTGGACTCATATGACTGTGGTCGCACCGACATCCACACAACAAAAATTCCCAAGGACCCTGGCATGACTCCAGTGTTTGTGAAGCAATATCGCTTGCCTCTCGCATCAATGGAGTCCCTTACTGAAATAATTAAGAACTTTGGGTCCCGTGGGATAATCTGTCCAGTCCACAGCACCTTCAATAATCCGGTGCTGGGGATTTTGAAGCCAAACGACCAGGGGAGACACTGCGCCGACCTTAGGGGACTCAACAAACGGGTCCATACTTCCCGATGGCCTCTTCCCTACATTGACCAAGGGCTGGCCCAGATCCAGGGGTCACAGGTATTCACTGCAATAGACCTGACCAATGGATACTGGACTGTACCTGTCAGTAGGGAGGACCAATACAAGCTGGCCTTCACCTTTGGGGGATAGCAGTACACATGGACCCGGACTCCCTTTGGATACATCAACTCCGGCAATTAATTCAACATTTCTCTACATAAGGCCATGCCCGACCTGGGTGAAAGGGGTAACCTGGCCTATGTAGATGATGTTCTCATCAAAAGCTCAACTGTGGAGGAAAACATAGCGGAGATCCGTTATGTTCTGACACAGTTGAGGGCTGCCGGAGCAAAACTCTCTTTTCACAAGGCACAGTGGTGTAGAACCCGTGTCAATTTCTTGGGGCATGAGATTACTCCTCAGGGTCTCTGTCCTCAGGAAAAGAAAGTGGAAGCACTCCAGAAATTGCAGGAACTAAGGAGCCTCCTTGGACTGACTAATTACAGCAGAAAGAGATTACAAGACCCCTGATTCATCTTTTGAAGGGGGGGTCAAGTGGGAGTGGGATCCAGAACAAGCCGAGGCAGTAAAACAACTCAAAAGAAGCCTCTCATAAGCACCTTGCCTAGCTAACCCTGTCAAAAACAAGGAGTTCTTCTTGGAGACAGGGGGCCTCATTACACGGTTGGTGGTAGGGGTTTACCGGTACTGGTAAGGGCACCTGTACCGGTAAACCGCTACCGCCTTACTACGAGGTCCCTTTGCGGGACCCGACTTTAACAGCTTGTTTTACCTGCCGTTAAAGTAGGGTGCCGCAAAGGGACCTCGGAGCTAATTACGGACTCAAATTAGCACCTTCCCCATTCCCATTATGCCCTATGGGGGCAAAATTGGGAATGGGGAAGAGCCTTGGTGAATGGGGAATTACCGCCCCGCTCACCTTGGAGTAGGGCGGTAATTCCGCCATCCACCAAGGCGGACACAGTAAAATACCGGCGGCAAAGATGGCGCTAATAGCACCATGGTTACCGCCTTCCGTGTAATGAGGCCCAGGGTTCTCTAATACATGCTTGACTGCAGTATTATACCAAAAGCATGACAAGGTCAATAAAGTAATCTCCTATGCGAATAAAACATTATCCTCTCTGGAGGAAAAAATCAACGATTGTGAGAAGGCACTCCTGGCAACGGTGTGGGTATTGAAGAATTAACCCCCGTTCATCCAGTGGGAACACATCATAGTGGAGACTCCACACCAGCCTCTGCAATATCTTCAAAGTGACAGAATCTGTGCCGGAAATGTGAGTAATTCCCGAATTACTTCCTGGATTCTGTCAATGCAAGGCTTTCCTGTGGAGGTCAGATATGGCCAAAACAAGAAGAGTCCCCTCGCGGAAGGTCTGGCTGACTTGCATGATTGTGCCAGAGAAAACTGTCTCGAGGACGAAAGTCTAAAAATCAAGGACAACATGGAGGCATACATCAATTCCCCACACAAAGTCTTTGAAGAAGACAAGTGTGAGGGAATGCCCACTGTCTATGTGGATGGATGCTCTTACCATGTTGACAACAACGGGGAAAAAGAACTTGTGGCCGGCGTAGGGAATGCATGGGTGAATGAGACCCCAGGACCCTCTGCTGGGTAAAAGATTGGTCCCCGAAGTAGTCAAGTGGCAGAGTTGATGGCTGTGCATCAAGTCGTCTTCACTGCTGTCCAACATCAACTCCACAAACTGGTCATAATCACTGATTCGGATTATGTACAGAACGGGTTCGTGGAGCACCAGGGACATTGGAAAACGAGAGGCATGCTATGTGCTAAAAATAAACCGTTGAAACATGGGAAATTAATTCAAAATATTGATGATCTGGTAACCTCGAATGGGATGACTATCTACTGGCTAAAGATCAAGGGTCATTCTGAATTAGAGGGACCAGAAAAAACTGGAAATTACCTAGCTGATCAGCTGGCCAAAACCAGAGCCATCCAAGGGGATCTACTTGAGATCGAGTCCCTCCTGGGATAAATCCATGTCACTGCTATCACAAGGTCCCAGACAAATGCTCACAATGAACTCTCAACTGCACAATGGAATAAGGAGACCCCAGATGCTGAATTGATTACGGCTCAAAAAGGGGATCCAATAATTGGTAAGTTTTATCAACACATTGAGGACACTGAGAACTTTCTCCTGACGGATATCAATTACAAAGGGAAAGAGGACCTCAGAGTGTTGTTGAAATGTCCAAAAATGTTCCAAATCCAAGACGGTTTGTTGGTAAGGAGATCCCTGGCTGCCCATGATCAGTGATTGGTCCCTACTTCATTCCGAAGCCTGATTTTAAGTCAAGCCCATGATGCAGCCACAACCGGTCACAGAGGGTTTCATAGAACGCTTGAAATCCTAAGAGAGGTTGCATACTGGGCACACATGGGGCAGGACCTCCACCAATACTTGAAGGGGTGTCTTGTGTGTGTACAATTTCAGCCAACATCCCTCACACACCGTGCGCCTCTCCAAAAGAGGGGGATGACACTGCCTTGGTCAGACTTATAAGTCGATTATATTGGGCCTGTGATTCGCTCCTCTAGGGGAAATAAGTACATGTTGACCGTGACATGCTTGTTTACTAAGTGGGTAGAATGTCTCCCGGCCCCAAACTGCAAGGCAGAAACAGCAGCTGCCCTGATGATCAACCACATCTTCTCGCGTTTTGAACTACCCCAAAGGATCAAGTCAGACCGAGGTAGCCACTTTACTAGCGAAGTAATGACAAAGAAGTGGGAGATACTTGGGTCAAAAGGAAATAACACATTGCCTACTGGCTAGCCTCTAGTGGTGCAGTAGAGAGATACAACAAGACAATTGTGAGCATATTAAAAAAATGTGTGGCCGATTCTGGGCCAAGTTGGGATATTCGATTACCTCTTGTCCTAATGGCCATCAGATCTACCCCTTCATCTGCAACTAAAATGTCACTGTTTGAGCTGATGACTGGACCCCAGCATCTGCTCTACAGAACCCAATAGCAGACATTGATCAATGCCTCCACAACTCATGAGTATGTTGAAAATCTAAGAAAACACCTTCAACATTCTTTTGCCTATGCTCAGCGAAATCTAGAGAGATCTGCAGACAGCATGAAGACCCACTATGACTTGAAGACTACTAGAAAAGAATACCATGTAGGAGACCGGGTCTATGTATACAATTTCCAAAGGAACCAGGCCAAACAGCGCACATTTTTGCCTACCTGGAGGGGTCCTTTTGAAATTGTAGACAAAATCTCACCAGTCACCTACAAAATCCGTATCCCCAAAGATAGTTTGGCAGAGGGGGAAGATAAGTGGGTCCACAATAACCAACTGAAGTGTTGCCATCCTAGGCACACTCTTCCGCAAATGGAGGAGTCTTCTGGAACCCCAGAGGGGGTCACTCCAGCTCCCTAGAATTCCAACAATAAAATATTCCATCTATATAGTCAATAAATTGCTAACAGAAAAATGTGTCCTGATTTGTCAAAATGTATGTGTCCGCCCCACTACATTGATAGTGGTGGGGAAATGTCTACAAATATGTTTTTGCTTTGTCATCATAGTTTTAATTGGAAACCATGGAGACTAAAACCAAGGAGGACCACCCGGGGACCGGAAGGAAAGATCCAAGACCACACTACCAAAACCTGTCATTGGGCTGCCCACAGAGTGCAAATGGAAATTTCATGAAAGGCAGTGCTTTATTACAAGGAAACCCAAAGGTGCTCTGAAATCCTTTTTTTCCTTGGCTGCTGAAATTGCAAAATAATGGTTCAAAAACATCCAAGTCCAACATCATTGCTGGGTGTTACCATCACTTCATTTAAATAATTAACAGAAGCACACAATGTCAGGAGAAGCAGAATCCATAATAAGAATATCCATGTACTTGTCTGTGAAAATCTGTAAAATATGGGCGCAGTACCGTCTGCCACCTGTAGGAAAGCTGTCAGTTAATTACATTGGAAACTTAACTTGTGCAGTTAGAATCACATGGTTGAAATTAAGTGACTTGCCATCAAAAGCAATATACGTTGCAACTATTTAATCTCTGTGTTTTAAAAAGACTGGAATTAGAGATTTGTTTGCCTGTTTTAAAAATTGTAACTTTAATTTCAACAAAGAACAATGTAACAATTTACTTTAAAGTAACCTGATTCAGCAAAACTTCAAAGAAGCTTCCCCCACTGGGAAACACACCACCCTTCTGCTTCCCACCAACAGGGCAGAAGCTCACATTCAGCTGTTGATTAAGAGGGGAGGGGCACTGGCTGCTGCTCCCGGGAGTGAGACAAAAGACTTCCTGGGCTGAAAGAGTATGCAGATTCAAGTGTCAACAGTAGCTCCTGCCAGAGGAAGGAGGCAGGGATTGCTCTTCAGCCACCCGAAACTTTGGGGGAGGGGACAGATAGTTTTGTTTGTTCTGAAAGCACAGAAAAGTATATTTTGAAAAGGAATAACATAGAGCTGTGCAAAATTGTAAAAATTGTAAAATTGCAGTATTGTTAATATGAAAATTCTGGTCATGTTTTAAAAGTACTCGGAACTCTGTGCTATGTTCAGGGACCTAACTGCAGAAATTGTGGTTTTGTAGCAATTGTGTTGATGCCAGAAGTATGAAACCTCATAGGATTATGCCCAGATATCATGCGCACACATGCATAAAATTGTGGACATATCGGACAATTGTGTCACAGACAAAAGTGCTACAAATTGCCAAATCCAGACCCAAGCCCTCACAGTGACGGGGTTTGGATAAATACTTGCTCCACAAAATATGTGATATAAATATGCCATTGATATTAATTTGGTAAAATTATAAATGTGTCTTGTATGAAAAGTAGATTTCTTGTGGAAGAACAAATGGGAGGTTTCTCCTGGATCATAAAACAGAGCGTCATGATGACACTCTGGTTGCTTCTCCAATCAAGGGAGAGGGAAAACCCTAATCAATGGACTACCTAGAGGGTGTGCTTAGTATAATCAACCTACCCACCCCTTTGGGAAATACATAAATAGGGACAGTTTAGGACCTAGAGACACACAGATTCACCCATCAACTGATTTACTGGCGAAGCACTCTGCAGGAGATCCCAGATCCAAGACTCCAGAACTTTGAAAGCAGAGAGGCCCAATTCCAAAGCTGAACCTTTCTCAGCTTGGCCTTTAAAAATCTTGCAACCTGATTTTACCCACAGACTTCCAAGGGGCTCTTCAAAAATTGAACAGCCTGGCTGTGCTGTTTCTGCTTCTTGCCAAGAACTCTTGCCAGAACCCAGAGATCCAAACCAATAGAGCAGAGCTGTAACCAGATAGCTGTAACCCAGAACCAACCCATCAGATCCAGTTCAGAGGCCGTGCAGAGACCAATTGCCCTGCTGAGTGCAGAACCAAGCGCCTGAATCCTGCCTGGTGGGATAGCAGATTCCAGTCCAAAACCTTTGACCATATCTTTGACAGGCCTATTCCAAACCATAGTTGTGAGTATCTACATAGAATTGTTCATAGCCAAACTCTTAGCTTTAAGTAATCCAATCCAAAACCATTCTAGCATATCCATAACAGCATTGTAGAATCTCTTTTGTCTTTTCTGAATCTTTCCCACATCCATATAGTCCTTTGTTAATTGTAGTGGTAAATTCATCTTTGTGCTAATATATTTGCTGAAGAAAGACAGCTGTCTTGGCGGGCAAAAGTCAGAGCAGAGGCACAGCTGTTCTGGTGGCTGTCCCGTTGGGTATCTTGCATCTTCATGGCCTCCTTAAGTGTAAAGAAAATCTGTTTGTAGATTCAAAAGCGCATCTTTCATTTGAAAATCTTGACTCTTTTTGAGAAAAATCAACCTTTACTAAAACCTTCATAACTTCTGAACCGTACGTGCTAGAAACGTTTGAAAAGTGTGCCACTGATTTGCATTTGGCTCAATTTCAACACGTGTAAAATAGCTATTCTTTGCATCTGACCTCAGAATTCAGTTTCCAATCTTCTAGTTACTCAATCATCAGTGCTAGTGTTTACCTGAACCTATCCAAAGTGGCTCCCACTAGTTTTGAATCCAATTTAGAGAATTACATTCATTTTTCAATGTCTTTCCCATTCATTCAAAACTACATTCAAAAGCATTTGACCTGTTTTGAAATCATTCCTGTTTCTCTCTATGCTTGCTGGGGGGAACTGGGTTTGAAACTGTATTGGTTGAGATTGTATATTCCTGAAACCTGTTTTCTCTCCCTCCATCTCTATATTGCATATCAGGGGGGATTGAGTAGTATCAGGGGGAAGAGTGATTGCATTGCATTTGATTGAACACACAAAAGTATTATTTCTGTGCTGCATTAATTTCCTATCATTGCATTTGACTGAACCCACACTAAGTTTTATTCTAAGATACATTATTCTTCTCATCCATACTCCTACTGATTAAAGAGATTGTTGATTGTAATATCACCCATTGGTGGTCATTGTATAAATATTAATAGTGTGATATCTAGATATTGTTCAAATTCATAGAAGTGTGATATATATATATATATATATATATATATATATATATATATATATATATATATATATATATATATATATGTATATATATATATGTGTATATATATGTATATATATATATATACATATATATATATATATGTATATATATATATATTGTTCAAATTCATAAAATAATTCTTTTAACTTTGCAAATCAACCTTCTTCTTGGTTCAGTGAGACCGGGGGGGGGGATTCAAAGAGAGGGGTGTGATATAAGGGTACATCATTCAGAAATAAAAGAACTTATAGACACAAATATATAATTAAGGGTTCCAGCTGTGCATCACACGCTAGGCATTGACTTAGGTGGAATGCTGGGTTGAAATCACTCACACTGACAATAAATATATTAAGTTGTATTGCAATATGCTGCACCAAAACAATGAATTTTAAAGTGACAAATGGGAAATATATTTATTTATTTATAAATGTAACATTTATAGCAGCGCACAAAACACTCATTCATCTAGGTGCTAATTACAGTAAGTGCAATGTGAGCAGTATACAAAGTGCAGACCACACACAAGGGTTACATCATGCAGGTGGTTCTTGAAAGCGAGACCTGGCAGAGCATGCCCCGTTGTACTGGGGTTCCAACAAGTGTTCCAACAGGTGTACACATGCTCAAAGGACACAATCAGGGTAGGTGCAAAGTCTGATAAAGCAACACCAATTGGTGCGGGGGGCTACATCATGTGTATAGATACACAAAGGCATATCAGGTATGCTACATTATATCAGAGTAGGCAGGTGGTGCAGTGCGAGGCAAACAAATCACATAGGTGGATTACCTCACATCAGAGTAGGCAGGTGGTGCAGCGCAAGGCTGCCATGCTGAAGACGGAGGTCAAAAGTATGGCCCCCATGACCACCAAACGACTCTCAGCCTGCAGACAGAGAAGCAACAGATGCACCTCTGTTTTAGGCCCTTCCTCCCCATTATCAATGTATCACAGATGTGAGAAACTATACTCTCTCAGACAGCCAATCAAACCATACTCAATTGATGATATGGAGGAGATGGAGAAGTCATCAATCGAACATGTTGATTGACTGCAAATAGAGATATCCATTATGTCATAGCTGACATCACGACATAGCTGCACTTAGACATGAAGTACATCGCCATCCATTCACGAAGTTACACAAACAGACATTAGCTTGCTGCATACAGGCACAAAAAACATGCTTATGAATCACGCAGGACTCATGACGGACACACATACATACATCTATATATATTTATGTCCTTTGCCAACGCTGTACTGCAAGACGCCAAGTATACATAAACCTAGCTTGCACATGCACAAGCTAAAGGCGTATTGAAGTGAGTGAGGAAGGGGAGACAGACTCATAATACATGGAAGGGCTGTCAAGATCGCTGCAGCCAGAGAAACGATGCACCTCAGCAAAGTATGAGTGGAGATGGAAAGTTCCTGGTTACCAAGACCATAAACCACATGCAAGATATTCAAGCTACAATCCTCATAATTACAAGCAGGAGCGTTCCATTTTGTGGTCTTAACACACATGACCAAGCAGAGCAAGACAATGCCCATTCAATCAAGGTAGACAGAGAGAAGATGTTCTATTTGAACCAGAGTTAGACAGATACAAGAGTTGCTAATAAATTAACAAGTGAATGCGCTCTCCCAGGCTTTGGTTATCAGAGATGGCAACATTAGGGAACACACACCTCCATGTTCATTTCCATTGCCTTCAGAGGGTAGATACTGCCTGGTAACCATCCATGGTCGCAGGGCGGGGAGGACACACTGTGTCCAATCCAGAGTCACCTTTCACTTGAAGGCATAATATGACAATGACAATCAAATCACACCACCCACATATTTCTCACACTCAGTTCAAAGAACAGCTGTGGATGGAAACCCACCAGACACTTTGGTGCATTGTGCCAGGGACCTAATCACACTTAGGGCCTCATTCCAACCCTGACGGTAAGGGGTTAACGGCGGCGGTAAGGATGCCGGTGCCATTAACCCCCTACCGCCCTATTATGAGGTTCCCTAGTGGGACACGCTCAGAACGTATGGTCGGACCAGACGTCCTTAGCGGGTCCCGCTAGGGGACCAGGGAGCTAATAACGGGCATGTTATTAATGGGCCCGTTATTAGCTCCCTCCCCATTCCCATTGAGCCTTATGGGGGCTCGAATGGGAATGGGGATGGCTTCCCTGAATGGGGAAATACCAGGTCCTCCAAAGTTGGAATGATCCGGTAAGTCCCCATTCAGGGAACCCGGACCCGGACCACAGTTTGGAGGCAGCCATGGTGCTAATTGCATCTTGGCTACCTCCAGACTCGGAAGGAGGCCCTTAATCAGGGTAACAAATGTGATATGTCAAAATTCTATACTTAGCTACACGTGCATCTTCAATGTAGGTGTCAAAGAGCAGGTTACATGTAAAAGGCTGCCATATGTGTGTCTCAGATGTTACTGTAAATTACCTTCCCATAAGTCACTGAAGTGACGTTTGCATAATTTATGCAACACCCTAAGTTACATAGTAGGCCATAAATTAGGCTGTTTAGGGCTGACTCCAGGGAGGTTTACACCCTGCACACACCTCAGCCTCCTCAGCCTGCACAACATGTTGAGTTATACCTCTTCAAAGTAGCATAGCAGTTCTGAATATTGCAGAAATACCGAAGGGTAACCTTAGAGACATTGGGCCTCATTACACAGAAGGCGGTAACCATGGTGCTATTAGCACCATGGTTGCCGCCGGTAATTTACTGATCCTGCCATGGTGAATGGTGGAATTACCACCCCATTCCAAGGTTGGCGGGGCGGTAATTCCTCATTCACCATTGGCCCTTCCACATTCTCATTTGAGCCCACATAGAGCTCAATGGGAATGGAGAAGGCGGCAATTAAGGTACCCCAAATTGCGGTACCGTAATTGCCTCCAAGGTCCCTTTGCGGGTCCCGTCCTTAACGGCTTGTAAAACTAGCTGTTAAGGTAGGGACCAGCAAAGGGACCTCATAGTAGGGCGGTAAGGGATTACCGGCACCGGTGCCCTTACCGGTGCTGGTAATCCCTTACCGCCATCCGTGTAATGAGGCCCATTGTGTTTGCTAAGTATATGTAAACCTACACTGATTAACATTACTGTGTCAAAATAAATTATGTTATCATGTTCTCAGCTCTTCCATCACATGCGTCTTTGTGTCCTGTTCTTTCCCGACCTGCTGAAACTCCATGCCCATAGGGTCAGAAAAATAGATCAACTCTGCTGAGTTCATTCTTTACAAGTCTCTATATTGTGAAGTGCATCCTGGAGATGGCACGGTGTCATTAGTGTTGTTGCTTGAGAACACTAGCACAGATTTAGCGACATAATGACAATGTTTGCCATCACACACTCACATTTCTCCTACTGCATGGCTACAACAAGGGGCAGATGTACATTTTCTAGGTCGAGTGGGTATGGTTGGCCTGCTTTCCGCGCGTGCACACACACACGAGAATGTATGTGTGTGTGTTATTGATGCCAAGTGTAATTAGAGCATTTCTAAAGCTGTCTGCTGGAAGTGGCTCTTGCACTGCACAATGTGCATGTTTGGGCTGGTCTTGTGACAGTCATGGTCTCTTGGGAATATTTGTTTGAGTGCAGATAAGGTACTTTCTGCAGATGAATGTATGTATGGTGTTAGGTGGGCCAACGCCTCTGAGTGAATGCCACGTCACCGTCTGTGAAATGTGGGGATGTGTATGCAAATGCCAATGTGTGATGTGAGCATACATAAAGAAGTCATAGATAGTTGGTTGTAGGCACTGATGTTTATAGACAGTGATGGCCAGTGGCACATGGCTTTCTCTATGGTCTCTGGTACTTGTGTTCAATGTTTACCCATGGGAAATTGCTCATGGCTAGTAAGTGTATGCACCAATATCCTCTTTCCCCATTTACCATGTGTTGCACACATTTGCAAATCTATTGGGATGCCTTACCTTCATGCAATAAGGAATCCCTAGCTAGTGGTGATGATAGTGTTCAAAGGAATAACCACATGGTGACCAAAAACAGAGCGGCAGCTGACTTGACTTGTCCTATCATCTCTTCTGTAAAGTGTTATTGTTGTTGTTGCTCATTGTTGCACTGACCTGGACCATTGGATGGACATTACATATGCATACTCAAACCACAGGAAAAACCCAAATACTCACTAAAAAGTGATCTTCTACCTTGGTTTTGGGGAAGTGAAAATTGACAATAACAAAAAGGTAGAAAACAAAATTATCAACGGTTATACCCTCATGAGAAACCAATATAAATCAATTTAGAAACATTTTATTAAGAATCATTAGATTAAAAAATCTCATCACATGAGATCACAGTACATAATATTTCATAAAACAACTCTAAAAACAAGCACAAATAATGCAGGTGACAGCAAAAAATGTTCTGGATAAAAGGCTAGATGTTCAATATATCAGCTCTTAAGGGGAACAAAAATGTGAAAAGGTAAATCCTTCTACTTGATGTTCGGGCCCTTATTCAGTCTCCAAGTCAATTTTAAGACTTGGTTATCACTCAGAAAAACAAATTCGACATGTTTCAGTCCTCTATGTGTGGAGTGATCACATCAAAATAGAGTTTTTTAAAAATATACTATCTTCTTTCACTGAAGCGCTGGTCACGATTTAGAGGGTGTAACTGTTGATAAAATATAATAGGAAGACGAATCAGCGATAATTGCTTAAGTTTCTTGTGACACAATCAAATTGTCATGCCTACGCAAGGTTTCTAAATTACCTGGGCACGCCAGTATGGATTATCCTCTGGGGTTCACTGTCCAAATTTGGACATTTTCTTAGATTTTAGTAAGGAGTTAACTTCCTACTGTGTTGTACCTGTAAATTAATTACATAAGCTGACTGTTAGGTTGGTTAACCATCAAACACTGTCAGAAAGATTCACCCTTCATACATAGTACTCTGTTTTGCTTTGGGAAAATGCTTATTAATTTGTTTAGTCAATATCTGTCGTTCTTAGTAAGGGTTGCCTCACTTCATATTGTTAACTTGGTGTATTTGATCAGTTTCAGTATAATGCCAGGCTCTATATTGGTTTAAATCCTTTTCCCGAATGGTCAAGGGGTCGAACCCATAGCAAATATCCAAGCTTTTACCTGTAGGGTGGTTATATTTCTAGAGAGTAGCCATCCAATGGCTTAAAGGACAGAGGAAGAGCCAGTGTTTGTGCTCGCTCGAAGTTGTGCGCTCGCTGTATGGGAAATCTCAATGTGATTCCTTAGATGATCTGGTCAATTTGAATTCTGTAATGATTAACATTATCATTAAGTCTACGGATTGATCACCCCTTTACCTATATATGAGAGTTGCTAACAGATCTATTCCAAGTCTTCTCATCATTCATCAACATAAGTCCACGCTATTGTACCTTTTTTGTTATTGCTGTGGCTTTCCTTATGTCATCATCTCTCTAGGATTTGTCAGCTACTGGTAGATATGTATTGCTGCTTACAATTCTGCAGTCCGACTTGGTGGTGTAATTTCACAAAGTCTGTTAAGCTCTCACTCTCTGTGCATACTATCATGGGCGCATATTCTACTTTTTCTTTAGTTCGGTATCTATTCTTACTGTGAATGGTGCCTCGTAAGGGCTGCAGTGTGTAGTTCTGTGTCCTGCTCGCCACTCAAATGTGCAGTGTTTCGGTGTTTTACTGAATCTATGTGTGGCGAAACCAGAAATGAGCAAAAAAACACTGTAAAAAACGGAACTCCATATTGGATAGCTGTCATCCAGTATGAACATCCTTTTCATTGTCCTTTTTTAGTGTTTCCTAAATTTAAACAAACAACCCAATCCATTGATGATCAATTGTTGTGTACGTTTGGTCTCCAAAGGAAGGTGGGGGGGGGTAGAGATGCCCTTTCTTACTTGCTAGGAACCGCTCAGTTCCAACTCCATTAACGCAAACTTGGCAAAGACAAATAGAAAATGTCCAATTTGTGTAGTAATCACTGCATAGGGTTCTTAATTTTTCTGTGTTGATTCTCCCTAATGTTTCAAATCATATGCCATTCAACAGCCTCATTCAGACCTCTGATGTCGCTTTGGGTCAAAAAGATAAGCCTTTGTTCTTTTTCAAAAATAATCTTATTCTTATTCTTGATATTGTGATTATTACCATGGATAGTTAGTAACACCGTCTATTGGAAATCTTCATGGCCATATTTTTTCTCGATGAAGTATTTCACCATTGGTGAAAGCAATGTCTTATTCTTTATGCAACTCTTATGTTCCATGATACACGTTTTGACCTTCCTATTAGTCTTTCCTATGTATCGAGGCTGGTATGGACATGTAATCATATATACGGTATGTTCCGTGTTTGGAGTAGCAGGATCAGGTTTGTTCAGAAAGGAACATTCCTGTTTGCTAATCCAACCTCTATCCCGTGCCTTGGTGGTTTTCAATTTGATCATGAATTACAGTATTCTCATGGGAACTTCAGACAATTATTTATAATATCGAATATCATCCAGCTGTCTATGACATTCTTCAGTGTAATCAATTTTATTCAGAATTACTATTGCTCCACCTTTATCGGCTCTTTTAATAATAATGCTGTCCTTAGAGGAGAGTGATTTAAGGGCCTCTTTCTGTAGTGTGTTAGGATTTTGAAACATAGGGGTGTCTATTTTTTCTAGTTTGCTACATCTGCCAACACTCTTTTTTCAAATATTAAAGATTCTGGCGAGAATGTGTATGTCAGGAGCAGAAGGTTGAGGGATTTTTTAAACCTGCGTGGTTAGTCATCCAGGGATCACACTGTTCTTCGATTCTGTGGGATATTTTGACCCACTCAGATGTGCCTCACTAAATCACTTTACTGCAATGATGAAAGAAACAGCCCAACATGACTGCACTGACTCCTGTGCATGCCAAGATCTTTAAAACTGCATTTGTGTCACAACCAGAAAATGGCTGCACACCCCCTGCCACACACATTTCAGGTGAGGTGAAAACCTAGTCGTCACTGCAGGAGTATGCCATTTTACATGGAGCAAAGTGAATGAAGCAGCCTCATTGGGCTGAAAACTCAAAAATGCCTTTTAAATTGACACTTTCAATTTTAAAAAGTGCTACTTGGCGCTAAATCCATTCATTTCTCATAAACCAGTACGATCAAAAAGGGCCCTTCAATGCACAGGATTATTCAATGTGGCTCAGAGGAACCGGGCCTCATTGAATGACAGCTCCTGGCAACAGCATCCTTTGAAAAGAAAACCAGGCACTGTGTTTTTCATTTTCCACGGGAAACGTGGCTAAAACTTTGCAACAAGTATCAAGAATCAGCTGTGCAGAGAGAGATACTCTAAACAAAGGTCTGATACATGTATTCATACTGCAAACAACTACAGCACTCAAAGAAAGGACTGGAGGTGCCCAAAGTGTACATTTTGTGCAGAGGAAAACCAAATTTAAAGGAAATGGTAACATGGGCTTTTTCCTGACTGAAGTGGGAAAATTGCCTATTTTAAAAGTACATTATTGTGTCAAGGCTTGATTACTTAGAATTGTAGAAGGATTTGTTAATGGTAAAGATACACTTATAAACTGTTTTAATTCTATCTGTTTAAAGTTAAGATTTAAAAGGTGAAACTCAAATCTCAACCCAGTCTGAGTTGATAAACTATGCCAAAGAAAAAACTAAAAGTTTACTCTACCAGTTGCCAGACCTGAGAAAGGGTGACACTTCAAAATGCTGGCACAGGAAAGGCTAATTGTTGGCTTGGAGGCTTTGAATCCCCAGGATAATGGGGCTTCCCAGTGGTCATCAGACATTCGTCTTTGCCTCAGGCAGAGACAATAGCAGACTAAGACACTCACCCTTCAAGTGTAGCCTCACCCCACTTCAAATGATTGACAGTTGCTTACACTTGGGAAAAAGAAAAAAACTGACAAGGACATTTGGTGTTTAAGAAGTCTATTTGTAACTGAACTTTAAAGACATTTAACTTTGCCACAAGAATGATGAAAAATTTGAAAAGTGCATAATTCTAAATCTAATTTTATGCTATTCATTTGAAAACTTGGTAGAGCTTCTTACTGCGTAAGGAACCGAAGTTATAATGAAGGACTGATTGAGCGGAAAATATGAATGTGGTAAATATAACATAGTGTACACATATCCTAGGGGTAAATGTGCATCTTTGTACAAAGTTGGGAAATTTTAGGCCAAATCTTTCATGGTTAAAATTGCCAAAATGTAGCAGAAAGACAAAACTAGGTCTCCCATACTTGGGATTTGGATGGAAATGTGACCCACTAGATATGTTACATGTGCATCTGATTTTCTTAGAGGTCATAACTGCATAAAATGTATTTGTGGGAAAGTTAGATTTTGGTCCCAATAGCTCGGGGAGGTTTCTAGACATTGTAAAAATAACACCATAAAACATGACATCATATTCTGTGATTCAATCAGCGAAAAGCAAGGCGGAAACTGTGCTTTTGACAAATCCTGGCAGTAGGGATGTGGACAGTAAGACTGACCCTGCCATATAATTTAGTGATGTCATTTGGCATGATAAATAAGGGAACCTCACAGCACACAAGACATACTGATTCTTGACGTCAACCTGATTTTCTGTGTGGCACCCTGTTGCTGAATTCTCCATCCTTGCTCCTGATTCCTGAGTTCATTACAAAGTCAAGGCCTCAGCATTGCTGAACTTTTTTTCAGCTAGGCCTCAAAATTCTGAAACAAATCCCAAAACCCAAGGGAACCATCTGACCCAGCTGGCTTGATGCTACTAAATGCATGCCTGCTCCAAACTTGCCATCCCACTGATCTCCAGTCTCCAGTAACCAGTGCAGTCCAGTGCAGTCGGGTGCCCAGAACTGCCCAGCTGACACTATCCCACCAGATGTGCCCTGCTGTCCTTGGTTAAACCTGATCCATGTTTGTTTGTTTGTTTGTTTGTTTATTGATTTGTAGCGTGCGCCAGACCCGGAGGTATCAGGTTGCGTTGTCCAGAATACTTTAAGCTTACAAGTTACAATTGCAAGTTACAAGTTACATAGAAATCAGGAGATCAAGGAATCAAGAAATCAAGTTAACAGCTTGAGGTAATCAATACAGCAAATGGTGAATGATTATTTACAAAGTAGGCAATAAACAGGATAATAATAATACATAGCGGCAAATATATAATTACAGATAGGCAATGTGTAGAGGAGCTACTGTGTTTCAATTAGGCACAGCACGAGGGGCCCGGAGGGCAGCTTTATCGATCATTTCCTTTGAGCCACTTGATGATGTTTACTCTGAAAAGTGGGTAGGATTGGTCAGACCTTAGAAGGGTAGGCAGTGAGTTCCACAATTGGGCTGCTTTGACCAGGAAGCTGTTTCCTCCAGTAGTGGTCATTTTGAATGAAGGCACTGCTAGGCAATTATTGTACGCTTCTCTAGTGGGTCTGTTGGTGGTTCTTCTTTTGAATCTTTCAATTAGGTATTTAGGTGCTAAGTTATTAATGCATTTTAAGGTTAGATAAGCTGTTTTCAATTTAATTTTGTCAACTGTGGAGAGCCAGTTAGATTGTCTTCTAACTGCTGAGATATGTTCTCTTTTTGGGATGCCAAGGGCGGCTCTAAGAGTATTATTTTGCAGTATTTGGATTTTATGTAGGATATGTTTGTTGGAGCCCAAATAGAGAGTGTTGCAATAATCCAATTTGGATAGTACAAGTGCTCTTGCCAGTGTGAGGCAGCTAATGGTGGATAGATAGGGTTTTGCAGCTCTGATCAGCTTGCAGGTGTAAGAGGTAGCTGAGGCCATCACATTCACCTGCTTTGTTATAGTCAGGCAGGCATTAAGGTAAAAACCTAACGCTTTTACCTCATTGGCTACTTTGATGGTGTGGCCGTCTATAACAAAGGCGGAGTAGTTTGGATTTAGTTTTTTAATGTTTTGTGTAGTCCACAGTATGATGAGTTCATGAGTTCTGTTTTGTCATCATTCAGGCATACTCCATGACGGGCCATCCATGCCTGGATGATGAGGTATATCTTATTCACCAAGGCCAAATCCTGTCCATAATCCCCCAAAAGTGGGATGAGAATCTGGGTGTCATCTGCATAGTTAGTGTAGGTGACACCTAGAAAGTCCAGATCATCAAACAGTGGCTTAGTGAAAATGTTGTACATGGTGGGAGAAACACAGGAACCCTGGGGTACGCCACATGTGATGGGCATGGGGTCTGCATGTGATGACCAGAACCCTTGATGGTCCAAAATCCTAAATGAAAGCAGACTGTAAGTATTAACAGGAAGCATAAATAATCATAGCATACCTTGCCATCCAAATATCTAAACCATCCTATCCTTACCTTAAGAACTGTCAGAATCATTATTGCCACCCTGCATTTGATTATTTGCGCTAGTGCTAACTACTTTAAATAATGTTGTCTTGTGGAATCCAAACCCTTAATCCTCCCTCGGGTAATCGGACTGAATCCGCCAAGGCGGACACGCAGGTGCTGGTGTTGGTTCCGTGGATCAACTCTGGAGCTTACTGTGTTTCAATCTGGTAACCTAGCCTGAATGCCCTAGTGTAGAATAAAACTATCCTTGTAAAAAATGATTTAGTTTTCTTTCTCACGCCTTTATTTTACAAAAAAAGGCCTCTCATTTAACATTGCATAACTCACTCAAGTTAATAGCTATAGACTTCATTTCAACTCTGGATTATACCTAAGACCTATAGCTACAGCCCAACCTAAAACCACATTCAGAATCAGAATTTCACCCGTTTTTCTTAAAAACCGTTTGGTTAAATTTAGGCGGGAATCCACATTTCTGCAAAGTTTTACACGTGTGATTTTCAATTTGAATTATTTTCAAACTTCCATTAAGATTCAAAGTGATTACTTTTGCTCAAACTCTAGCTCATGATTGTTAGCACCTTTCCAATGTTCCTCCAATAGAAATTTAGATTGATTTAAGGATTTTTGCACACTTTTCATTGTTTCACACAGCCATTTCCGAATGTTATTTTAAAGTGTAAGATTTCAAATCGTTTTTCTCTCTTGTTTGGGGAGGGAAGGCTAGATTTGCATTCTAATTTCTATTCTTTATTCCTGATTACCTGCTGCTTCCTTATATCTATTTAGAATTGTTTATTTGTGGGTTGAGGAATATTGCAGGGGGGAAATCCTAACTTAAGTGCTATTCTTCCAAACAAGCCAAAAGTGTTCTTTTCTCTGAGTTTCTATATTTTATGTTGCTAAAAGTGAATATAACTGCCTTACATACCTTCTTATCTATTATTGTCACCATATTGGTGATTGCTGCTTCCTATTATGAAGTATATGTTTGATTTGAATTTTAAATAAATATTACCTTTACCTACCAGCCTGATTGCAGGTCCATTGTGACCTAGGGTGTTTTGAGAAGGGGTGTGATAGGACTGCTATATCACTGGGAATATTGAACCTATAGACATAATAAAATAAGTATTTCATTTGTGTGCTGCATACTAGGCTGAGACCAGGGTGTATCGCCTGATTGAAATACTTAAAGCTTTGGTTGGCAAAAAATTCTTTCATCTGTATTTTACGCATGAATTTGAAAAAAAACGTGTGGAAGAGGAATGGATCATACTTTTTAGAGATCACATAACCGAGGCCTTTGTTCAAAACTTGTGTTTCCATCTGAGTAGGTTCATAACTAGATCGGTTCACTAAAAGCCACTCCCGCTTCTGGTATATCTCTGGTCCCCATTCCAATTGCCCCTGTTGGGGCCTTTGTATAAAAAAGGACAAGAACCTTGATGCTGATTACCTCTTCCTTTCCTATAGTTCGGATTGCCTCTCCCTCTGTTGGGATTACCCGAAGAGGTTCCCTCTCCTGGATCATCCAGATCACTGCTCTCATTACTAGAACTAGTAATGAATCTCACTCTTCTACTCTGGTGGGTTGACCCATTGGGTTGGGTCATCTGAATTTTGTAGCCGTCTTTGGTGTAGGGTAGGCTTTCCTATGATTATGATCATGATTATATGTGCCTAAGTCTTTTTTGAGCCTTTGGTTTCGTTCCAATGTGTTGGACTGCTTAAAGTCCTTCATTTCTTTTTCAATGTCTTCTAGCCTCTTGTTTAGTTTGTCAAAATAAGTACGTTTTTTGATGTCGTCTTCTAATTTTTTTAAATCAATCTCTATTTTCTCTGCTGTTTCTTTGGCCGTATTGCATATTTATACCCGTCTTCCCGTATTGCTGCCCCAACACACAGAATCATCCTCCTCAATGTTCATGTACTTCTGGGTTGCAGTCCTGCACACTCTGGCACCATGATATACGGTGATCACTTATGTTGAGGCGGATTTCACATGATGTAAAATTCAGTGTTATACTCTGTGGGAGTGAAACGCATGGGTTTCTGGTATGCAAACCCTGCTGGCTATAATGTCTGGGTCTGCAACTTCCATGAGCCTTCACTGACGATTATGGTGTCTAGGGGTGATGAGAATTGTGGTCCATGGCATCATGTGGGCAGACCTTGCCCGGTTACTGACAGGAGTTTATGGAAGAGCTAGCAGGTATTGTCTGTTCTTGACAGCAGCCTTGACCCAGTCAATCACAGGAGAGGTCATTAGTAGTAAAGGAGACTTCTCAAATCTCTGTTGTGATGGATGTACTTCCATGCTGAGATCAGTAAAGAATGATGTTGTGGCACCCTAATTCAGCTGCTGACTCACTGCCAGGATTCGATGCACTATCTTGCCATTGACTTTAAACACAGCTTCTGCAAGCACAATGCTGATTTGGTAGCTCAAGGCTTTCATCTGCAAGGAGCTGACGCATTCCAAACTGCTATGGATTGCCAGCACGCTAAAGTTTAATCTTGTCCACCAGAATACCATGGTGTCAGACATTCTCGTGGGGGTTACATCCTCTCACACCAGTACGCTATATCTGCTTGGATTTTTCTATCTGTTTAGACACCAGTATTTCTGTTGTGGTGAAACGTAGTAGCTTTTGTTGCTGTTGCACGTCAACTGTCTCTGTATGGATCGAATTGCATGTTGCCTGGTAATGTTCAGGCTTTGAGGGAAAGCATATAGGGAATTCTGTTTGGAGGAACTGAGATGCGAATTGCAAAAAGTTTCAGTTGGTTGCAAAGTTGCAGGTCGGTACCGTAGAACTGTACACGTGTTTTAAATCAGTTAAGTACATTTGGTGTGTTTGTTTTCCCATGTTTTCCTGTATATTTTAGTATTTCATGAAAACAAACAGGAGAGCAAGTTGGCAACTGAGAGCTGTGCACTCCTGTAAGTCTGGGACATGTAATTTTCCAGAGTTGAGTGGGGGAAAGTAAAGAAAGGACCAGTCTCAGAATGCATATGATGATGATGAACGTGGAAGATTGAATTTCTCACTCATGTCAAGTGGGAGCTTGATAGCCCTGCATGCAGCTATGTAATGGCCTCTCTCGTGTGACTGAAGTGCAAAAATTGTTTTGTGTGCCCATATATTGTGGCACCTTGTGACATAATGCCACCTGGCATGGGTGTGAAAGCCTTACATTTTTATGGCTATAAAATGATACAGTTAATTCTGTTTCTGGAAGGGAGGTCTTCTAATCAAACCCCCTAATTTAAATGCTCCATGCAAAAATCCATTTGTCTTTCCTGCACCAGTGTACTGACATCTCCAGTCCCTGCTCTCCAGTGGCACAGGTCAAGCTCAAAGCTGATATGTGTAACCCTTACAGCGGCTGCATCTGAACTTCTCTCTCTTTTATCTAAATTACATTGTCTGCCTTAAGGATTATGGTGATTGAGTAATCCCTAACTATAACCCATGCCTGGCTGTGCTGTGCTATGGTGACTGTTCAGAGCACACAATTATGAAAGCCGCAATCTGAAACTGTCAACTCTTGAGCCAAGGCCCAAGCAATGTCAGGGCAATGCATATTCATGATGAGCCTGCTGACTCCACTCAACCAAGTTAGACAATCGCCAGGATCCTTCCTCTATTGATTCCCAGTGAGGAGTGGTATCACCTTCCCTCAAGGCCCCAGACCTCTCGATTGGAGATCACCTTGGAGCCAGTGCTTCAAATCCAGCACTGATATAACAAAGCCAGCCTCTCACCAGGGTGCTGCACACCAGAGGGGTGTTGAAGTCAGCAGGCATTGGAAAGGAGTGTAGTTAGTGTAGCCAGTGAGGTAAAGCATGCCTGAGAAGGGTTCCCACAATCTTTGTTTTCTCTCCAGTCTCTCTTTCTTCCTGTCTCCTCCACTTACTGTAAGAAAAGACAGTATGAGTATGATGTCAGAAAGCAATGGTCACTTTTTACAAAAACCTGGGTTTTTCTAATTGCAGCAGGCTTTCCTTCTACCAAGCCCGTGTGACAGTTTTCTTGTCTCCCACTCCTTCCTTGATTCAACTTTCAGCACTGCGAAGAAGAATATACTTTAGAACCTCTATTAGGAGTACGGTTCATTCCAGATTCTCTATCATAGATGTGAGGTTAGAAGACATCCAAGGCAGAGAACCTTTCTGCTACCTAGCCATCACTAGGGCACATTTGGGGTAAACTGCTAAGAGACCGTAGCTTCACTGGGTTGAAATGGGATCAGGACCCTGTCACCGGAAGTGAAGTAACCACACTACAGCCACACTACTTGGACTAGTAGTGTGTCAGAAGGCCCCATCCTGTCCTAGAGCCCCTGGAGTAGTACATACATCACCCTAGAAGCCCTACATCAGTTTTCGTGCCATTTTGAGTTCCTTCGAACATGCTTGACACCTTTGAGCCACCACAAGACATGTGGAGAGCGTTTTGACATTCTAATTAAACCTTGAAGCTGCACCAGAAGCCAGACTGATGCCTGCTCGACTCATTGCCACAGCCTGCCTCGAAACAACCAGAGTCAAGACTTGATCTTTGAGGGAGAAATTGATTTGAGCATTGGCTCAACCTGCTGGAAGCCATTGGACTTGCCATTGCGAACATCGACATGACCTTTCAAAAGCCATTCTCTTGCTTCTAACCCAACAGCGGCTCAGACATTTCAAAGACATTGTTTTGCAGTCTGGAATACCGAATCAGCATTTTGGGAGCCTGCCCTACAAAACTCAATGCTGACTGCCAGTGGGTTTGTGTCGACCCTAACCATCTCAACATTGGCTAAACTACAGCTAAACTGACTGGAAGCTTAGCTTGACACTGTTGAGCCTCCCAAGACAAGAATAAGTTACTGTTAAGAGGCCTTGTCCCAGTGGTCCACTTTTTGGGATCATAGTGACTCGTAAGTCCCCTTGTCCATCTTATTCTTCAAAGACATATCCTTTTTGAACAGTGATAGTGTTGCACTTGATTGTGTGGACACCTCTGCTAAAGTTCCCAGAGTGTAATACTGCATCATTCTACGTTCTCTTTTCAGCGCTGGGCTTTCATGCTATGGTACAGTAGTTGATTGTATTTAGATATTTTTAGAGAACAGCTTTTTTAAATATTTGTACTATTGTTGTTTGATTTGCTGCTGTTATTACCTCACACCCCTCCTGAACAGTGCAGCTGATGTTACGAAAAGGTGAAGATGTTATCCAGGTGGCGCAATGTCTGTTTTACCTTTATGGTTGGGATCACTGCTGGTTTAGTAGTAGTGTGGTGCTGAGTACGTGGTCTAGCCATTACCCATTCCGGCACTCCTGTAAACAGTAGTCCTTTCATCACCAGCACTCCCCAGCCCCCGCCATCTCCTGTGCCATAGACATGGCCTGCTCAGACTTATTCCTCCAGCTTTGATGCACCAGTAGGCACAGCAGCACTGTCTGTAGACATTATGTCAGTGATGCACGTCCTTCATCAATGAGGCACTGAACAATCCCAAACTCATGATGTAAGGCCTCTCTTTGCTGTCTCATATTAGTTAAAGGCATGGTCTAGTAAAACATTTTATTTAAAAAATTGATAGGCAACATAAAAAAAAATACTAGCATTCTCTTTTTTAAAACTTCCTATGTAAAATTTTGAGCTATTGAAGCTCAAAATTCGCAAAAGCAAGCACATGGGCACATCCATTTTGTGAAATGGATGCCCTCCTGTGCTGGCTTTTGCTTTTGCGGCACTAATGAAGGAAAAGCCAGCCAGCTGTAGTAAACAAAAGCTACCGCTGGGTGGCTTTCCCTTCATTAGTGCTGTACGCGGAGTATGGGGACCGGAGACCAGAGCAGGAAAGCTGCAGCTGAATTTCGGTAAGTGCTATTTATTTAAAAAATAAAATAAGCACTAGCTGCGTTTTTTTTTCTAAGTTTTCCGGGCTGGAGGAGCCCGGAAAACTTAAAATAAAACCGCAGCTTTAAAAGCATTGTATTTATGTTTGCGGTCGCTTTTGAAGTGACCGCAAACATAAATACAACGTTATTGTGTTGGAAAACGCTGCGGTTTTTCTTTCCAAGTTTCTCAGGCTCCTCTGGCTCGGAGGAGCCTGAGAAACTCGGAAAGAAAAACCGCAGCGTTTTCCAACA
Organism: Ambystoma mexicanum; assembly: GCF_040938575.1. NCBI lineage: Eukaryota > Metazoa > Chordata > Amphibia > Caudata > Ambystomatidae > Ambystoma > Ambystoma mexicanum. Next base: position 798,438,168 of record NC_090924.1, on the reverse strand, counting down.
CAACCGCGTTGTGTTTCTGCCTGAATCTGCTTTCCCATTTGGGGATCTCGGGCTCCCCACGGGGAGCCCGAGATCCCCAAATGGGAAAGCAGATTTAGGCAGAAACAATGCAGCATTTAGCATTTCCCATTTGGGGCTCTCGGGCTCCCCGACGGGAGCCCGGGAGCCCCAAATGGGAAATCAGCTGTAGGCAGAAACACTACGCGGCATGTAAACACAACCGCGTTGCGTTTCTGCCTGCTGTGGCTTTCACTTTGGGTCTCCGGTGCTCCCCTGGGAGCAGAAACACAATGCGATTGTGTTGGAAAACACTGCAGTTTTTCTTTCCGAGTTTCTCAGGCTCCTCCGAGCCGGAGGAGCCTGAGAAACTTGGAAAGAAAAACCTCAGCGTTTTCCAAAACAATAACGTTGTATTTATGTTTGCGGTCGCTTCAAAAGCGACCGCAAACATAAATACAATGTATTTAAAGCTGCGGTTTTATTTCTAAGTTTTACGGGCTCCTCCAGCCCGGAAAACTTAGAAAAAAACCCGCAGCTAGTGCTTATTTTTTTTTTAAAATAAATAGCACTTACCGAGATTCAGCTGCAGCTTTCCTGCTCTGGTCTCCGGTCCCCGTCCTACGCGTACAGCACTAATGAAGGGAAAGCCACCCAGCGGTAGCTTTTGTTTACTACAGCTGGCTGGCTTTTCCTTCATTAGTGCCGCAAAATCAAAAGCCAGCAGAGGAGGCCCATGAATAGCTCAAAATTTTACATGGGAAGTTTTAAAAAAGAGAATTCTAGTATTTTTTTTTTTTTATGTTGCCTATCTATTTTTTAAATAACATTTTTTACTAGACCATGCCTTTAACCATCAGACACAACAACACACAAGTGACTGGAGAGCTTTTCACATCATGCTATTGGCAGTCAGTGCTACTGTGTATGATCTGTGTCTTTCCTGTGTTAGGATGCACAGACAAATTGTGTTACTTGCAAGCCAGTGAGTCACATTTACTTTGCTAACATGATGTTGCAAAAGTGTGGGCTCATGGGGGAGGAATTTGCAGATATGTGGTATTGTTGACCTTTTGTTTTACATCAGCATCTTAAGTGATGCAGCCGAATGTGTTGCCTGTATGGCTTACTTAAAAAAGGTGTTGTGAGCCTTTTAAAGGTGACCACAATGACAAAGTTAGGGATAAAGTCAGCAAGGTGTTGCTGCAACTTGTATAATGGCGACAGATTTGCATCAGAATGTTGTGTGTGCATGTCAGTGAGTTGATGGAACATGCTTTGTTTGTTGTGATTCACCGGGGAAGTCTTGAACTCATGTTCGCTATAATAAGTGTGTTACTCTCATTTACACTCTGTCAACATAACGTCATAACAATCATTTAACATAATACTATTGCATCTGGAGAGGGGCTACCTGAAGGTAGGGTGCACAGACACACCAATGTATGCGTGCTCGACCAACAAAGTAGTTACCAATATTTTCTCCATCATAATATTCAGAGATTCATAAGGTATATTACATATTGGCAGTTGTTTCCTGTAGGGGAATCGTGGAGTGATGGGCATGGATTTTCAGGAGGGCCATGAGTGGACGGTGACTGTTTGGTTTTGTGGGGACATGTTTGCACTGAGGCACTGTGCCACTGTCACCGTCCGGTGTGTTTTTACTGCTATTGTGGTGAATTTTTCTGATGCTGTTAATGATTGTTTTGACAATGTTTATAATTGTAGGGTGTACGTTGTGATTGGCGTGGGGTTGTTGGCTCTAATTCGGCTTTTTGTTGAAAAGGTTGTACATCATCTGTGATGAATCAGAGTAACTTCTACACATGTAACTTACTCTATTTTACCATTCATAAGTCTGTCTGTCCTGATAAATCCCCAAACCTGAGGAGCTGAGCCTTTGGCCTCTATTAAGTAAAGCATGCAGAATTATGTTTGCAATGATGCTGGTAGGATTACACTGGAATTGTATGCACCTTAAACTTCCCGTTAAGTTAAGAGGGACTTGGCAGCGGTAACCTTGCAAATAACAAAAGATGTTTGCCTTACCATCTGTTAGGGAGATTTTCTATTTTTGCAAATCTTCCCATTACTTCCTTTGGGTCTGAAGCACTACTGATGCTCTTTCTAGATGTCTTTCATTGACTTTGAAGGTGAGCAAGTTTTTCAAACATAAATCCCCTGCTGCTTTCATTTGTGTTCTGGGACATTGGGTCCATTTCTTTTAGGTTACCAGTACTGTGAGACCTATCCCAGTGGTGTGGCATCTGTATTTTATGTTTGGTGGCTCCCCTCAGATTCTGTGAAGTGATTCCAGGATCTCCTAGGGGCCTATGTTCTATGTCTGTTTGGGTGCAGTTTGTATCCCATGTACCTCCAGTACAGGGGATGGCATCCACTTTTTGTAACATATGTATTTGATGGAGCAGTCATCTTCCATGGAGTGCTGTAGGGACACTGTGTGCCCCCTTTATATTGTCAGACGTAAAACGTCTGTTAGTCTCAAAGCTGAACTAGCTGGTTGCAGATGATACCTTTTAACCTTTTTTCAGATTGCTTGCTGCATTTGTAGTTGTTATAATGCATTTAAGAGGAAAATAGATTCAAATGGGAACTCCTCATGTTTTAAGGCCTATCCAAGATGTGTAAGCCTTAGATGGCCATCCTTATAACTTATATCTTTCCCTGTAGTGGGAGAGTCTCCTCCTTTCACCATCTTCTTTGTTTTTTTCCCTGGAAAGCCCAGAAGGATGACTGGTGTCTGTCAGTTGGCAGGAAGTGGGGAGGGAGGTTGTATCCTCCTAATCTACATTCCTCGAGAGAGACCTGGCTGCAGCTGGGCAGGTTCTGGGAGGGTGGATGTCCACTATCGGACAGTGACCTCCAGTTATGAATGTTGAAAAGTCCCTTATTGAAGGGCTGAACTAACCTCAAGCCTTATTTCTGGATAGAAGTAGAGGACCTGGACCCAGGAATGAAATCGACCATTACAAATACATCCAATGTAGAAGAAGATGAGGGACACTGGAGGACTGCTGCAGTAACCAGCATTGGCTCACCCCAGGCCACTGTATTTTGAAGCTCAACCTTCTGCTCAAAATTGGAAAACTCTACAAAATCCATCTCTCCCTTTGGGTGGTGGGCCTAACCAGTCAGCTGTCCTACCAGACCTGCATTTGCATTCCCATCCCATAGGGGTTTATATCTTTGCAAATTAATCTACAATATCCAGAAAAAGCATTACCCCATTGAATGGAATTCTATCCAGCTCGGGTGCTGGAACATTTGTGGGCCTACTCAATGCTATGATGCAATGATTAAACTCTGCTACGCTGAGCTCCACCAAGAGAGGAGACTATGAGGAAACTAAAGTCCAACCAACAAGCTAACAGGGGTCTGCTCACCCTGATCGGGATCAATGAAAGATGTGCATCTGTCAAGTCATCTGTAAATGTCTCTGCAACATCACAGGATCAATTTAGGGTGCTTGCACCACTGCCCAAGGTCGTCAGAGGAAACAGGACACAACTGACAATGAACAGCCTTGAACACGTGACATGACGGCCCTGCATTTCACTTCAACAATGGTGAGACAAATCTTCCCCAGCAGTTCTTGGTCGACTCTGGATGTTCCTACCATGGTGGGGGCTCCAGGGACTGCCATCATCACGTATATCTCTTGAACCACCCGTACCCACAATGGGTTTGCAGTGGGTGTAAAGTCCTCCTTGCCTTAGCACTCTCTGGGGCTGACCTGGATTTGTGGTGGCCATGCCATTATTTCTAGCTAAGTGCTGTTGGACTATGATGGTGGTAGATGCTTTCTGCAACATCTACGTTTTCACTTAAGTCCCTTAAAGCATCTTCTGAATAATACTTTTGGCTCTTAGCTGAATAACTACTTCTTTGTCCTGAACTCCCTATCAGGGTGGTCTCTCCTAGTGCTACTCACGTGTGATGGTAAATAGCCTTTTGGGACATCTTAAGTCTCTATTAGAATTCTACTAGATAGGAATTGGGCTTCTTACGCAAGCTACAGTGTGTCTTGAGCTGCCTCATAAAAGTAAGGCATATCTATGTATTGTTGTAACAGTTCTTTCCTACTTAAGTAATTACAGTATATGTGTGATATCTATGTGCAATCCTAAAGTATTGAGCAATCCAAAGTGGATTGTCAAAGTGTTATGTTACAGGGTTGGTGACAGTGACTCTTTAGTTATGGTTAATTTGGTATTCCCATAGAACCCTTTCGAGTGGCTTACAACTGTAATGCTGGTTGACGCTTTGCATGAAACTTTCAAGAAAAACAAAGACCTGCTTGAATCTCTTTGGAAGGTTTGGTGCATCTTCGTCAAGAGAGCGCACAGTTATAGAGGGTTTCAAAACCTTTGAAATGCAGATTGAATTGAATGGGAAAATAAATGATGTTGCACCTACAGCCCGAAAGGCTGGACATATTTTGAACAAACTCGAGAAGCGCTTTTATTGTCCCGAAAGCATGCTTTTGCAAATTTGGTGTTAATCCGTCCAGCCAATTTTTTTTTACAAATGCCCAAAAAGTAGGAACAAAATTAATAACATCTCAGACCGTTCTTCCATTTCCAGTCCCCTTAGGAGGAATGTCATTGTATGAACATTTTAGATGGCTTAGAGCTTTGGCACAGTTCAACAAATCTGCACAAACATTCCCAACAAATATTTAGAGACTGCTCTAAATCCTTTTAGAAAGTTTGGTGTGGTTTTGTGAAGGGACAACTTTATAGGGCATCCCAAAATGTTCTACATCTGAATTGAATTGCCTTGAATGGACTAACCACTCTGCCGTACCCACAGTCTGAACTGCTGTACGGATGTTTGCCAAACTTGTGCACGCATCGGCTGCCTGCTTGCGAAAGCATGCTTTTGTAAATTTAGTGCTAATCCGTGCATTGTTTTAAAAAAGAAATGGCACGATGTATGTACCAAAATATAGTCATCTAACTATCGTGGTTGAGGCATGGCCTGTGACCTTGACAAGGACGATTTTGCCACTTGCAATGGCTAAGAGGGGCCAACTATGGGGTTCATATGGCAACTTGGCCTAGCCCTCTGCCAGACCCAATGTCTACTCTGAGATGCTCAGCGGGACATGCGTTATGGCTGAAGCATATGCTCAAGGGATTGTGGCCACTACCCATTATGGGGTTATAGTGGCAAGGCTTCATTCCTACTTTGGGTTGATCCATAGGGGAGGCAACATGTCTGAATGCAGTGCTCTAGGGAGTGTGACTACTGGCCATGGCGGCAAATCATTGACAGTGGCCCATAGTGCCACAATGTAGGTCAAGCCATGCCGTAGGCCAGGCCCAATGTCTATTGTGGGTTGCTTCTCGAGGGCGGCAAAATGGCTGAAGTCCGTGCCGCAGGGTTTTTAGGCCATGGCCAGGAGTCTCGGACAGTGGCCCAAACTCCCATTATGTTATAGCGGTTACTTCATCAGGCCACAGACCAGGAACACTGGCTATTGTGGATGGTGCTTGGGACATGGCCTAGGCACTGTTGCCTTAACTTGCATCCCAATCAGGCATTGCTCAAAGTGAAACACTCCGATGGTCTCTGCAAAAATTATGTCTAAGGACTCTATAGTCATTTCACATATTTCATATATTTTAAAGAGGATTTTTTATACAGTGCTCCAGCTATGTAATGCTTTGAAATTCACTGAAATAACTTTTAGAGGCGTGTTATGGATGTTCCTCGAATCCCAGCACACACATCAGGATTTGCATGAATTCAGAATAGCTGAGTTCACGCGAAGTAGATTCTAACTTGGTTAAACAACAGTGATTTGGCTTGGCCCAAATTTCTTAAACCTTTTTAAGATTAAAATCAAAATCATTTAAAATATCGGAGATAAGATTCCAGCAATTTAGAAGAGATCACAGTGCTTTACAGCTTGATTTGACTCAAACATTTGGCAACTTCTTTTCTTATTTTTTCTCTTTATTTTGATTTTATTTTGCCTTTATTTGGGATTCAATTTGCTTTGTTTTATTCTGAAATTAAGCTTTTACTCAAAGGTACATGTATTCAATCGTATTTGAACCAGCAGGTATCTATAGTGCGGCCTGTTTCACACCAAAATAGCCTTTATTATTTCATATAATACCAATAAGTGTGGCATCTGACGGAACCAAGCTTTCATCGTAGGCATAGGCTCCCGCTCTGTGTGTCCATTCAGCCCTGGTCGCTTGGTTACTGATTTCACCAACAGGGTTGACTGTCACTCATTTCAGCAGGAAGTTCAACTTTGCCCCACTTTGCGTGCTGCCTGGTTCCCTGTCAGCTGCTATCACGTGAAAGGGTGACGCTTTCCCACTACGGGAACCTTTGACATGCATGGAACTAACAATATGTTTCCACCTCTTTCGGAAACTATAAAATGTGTCAGTGTTCTGCATTTTGGCTCAACAGGATAAAAAGATGTCGATGGCCTTTGAATCTGTCAGAAAGTTAGAGCAGGCTGGCACTTAAGAGACCTTTCGATCTTGTTCAAAGCGCAGTTTTGTTTGTAACAAATCTACCACGGAGAGGAATGCTGTTGAGATGTTCTGTCAAGTTAAAGACAATGTATGGGATTGTCAGTGGAAGCGCCCGCTTGTTACATCTCCTAGCATTAAGCATCGGCGTCTTTCTTGTGTACATATGTCAAGTTTCTTTAAAATAAAGCCGTGCTTTGACAGAAGAGATCAAGAAACAGAAAAAAACACAATTGTAAGTAGGACTGCAAAATGGCGAATGAATAAATCACCACAAACATAGTCGGGCATCTGAATTAGATGCTTTGTTAAAATACATCCAGTAAAATGTTCTATTCATCAAAGCATATTGCACTGTTTATAGTAATACTAAATAGTCGGAGGCATTTGTTTAGCAGAGCTACTCCCACATGATCCATCTTAGTCAATTTATTTTTAGCCTGCTGAGCACGAAGACCATTTGTAGACACACATACGCTAACCACTATCCCCATCGTGCAGAGTACTTAGATGGGGAATAAAAGCCGTGTCCTCACTTCCACCCACATAAGGCCGCAAAGGGCACGCTGGACTCATGAGAGCGAGGACATTCCCAGGGAAGTGAAATTGGAAAATTATCTGACGATGAGGGGATTCCAAGGGACTGTTTATCAGTTAGACATTAGTGGTGAAACAGGTGGTGTTTGAACATATTTATTATGTCTCCCCTGTGCCTAATTTAGGGTCCCCCAAACTGCCTGCTTTGACTTGGAAGTAATAGCTTCCATGAAAGTCAGCGGTCACTGTCCTGGTGAAACTCCCTCCTCAACCAATGGGACTCGAAAAGGGGGAAATAACTACAACCCCAAAAAGGGAAGTAAACGCCAGTGATGACGAAAAACCCAAACGAAAATGGAGGAGGCGCCCCGATAACCAAGGCGGTGTCCTTCTCCTGTCCTCCCCCTTCCCCTTTGGGACGAAGGGAAGGCGCCGACAGAAAGCGCAGCAGAAATCAGGAAAGCCTGCGAAGGGCTACAAAGAAATGGGCAGAGCTACCCGCTTTATAGCGGGCGGGCTCCTTACTGCAGGCAGCTTCCATCCAGCCTTGGCAGAAGGACGCCCGCCTGTAGGACCACGAGGAGGATTTCGTTTTCCCACCCACCCACCCTACAATAGGGCAAGGAACAGACAAACCTGGTTGTCGACGTCGCAGGACGGCGAGGCGGTGTGGCAGTGTTTGGGCGACCAAACACAAGAGACAGAGTCCGGATGAGCCAGGAGAAAGCCAGAAGGGTCTTCACTCTTCTCGGACCAGCGTCCCTTGGGAGCCTAAGCGGCAGAGGCGTCTGGGGGAACTACAAGGGCTCAGCTTCTCCCAAAGAAACGGCACTCTCCCCACCAGGAACACCTGCATGGGCAGGCGAGGCTCAGGCAGAAAGGGTTGGGGGAGTTGGGACTTTACTGGACTTTGCGAAAGAAAGGGAGAAGCAGATCGTTGGACACGGAGCAGCCGCCGCATCTTCAGAGTTATTTCCACTAATGTGTGCAGTGTGGTTTTATGATATTGTGGAAAATAAATCTGTGGCCTTTTCATGCCAAAAAACAAAAACAAGACTCATTCTACACATTCCTTGGGGGGAGAAAAAGGAATGAGCAGTTTTCTATATAACGGGTCCAAATGGACGGATGCACGGGTTATCACCATTACTTCATGCAGAAACAGTCATTCAGTTTGGCGGTAACATCTGAGATAAACTGAATTGTGGTTAGTAAAGGTTTGTCGCTACCATGAGTATGGCACAGCTTCTTGGTGTGACGAATCCCAGATGAACGCATGGCAGAGGCTTCCAGGTCACGCGCAATGATTTGCTGGCTAGTCACGAGCAGTGGATCTCCTGATTTATAACGGGTTTAGTAGCTGGGTTTGTCTAGCTGAGCATGGCCCTCTCAGGTGATTAGTCGAGTTTATCAGAGTTCCTGAAGCCAATCATAGGCCTTCAATCCATGAAAGAAAGTGGGTCCCTCCATATACGCTCACTTACCGTTCCATTGTGGGTTTTGCTAAGCTATTAGGGAAGGTGTTGCCCGAGGAGGCCTACACTGCTTGTTGGTGCATTTTGAAGCATTTTAAGGATTCCTTTTAGAAGATATGAAGGGTGTTTTCTGTTTGTTTTGGTTCTTTGTGTACATTTTAGCTCTTTACTGTGTTTTCAAGTCATTCCCCTCTTGTCTAAGAATGTGTTCAGTCTGTTAGTGGTGTGTGTTAATTTTTATACCTATAAACAACAACACAATGTTTGCCTTTTCCCCTTACGGCTTTAATGCCTTTTGTTTCCCTTTGTAAAACTTTTATCCAAAAAAAAATGTTTCCCACACCTATTTGTATCCCCATAAAAAGCAAACAACCCACACAAAATACACTGTACCCTCTGTATGTTTGTTATGCACTGTTTTTTCCTATCGTTTTTATTGTGCTATTATTGTATATTGCTGTCCTGGTGTCTCTTGTTTTCAGGATACACACTTTCGGGTTCCACAGTTGATCAGAAGGGAGCACACATAAACACGATTCTCGAAATTGGCTTTTGTGGCAGTCATGGTATGCATGCAATGCTAAGCGTGGAAGGGGACAAAGGCTGGCGGGGAGGCTGAAGATGAGCTGTAACTCTCCTCCCAGTTGTAGGAGGAGTTCTCCCCCAATAGTAATGAGGAGGGGCAACCTCATGCTCCCTGGAGGCAACGTTACCAGTCTGAGCAACACAGCACCACTGATCCTCCAGGTCAATGGCATAGTGAAGTGACCACATTGGCTTTGCCACAATGGCCTGCGTATGGTAGCCCAGATCCACAACAGCAGCTGTCTGCAGGAAAAGCATATCCCTGGTCATAGATAGACCCTTTTGAGATAAACAAAGCAGAACAAAACTACATGTCCCATAATTCCCCTCCTAAAAAAACCCAAAACCTGGACTGGATACAGGGAATTCAATTGTGTCGCTGGGAGGGGATGGACCATACAGAAGACCCAGTCAGGTCACGTGGGCAATTAAGAACGCTGGTAAATATGTCTCTGTGTCAAACGGCCTAAACTGGGTTAACAAATCAGAGCAAAAGGGACTAAATCTCCCATAATCCCTCTTTCCCAACAAAGGAAAACCCTACTGGACTAGCAAAAACTGCTTATAGATTTGGACTAATAGGGAAGACCCCGGTACTCCCCAGAAGTGTTTTTTACACTCCCCAAAGTGGACAGTCTGGGAAAAGACATGCCTTGCCTCCATTTATTATCCACAGGTGTAGGAGGATGTCCACTTCTCACCTATACAGTTAATGGACACATAGCAGAGCCCTACTTCCTTTCCACACCTACAGGAACACTGAGGAGGAGATAGCTCATCCCTCACTCATAATTGCCAGCACAAGGGAGAAATAATCACCTGCAGCTGCAGCCTCCATTAAAAACAAGGGGAAGGGTACCAACACTGCCCCCAAACAGGCATTTTTTTCAAACTCCCATCCTTCACAGGAGTAATAGTTAATACATACCCTCAGCAGTTTTACACAGGAGGCCATCAAAAATAAAATCAGAGAAGGGAATCTCTGCTGCCTGAGACAAGTGAAAATACCAGCAGTTCCTTCACAGCCAGTAATAACCACAGACTGAAGTGGGATCCAAGATGACAGCTTCCACATTAAAATACTTCCCCATGAACCCAGGGCTACAAACCATCCCTATCATGGTGCTAGTCAGTGCATACACTGTATAGTGGTCAGCACGCATGACAAGAAAGGAAGGGAGGTTTTGTGTTACAGAGGTGTGAGTTGTGCTGTAATAAAGAAAGAATATTGATGGAACAGAAAAGAAGTTTGCTGTGCTGACTGTAAGACCTGGAGTGGAAGACCAGATTGTAAGACCCAGAGAGGAGAGGAAGGTCACTGTGGGCTGGCTGTAAATCCTGAAGTGGAAGATGACATTGTAAGACCCAGAGAGGAGAGGAAGGTTGCTAGGCTGGCTGCAATACCTCGAGTGGAAGACTGCATTGTAAGACCCAGAGATGAGAGGAAGACTGCTGGTCTGGCTGTAAGACCTGGAGTGGAAGTTCAGATTGGAATATAAAGAGTGGAGGGGGACATTGTTGTTCTGATTGTAAGACCTTGATTGGAATGGTGAATATTCACTCTTAGAGAAGAGACACTGATTGTAAAACTCAGATTCGAGAGACTGATTGAAAAACATTGTGCCTGGAGGACTGAAAGCCAGGGAGAAGAAATACAGAAAAGGAACGAGATTGAAGCAGAAGCCAAAAAGCAGGTGAATAGAGACCTGCCAAAGCCCTAATCAAGAAAAAGGCAGATGAGGCAAAGGCAGAGGCCTTTGGTGAGAGAAAAAACAGAGAAGGTGAAGAGAAAGCCTTGATCAAGGGGAAGGCAACACAGGAAGACAGAGAAGGTAATGATGAAGACTATGGACAAAGGGAAGGCAGATCAGGAAAGGGCGAGACCCTGAAAAGAGATGGAAGGGGGAGAGGCCATGAACAGAAGGAAGGAGGAAGTCCACCAAATGGAGCAGTAAATGGAAGGGTACAGACCATGACCTAGGAGACAGAGATGTTGAAGAGAAGGAGGAGATGAAGAAAGTAAAAGTTCCCTTGGGACTAAGCCAGAAATAAAACATCTAACGTGTCCACTGAAGTGTCAGGAACAAAATAACAAACCACAACCATTCTGACACCTTACATAAAAAGCATAAACTTGTTTATCCTCATTGCATCATTCTTTACAACTTGTAACAACAGTGAGATGCTAAGACATTGGGAAAGGCATCAAGAGAGAAAGAGGAGGCAAGACCATCACAGGAGGCCACAGAAGTGACAAACACAGATGGAGGGCCTCCTGTGGGTGCCGCAACATAGCTAGGATGGGCAGGATAGACATGGGAGAATAAGGACGCCATTCTCGTCATTTGAGAGGAAGGGGTGGCTGTAACAAGCACCCTGGAGGAGGAATCTGGGATTCAGGGTCATAGAGGATGAAGATGTCTCAATAGTGATGGTGCTTCTGCAAAAGAGGAGAAGTACTGTCTTGAGAAAGCTCCACGGTAGGACCTAACTGTGGAAGTGTAACAGCAAGAGGTGGACCTACCTGACGGAAAGGGAGAAGGGCAGTGTTACGCTCACCTGACTCCCACGGAGGCGCTGGCCTGGTTCGCGCTGCTGTGACCTCTTCTAAGGTGATGCACAGGGTTCGGAAGACGGACTGGACCGGGCCCCTAAATCTGGCTTGTCTGGCTTGCAGAAGTATCCTTCTGTAGGCGAAAATAGGGGATTAACTATCTGCGGGGTAATGCAATCGGCCTCCCACTTTCCCCTCTCACCCTCCTCGAAACCCTTCTGTGATTCCTCGTAGCGTTTCACCTTAGGGTCTGGAAGGACGAGCTCTCCATCCTGCTTCTGATGCAGGGGCGCGTTGGTATCCAGTTAGTTCACTGGACTTTCGGATTGGTGAGAACCAAACTTGCTTGGCTTCCAGGTAAGTTTTTTGATAAGAGGTTCCCCTTGTGTCCATGCATTAATGTACTAATGCTAGTGTCTTTTCCCCCATAGGGGCCGGGGTATGGAATGCCGGGGAACAGGCACCGACCCGAGATGAGAGGTGAAATCCTTGTAGAAATCAGGTAAGTCTTTAATGAGCGTTTTTTGGTAATGTCTTTTCATTCGCTCATTAACGCTGATGTCTCTTTTTCCCCTTAGGGGCTGGGGTCCGGAAATGCCAGGATGCGGCGCGGACCCAAAATGAAGAGGGAATGAATCAACAGGTAAGTCTTAACATGGAGATTTAGCTTTCCTTATTCCCTTCTCTCTCTCACCTTTTGTTCTGGTCTTTTTCTCCCTAGGCGCTGGGGCGTGACTGCGAATCCGGATGATTGCTACTGAACATGGAGGCGCCCTGTAAAGGTGAGTGGAATGCGGCGCTGCAGCGATCGACACGATGAGCTTTTAAATTAAAGTTTTCCTTTTCAGGATTGTCGGCGAGATGTCTCCGGGATGTGGATTTAGCGTGTAAGGACTTTTCCTTCTTCTGTTCTCTTCTTCTCTTTCTTTACAGGTGAACCAGGATGCTGGCAGGCGTGGCAGAAGTCAGGATGCAGGAGCAGACACGGTGAGCGTCCAGCTGCTAGATGCAGAACAACGCGAAGCACGTGTGGCTGTTCGGGTGGGGTTTAAATAGCCTTGGAAAAAGTTCCAGGTATGTATCCTTCCTCCAATCAGGTATGTATCCTTCCCCGACCACGCCCGGTTGGTAAACTAGTCCCAGAGGTAAAGTAGTTCCTTTCAGGCCTCAAGGAGGTCGGGATCCAGCAGCATGGTCTGCATCAGGTAAGTGCACCCAAGCACTCCCATAATGAGCCTGGCGCCTATGGCGCCAGGACTGATGTCTATTATGAGCCTGGCGCCATAGGCGCCAGGACACTGTCCAAAGGGCCCCTATATGGGGTTGCTGGGTCCTTCCTTGGGGACTGGATGTCCACTTTCGGAGACGCAGGGCTTGAACCGGCTCCCCGGGAGCGGGCATCATGACAGGCAGTCCCAGGAAGAGATGGAGGAGGTGCAGCCTCTACCTTTTGCTGTGGCGGAACAGGAGAGCCATGAGGAGCTCATGGAAACAGAACCTCAGCCACCCTACACTGCCCATTATAATGACTACATTTCATTATACTACACGCCAAATGCAACCATAAAACTATAACTATAAACTACAAATATAAACTCTTAAACACTTACTCCATACCACTCGAAATTCAACCCAAAGACTACAACTAGAAACACTCTCTCATACCACTACAAAGCAACCTTAAACCACACATTATCTATGGTGTTGATGTAACCTCCCTAATACTTAAAATGAGTGATACCTTTGGATTTGTAGTGGTATGAAGTGAGTGCTTCTAGTTGCAGTTTTCTGGTTGAATTTGTAGTGGTATATGATAACATTTAGTTGTATAAACTACGTGTTTATCAAGAATTTGTTCCTTAACTTTGTTATTTCCACTGTTCATAGAATTTAGCTTTTGCTCGAATAATTAATGTATACTGTAATTGCAGCAGTATGTCCTAGGTATTTGTACATTAACGTTATTATTTCCACTGCTTTTAGAGTTTAGTTCTTTCTTAGATTAACCTTAACTCTTTATTAATATGTTTTTAATAGATCATTTCATTTATGTTTTACATAGTATAGCGTGTAGTGCATGATTCTTTCTTGTTTGTATATTGCATTTGAGTGTGCTAAGATACAAGATAACAGTGGATGGCTTAATGTTGTGTGACAAAGCATGTGTCATAAAATTGTGTGGAGCTAAAATTGTGTTGCATAAGGTACATTTCCATTTGAATTTCATAAATTTACAGTTTATGTATAAGGTGCAGCAGTATTTATCGTATGTGTGAAATTTACTTGCCAGTGACATTTTGAAAAGAATTGTTGTACGATTGTATGGAGTAGGTGTGCGTGGAGAAAGTGGTGTGCGTTTACCATGTATATGTATGGCGTATAGGTTGCTTATAAGTGTTTTGCATGAGGTCACATGCAAGTCATACATTTGCAGTTAACTTAAAGGTACAGTTTTCTTACATTTAGGACATGTATGCAATGCACACATCTGGTATACAGTACATACATAAGCAAATCCCTAACGTGTGACATTATTTTACGCTGTGAACATATCTTACTGTTTATGTTGAAAATGTGCATGGCCTAAATATTGTGTGTGTGTGTGTGTGTGTGTGATGTGCGGCTTAGTTAACAGGTTGCACATATATGATTTGTATATGTTTGTGTAAGAGTTTCACTGTGGGCTCATGTACATTTAATGCACATAAGATTGCGTGAGTGTGTGAGTTTGTGAGTCATTGTTTCTAGGAACTTTATAGGTGGTGTATGTACACATTCCTGTACAGCAGACATGTGTGTGTGTGTGTGCGTGTGTGTGTGTTTGTGTGTGCTTGTGTGTGGGGATTTACATATATATATTCAATGCAAAAACTTTGTAAAAGGGATGTTATGGTTAAGTTGCACTAATAAAAACCTCTGAAATTCAATGAAAAAAACTTTGTTAAAGGCACGTTATGGTTAAGTTGCACTAATAAAAACCTATGAAATTCAATGAAAAAACTTTGTTAAAGGGACGTTATGATTAAGTTGCACTAATAATAACCTATGCAATTTAATGAAAAAACTTTGTTAAAGGGATGTTAGGTTACAAGCAAAACCGAAAAACCCCAGAAATTCACCAGTTATGGTAAACTAAGCAACCATAACCTGCACCACCACTGTGCACTGCTAAGACTAACACCCAGGACATCAAAGATGACATCACAAATGTCATTGATGACAACACTGATGCCATCAAATGTGAAATACATTTTGATGAAAAGTCTCTACAAGTTTTGCCCCCTCTTGACAGAATCCCACCAAACTTTGCAAACTCATTTGGAATCGGGTCAGGAATATAATTGCAGTTTCATTAAGTGCTGCCAAAGTTATAAGCAATCCAAGAACTGTAATGCAGAGGTGTCAGCGAACTTCACAGGACTGTTCGCGAACATCTGAACTGTTTGCAGACTTTTACGGTAAAAAACACCAGTTGTTTTTCTTTTTGCAAACATATCCCATCCCATTCTCATCACCCCTCGCCTCCCCATAGATTATTTGATAAGTTTGACAAGTGCAATGTTGTGTTTTAAATATGTTTTCACCACAAATCCAAGATGGCCAGCGTTTCCAAAAATCTGACACACTTCACGCTTTTCACCATCCAATCAGTGGGGGCGTCCGATGTCTGCGGACAGCACGTTGCCTTCTAAGCCAATCAGAGTATGGTCCATGGACCGAACAGGCAAATGAGTCAGCGCACCGGATCCAGATATCACACATTTTTTTGGACCTATTTTTGGTTGTTTTAAAGAAAACTACTGGACAAATGTCCACCAAATGTACAAAAGCAGGCTTTCAGGACCAAGCCGCCGCTCCTGCCACAGATTTGGTGAAAATCCATCCAGTGGTTTGGGCTGTAGCCGTGAGCAAAGTTTTTCTCCATTCAGTCTATGGAAACTTTGCAGAACAATTCAGAGCGGGCCATATACTTCTTCTGCAAGATTTTCGTCCATGGGGAGGGAAGTTATAAACCGCCCAAAAAGTGGTCTTCCTATAGGCTTAGCAACTTAACCATAACTACACGGCCACTACCGCGGGCCGGGTAATATATCTTTTCAAGAAAAACACTTTAGTTTCAGGGTCGTTAAGGTATGAACTTAATGCAACAAAACCCCTGAAATTCAGCTAAAGCCACTTTAACTTCATGCCCCCTGTTGCGCAGCCTATGACCACAATGATGACATCACAGATCACATAACTGATGACATCACTAATTACATGTTGTATGAGAACAGTGATGACATTACAAATCACATCACAGATGCCATCACTAGTGACAACACTAATTACATTGTATATAACTGATTACATCAATAATGGAATAAGACATAACATCATTTATACGTTAGGTCATGGGAACTTTGATTGCCTTAATAACAATTTCGGATGTGGACTCGGCCATGACAAAGGTTGTGGTCACTGGCCAGCACCAAAGGCCATAGCCAGTGGTCGGTTAGTGTTAAAAAATACCAATATGCATGGTTAAAGGCTATGCCTAGTAGCCCATCACTTTTAAAATATACAGTAGGCGACATTGAAAGCTGTAGTCAGTGGCCATGGCTAAAGGCCATAGCTAGTGCCCATTATTAGGATATACAGTCGGCACAGCCAAAGGCCGTGGCCACTGGCTAGTATTGTGTTGAAGAGCATGGCTAGTGGCTTGTTAGTGTATATAATATACAGTGGGCACATTCAGAGCTAGTGGCTAGTTAGTGCTGTATAATACACAGTGGGCACGGTAGAAGGCCACTGCTTATTGCATTTTATTATTTTAAAACATGCAGTGGACATGACCAATAGAATATATGGTGGGCACAGCCAAAGATTGTGGCCACTTACCAGTATTGTGCAAAAGTCCATGGCTAGTGCCTGATCAGTGTATATAATATACAGTGGGCACGGTTGAAAGCTGTATCCACTGATTAAGGCCAAAGTCTATGGTCGGTAGCCTGTTAGTGTTTTAACAAATTCGGTGCACATGGGTGAAGGTTGTGACCACTGTCCATAACTGAAGGCCATGACTAGTACCCATTAATTTGTTAAAATATACTTGGCCATGCACCCTGATCATGGCGGAAGGTCATGCTTAATGCCAGTTACTGTTGCAATGTAATTAGTGATGCCATCAGTGATGTGATCTGTGATGTCATCATTGTGGTCATAGGCTGCACAACAGCGGGCATGAAGTGAAAGTACCTTTAGCTGAATTTCAGGAGTTTGGTACATTAAGATCTCACTTAACGTCCCTGCAACTGAATATTTTTCCTTGAATTATAGGACGGCTGTCGCCACCCTATAGTTAAGGTGAGTTGGACTCCCATAGGAACCCCTCAAAATTCTATCGGTAATAACTTTGATTTGAGAAACAGATTTGACTGAAATTTCCAAAGTGATTAAGGACTCGGGAGCCACCCCCCCCCCAGACTACAAAGTTTCATAAAGATTTGTTAAACAATAAAAAAGCTATTAAGAAGACAAAACATTTTTTTTCTCCAAAAGTACGGCCTGCTTCCCATTCATTTTCCCATAGACAAACAAGGCAAATTTTTGTCAAATCGCACAGCCCAAACCCTGGACAGATTTGGACCAAGTCCAAAACAACTTGAGCACAAAGTGTTGACTCGCGATCCATGCATGGTTTGATGTTATTCCATGCAGGCTCAGTCCCAGTTAATATATGGATGGCATCCACAATAATTATATTTTTGAACCGTGCTACTGTCAGTCCTTGAAAGCTTTGCACTTACAGAAAATTGTTTGCCTTTTGCTGAATTGCATTCTGGTATTTGTAGTCTCCCAGTCAATAATAATAAAAAAATAGATATTTGTACAGCAACGGTGGGTTTCCCATCCCAGCAGTAACTGGGACAAACCCTGCTTAGCTTCAAAGCGAGGAAAGGGTCAGCTCCCTAAGGCCATGTTGCCTAATAAATGAGCTCAATTTACAAGACACATGTTCTAAGGGGGCTGGATCCTTCGTCGCTTTGAAACTAAGCAGGGTCGATACCGTTTACTGCATGGAAGGGAGACAGTCCACAGTCCCGAATGCAGTATGTTTTCTTAGTTTTAAATATCTCATAACACATCATTATTTCTTTGGAAACCGTGCTACTGTCAGTCCTTGAAGTTTTGCACTCAGAGACAATTTTTTTGCCTTTTGTTGAATTGCATTTTGGTATTTGTAGTCTTACAGTCAAGATGGGCGGAATAATGCCACAATTTGTAGACTTTTTGCCTAACATAGTTCTATAAGGATTTATATATTTGAGTTACACTATGGTGTGTACTTTTCATGTTATCTTTATAAAGCAGAGTATTGTTGCAATCCAGACATGGGGTGAGGAGGGGAAATGATGAGAGGGCAAGAAAGTCATGAGTATTTGCCCACAATGTGGCAATAGAGTTTATAATCCTGAACACTCATGCAGTTATTCTCTCCTGATTGTGGCTGCTTTTCAGGGCACAGGTAAAGGACAAATGTGGGTGAAGAACGTAACTTGTTTTCAGAGGGAGACGCAATACCTTGGGGTTTTTTGAGTTAGGAAAGCTTTCTTACATATTTGGCTACCAGGATTTTACTCAGGTTGTCATGCTCCCAGTGCAGATGCTCACCCACAAGACCACAAGCACTTGTTTCATATTGGGATTTTGTTCACCAGGAAATATTTCACAACAGATTGCTGGGTTTAAAACTTGAGAACCTTTTATATTGTGCCAGCATATTTATTGGAACATTTCCTCTCTCAGGTTATTTTTCTGGGGTTCATTACTTTTTTTAAAAGTCCAATTCTGTTTTGTCTTGCGCACTTTCTTATTTAAAAAAAAAAATGAATGTTGTATTATCTTTGTGGCTAATTAAAGCCTTTTGCATTACATATCATTAAAATACATTTCAATGTATAACTACAATCAATCATTAAAAGAAATACATTCATAATAAAACACATTTTAATGAACACATAAAATAATCAATCAATTAAATACATTGATATTCAATAAATACGTGATTATAAAGAAGAGTTCATTTCGGTAAGCCCTTATCACACATTTACCTCTGCATATTTTTTAATATAGCACCGATGTGTCCTGCTGCAGTCACCATAATAAAAGGCTCCACCGAGTAAAGCATAGACTAAAATTGATCAGATTGATTATCATCACACTTTGCCGTGAACCTCTCATACCATTTGACATACAACCTTTTTAATTCAGGGCATCCAGTTAGAATGTGTCTACTGGTTTCAACCTCAATCCTTGACATATGCGGCACAGCCTCAGATTTATAGGTTCCTAGTTCCTAGCACCTGTAACCTTGTGGAATGATAATATATTAAAGATTAGATACAAGATAAAGCAATGTAGAGTTGACATTTACGCACTGACAGTAAATCCATGATAGTTACTCTATCCCATGCCAATGATCGTTTCCTCAATTCACCCAAGAATACACTGGGCTGTGTCATTTCTTGCAGTTTGAGGCCAATGTCTTTAAGGTGCCCCTGGGCAATGTCCTTCAATCTGTGAGTGGCAGCATTACCTGGTCTAAACCTATGATGTGCCCCCAGGATCAACAAGAACGGATTAGTGGTTTCCCTGTGCTCTCCTTCTGTGATCTTGGTGAGTAGGCTAGTACATCTTATCTTCCAACAGGTGGCAAGTGAGGGCAAACCCAGCTCTATGCATAGTGCTTCCACTGTGACTATTCTTGTTAGCCCTAAGAGTGACCTCATGAGCATCCCCTCGATTATGTTCAGCCAAGATGAGCTGATACCCGTCATGGTCTCAATGCCATATAACAATGCTGGTATAGCGGACTTCGTATAGACCTCAATGAGGCTTTTGATGGATTCTCCCCCCTGACTTAGCTGAAGTTTCTCAGGACCTGCCACTTACGCATAAGCTTAGCACGATCTGGGTCCCAAACCATTAATGAAACGGTGATTCCAGGAAAAGTACATCCAAAATAAATGTAGTTCTTTACCTGTTTCAACTTAATGCCTCTAGCCACCAATTGTAGCTTATAAGCTTTTTCTGTTTACGCTGTGCTTGTAGGGTCTTCGTTTTTTGTTGGTTGATTACCATGCTCTTTGCTTCTGTGTGTAGTGCAAGGATGTTCAGTGAGCATTGTAGTCCCTGGGGTGTACGGCAAAGTATCACAATGTCATCTGCTTAGTCTAGCCAGGAGATCAACCCACCCCCCTAATCTGGGGGGATAGTTGCCACATTGTGCCAAAGACCCACGCAGATACGCAATATAGAGGTTGAAGAGCAGGGGTGCTAAAACACACCCCTGTTTCAAACCCCTATTTGTGGCAACGGGAGCAGTTACAGCACCCTATGGGAGACTCGGACAGTGACAAGCTTGCCAGAGTACAAAAGGCAATAAGGTATAACAATTGTTGATCAATGTTCCAAGCTATTAACTTATTTCACAGGCGCTCTTGGTCTACGGAGTCAAATGCCACAGAATAGTTAACAAAGCACATGTATATGGAACTATCATTTCTATTATACACATCTGCAAATAACAGCTGCAGGTCCCACATCGCAGTAGAGCACCCACTCCTAAATCCAAGCTGTTGATCCTGGAGAACATGATGCTTAATCTCCCACTCATCAAGTAGTTTAAGAAGTATTTTAGCAAATACTTTGCTACTTGAATCCAGCATCACTAACAAGCGATAATTCATAGGGTCATTGTATGAACCCTTTTTATGGACTGGGATTAATGTAGGTAACCTCCAGCTGTCTGGAAGGTTGCTACTGTGCAAAATGTCCCTAAACATAATATGCAATACTTCTGCCCAATACTGGGGGTTAGATTCCAGCAATACATTGAGCAGACCATCCAGTCCAGGGCTGTGGGATGATTCATACCCAATAATCATAGTAGCAACATGTTCACTTCTCATCTTTGCCCTTATATTTGCCTCAATTTCAATTGGGATATTAGCCAATTTTCCAATTCTTAGACTATTCCAATATGTTTTCGTTAGATGTCGCATCCAGTCAAATTCACTGATCCAACACAATTCTTTGGGTGATTTACTTCAATATGGGTTCTATATAAGGACCATAAATTATGTGCATCATTTGTTTTGATCCGTTTAAAAAATAATTTCCAATTTGAGGTAGAGGCACTACTCTTGTAGAAGCCCAGCCAATTCTAGTATCTCGTTTCCACATTGGATCTCTCACAAGCCTGCTGTGTCAATGTTAGAGTTGTGTCCTTCATAATCTTGGATAGTTCATTCCTCATTAACTTTTTCCTCTCCTGGATACCTTCATCAAATGGCTTTACCCCCATTCCCTTGCGCAAAAAACCACAAACTAATCTGGTTAGCCCATATCAAGCACAGCAGACAAGACAGTTGTCCATTACAATAGGCATAGAGCTAATGAGGTTCCCAACCCAATTTGTCTAGACAGTAACCAACTATTTGGATATTGACCTCAGTCCACTTGATGCAATTGCCTTGCGCTGGTGCTTCTACCCTGCTTAGTGATGGCATATGCCAGGATAATGAATGTATGGCAAGCCTACGTTTCAGCATTGCAGGGTCACTAAGGCAGGTAAAATGTATCTCATACTTACAGAGTAAGTTACACATCAATCTAGTGGCAAAAATACAATCCAAATTTGATTTAGACTCCCAGCCTGCCTAATAACGATGTGTTTCAATGATGACTCATCACTAGGCACAAGAGGCTCCAGTTGGAATTCCAACATACAGGGCCTCAGTACACGTTGTGCGGTAAAAATTGCAAATTACCGGCTTGGCGCTATTAACGTGTCCGCCTTTGCAAGAGGCCGCTAATAGCATACCATTACGAGTACGCAGACACGAGCATAGCGCCATGCCGGTAATGACCCTACCGCCATGCCGCTAAAGACCACAAAAAGACCCTTAGCGGCACCGATGAAAGCGCTGATAGCACTTCCGACCTCCCGCAACATGCAAATAGCAGTCACCGCTAATAACAGCCATCGCAATTAGCGGTCACCGTTAAATAGCGGAACCGGAAATAGCGTCATCGCACAGGAACGGGAAGGAACACGGCGGCCATCTTTAAAAACACAATCCATTGTCCTCCTCTGCCCCCTGGACCTGTTTTGAGTACTTCGCTATTGGAAAGCCACAAGGACACCCTCGCCATGCCTAAGGCTATTAAAAAACAACTGACCGCCGGCGCAAGGAAAAGTTTTCCACCGAGGAGCTAACAATGCTCACAGACACCCTAGCAGCGAATGCCGATGTGATATTTGCGAGCGACATGCGTCGGGAAACCCTTATCCGCAAGAAGGCAATCCGGGCAGAGGTTGCCCTGAAAGTGAGTGCAGTGGGCACCACCACCCGCACTGTCTGGGAGTGCAGAAAGCGGTGGGATGATCTCTCCGCCTCTGGGTCAGAAGCATCCTGTCTGCGAACCACAACATAGCCACAGCCGGTGGATCTGATTTGCCGATAAAATTAAAGGAGTGGGAAGAGACCTGCGCCAACTTGATTGGGGTAGAATCGATTGAGGGAGTCGGGACCATGGAGCATGGTGTGGAAACTACATCCGATGGAGGTGAGTGTACACATGAAAGTATGCACTGTGAATGTTCAGCTCCCCCCAAATGTGAGCCCATAATCACCTCATGGATGCGCAAACATCCATACATGTATACAACCCTGGCCATGTCAGTGTCAAACCCAAACACACACACATGCACACATCACCAGAGACAAGTGCCACACACAACCATGCATGGATGACCCACTCAACAAACACATCACCTGTATCCCTACCAATGAAGTCCCAATGCTCACAACAGCTAGAATAATGTATTGTGCATGAAGTACATTGAACCATCACCAATGCCATCCCCCTCTTTGTCCCCAACAGGCTCACATACAGACAGTGATGAACCTGGCACTGCAACTCTGGAACCCCCTGCCTTGAAAAAATCAAGGCCACAGGGAACAGGGGACACCCCCACATCATCAAAGGGCAAAGGGAGAAGAGTTCCCATCCCAAGTGCCAAATATCGGCGGAGCACCACTGCTGCCACCAGCAACAACTGGCCCACCTTCTGAAGTGAACCCCCACCACAGAATCCAGCCACAGAGGGCCCACCCTCTGCTGCGACAAGTTCCACAGGTGAGGCGGCAGCCACAGCGCCGCTCTCGGATGTGGCGATAGATTTGCCCATGGGCATGCACACCCCAACCCCCCCGGAACCTCCGAGGCAAATCCACAGCAGACACCTGGGTCCAGTGTCAATGGCCAGTTTGGCGAGGACAACATGGGAGGGTTCAGTAGCCCACCGGTGGCTTCACCAGATGTCCTGCTTGCAGAGGAAGGCGCAGCAGCCACACCACGGGAACGCCACATTGACCCTGACCTGGCCAGCATCAGGCAGCGCCAAAAGGAGATAACTGTGCTGGTTGGGCAGCATGTCGATGAGGCTGCCCGTCTCAGGGGGGAGATAGCAGAGACTGCCAGGCACTCAAGGAAGGCAATTGAAGCCTGCACCAACAGGCTGTGTGGGGAGATTAGCCAACTCAGGCAGGTCCTCACGAGGATAGCGGACGCAATGGACTGCCAGTTCCCTCCACCACCACCAGGACTGACAGCCACATCATCTTCATCCACCAGTTTGAGGCAGACAAGCCCCCTCCGCTAGTGGTGGCAATGGGGAATAGGGACTGCAGGGTCAACCCACATCGTACCAGACACATAAGGGACTGTTGTGGGGGGAGGGGGGAAGGGTGTTATGGGACTGTTGTGGGGGAAGGGGGAAGGGTGGTGGGATGTTTGGGGACATGCACATATACTTCTTAAGAATCCTTAATACACTGGTTACTATTCAAAACACAAGCTTGGACTTCTTCATTGTGTATGTGTACTTTATTGGTGTCAGGGTACATTGTGCGCTTCAACACAGACACCAGTGCATTACTACCCATATCCATCGTACAGGGCGAAACCATGTCACTCAGAATATCTGGTTGATCAGATGCTGTCTCACATCACATCCCTCCTGGCCATCGCCTCTTGCACGATCTGTATCCCCGTCATCTCCGTCCTCATCACCATCATCATCTTCATCAGGTGGTTGCATTTGAACGTCAGGGGGCAGTGGCACATTCTGTCTGATACACATATTGTGCAGCATCACACATGCCATGGTGATCTTGGCCACCTTCTCATGGCCGTACAGGAGAGCGCCACCCGACCTGCTTATGCACCTAAACCGTGTCTTCAAAAGCCCAAATGTCTGCTCAATAACGACACGGGTACGGGTATGTGCACGATTGTAGCCCTCTTCATGCCGGTTCTGTGGGTTCCGTACAGGGGTAAGGAGCCACCTCTTCAGGGGATAGCCGGCATCACCTGTATGGGGGCAGAATGGAGACCTGTTACTGTTCACCTCTGGACCGACATGTACATGTCACACAAATATACTTTGCATTCAGATTGAAATCCACGACTACCAGCATGCATGCAGACGATCTGTGTGACTGCAATGTGCAAAGGTGTGCTAGACCCTGCAATTGGACATGCACCATTCATGCCTTCAACAGCAGTTGACATGTCCTGGGTGTCCCTGAGCCCAGGCATATTTGGTACCACACTGCTAGTGTTCTGCCATTCCGACATTGATGCTGCCATGCTGTGTACCTTCAATTCCATGGTCCTACAGGTGTGTGGTTCAATGCTATGGCTAGGGGTGATCCCTTTGCATGCATTCAAGGGCACATTACTGTATTGATTTTGTGCTGCGCTAATACTGTATTACCATCTTGACGCCATGTTGCTGATTTGTGTATTTCGTGGTGTGGCATGATGTGCAATGTGGATGTGGATGGATGTGTGATATTCATAGACCTGGATTGTTCTCAATGTTGTGGAGCTTCTAATTGCATGTCAGTTCTTCTCAAGTACATTGAGGCCTTCCCGGATAGACATTGGCGTACATCTGTATGTCCATTTGTACTATGGACGCCAGCGTACACTCAGTTGGAGTATGGATCTCTCCCCCCCCCCAATCACACCCAGTTGGAGTATGTATCTCTCCCCCCCACAATCACACCCAGTTGGAGTATGTATCTCTCCCCCCCACAATCACACCCAGTTGGAGTATGGATCTCTCCCCCCCCAATCACACCCAGTTGGAGTATGGATCCCCCCCCTCCAATCACACTGCCATGTGCTTGCCCTGCTACTCACCAAGTAGCCACGAACATTGTCCGGCTTGTTGCTCCATGTAGCGTAGTATGGTTGAGTTCCGCAGGACCATGAAATCATGGGTTGATCCGGGAAATCGGGCACAACAATGTGTGATTATCTTGTTACGTCACATACCATTTGGACATTGATGGAGTGGAATTGCTTCCTGTTTCGGTAGACTACTTCATTGTGATGTGGGACAACCAATTCCACATGGGTACAGTCGATGGCCCCAATGCAACTTGGGATGCCTGCCAGTGAATAGAAGCCAACTTTTGTGTTTGCAATCTCCTGGCCAGTCCGTGGCATGAATATGTGTTCAGGTGCATGCTTCAGGAGGGCATCGAGTACCTGGTTCAACGTGCATGAGAATACTGGTTGTGAGATGCCATGCATCTGCCCCACTGTATGCTGGTAGGTGCCTGTGGCCAGGAAGTGGAGCTCAGTCACCACCTTCAGTAGCGGGGGGATGGCAGTTCTGATGTCTATGAGGCTCACAATGTCGTCATATATCATGTCCACGATGCTGATGATGGTATCCCGGTCCAGATGGTACAGGGTGAGTATCTGCTCTGGGGTTAGGTTAAATGGAATCTCTCTGATCCTGGGATTGGTGGCTGCCTCTGTGGTATGACTAGGTGCCGTGGTGGTGCTTGCTGCGCCTGTCTTGCCCTCCTCCTCCTCCTCCTCCTGCGTCTCCTCTGTGCTGCCTGTTGTTGTTGCTGCTGCACTGCAATCATGACCTCCAGGCCATGTAATGCTGCCAGTATTGGGACCATCTTGGTGTGGGAAGGGGTGTGGGAAGGGGAGTGGTGTGCTACTTCTGTGCTGCCACAGTCTCCATTGCCTCCACCTGTGCTGATTGTGTTCACCTGTGACAGGTGGGAACACTGCTCAGTTCTATTAACGGATGGTTCGCGATGCCGGTATTAGCGCCATGCCGGTAAGGGGTTTTTGGGGCTTTTACATGCCGCTATTTGCATGTCCACATGGCTTGTGATTGTGCGCTATTAGCAGCATGGTTCTATTTACGGGATGAAGGGTCGCGCGCCCGCGACCTAGCCGCTATTAGTGGCACCGTACTTAGCGGTGTCGCTAATGGCGGTATTCTGGGTCGTAATTGGCATGGGGATTTAACGATACCGGTATTACCTTACCGGTAATGTTAATCCCTTACCGCACAAGTCCACCCACAACTCCCCATGTTAAATTAGTTTGTATGCATATAAACCAATCACAGCAGATCTTTTCTCTAGTGAGGATGGGTCACCCTCCAATTGCTGCAGGTCCTCGCATATTAAACAGTGGGCATTAAAGCCCCCAGCCACCATTATTTCCCCCCACCCTGGTGAGGAGCTGGTCCATCCCTCTATGGTGTGTTTAGTGCTCTCCCTTATAGCATCCCTGAGCTTACCATTTGGGGGAGGGGGTCATAAACATGAATCAACAAAGTAGTGGTGGTCTTATTAGTGTAATTGGTTATCTCAACCGACATGCAATGGGAGGGGTCCCCATCCATACTTCATCTCCTCGCTGCTAGTGAAGAACGAACACCAATACAAAGGCTGCCCATTGGGTGACCACTAGAACTAGGTAGAGCATTCTGGGTGAAGACCGTATAGCCATCCAATGCGATGTCCACATTAAGCCATGTTTCCTGCAGCAAAAATATGTCCACAGAAGTGAGAGCCTACATGCCCAGTTCATGTGATACGAACGAGTTATAGCCTTGAGTGTTCCATGATAAGATCTTACCATGCCTATTTATCACCTTGGTTCAATATTGATGAAAATCGTTGACTGGTTGCTAACCCTCTACACTCTGACCCAGTCTGGTGTCTTGCATGTTTTGCAGCCTGCCAATTGGAAGTCTCCTGAGGTGAGTCTGGCCGCCAGCATTGTCCACTTCACTCTGATTAGGCCTAATGTTCTGTGGTTCACTCTCCAAGAGGTTGCACTAGTTAACCTACAGTTCAAAACCAAGTCCTATAATTCTGAGGCAGCAGATAGGATCTTTTCCACCACCACCAAGGAAGCCTGAGTTTCTATTTCCCAGTTTGTACTACTATGTATGGTAGGTAGCTCTACTACCTCAATATCTCGGGATCCTAAGATTTGTAGGCCAGTTGTTTGACTAGATATGGCCATCAAATCTTTCCGGTTTAGGAAGGGGCTGTCATCTTCAGGGTTGATCCACAAATGTCTCTCCCCCTCTCCAAGTTTGACTCAGCCTTCTTCTTGTTCTTGCTAAGCCTAGCTATTTGTTTATTCACTGCCAGATGATTTCACAGTTGGGCCACGGATCAGGTGAGCTCTGGATTCCACATGAATGTCTCCATCAATATTTTGCCCACACCAGGATGCATGCATCCTTGATAATGGCTAGGTTGGAGGCAGGATTAAGGCATGTTGGTGGAGCATACGGTACTACTCCAAGCGTATGCTTAGGTAAGCCCTGCCCCTGCTGGCCATGATTTTACCAACTGTGCCTTGGGAGATGTATAAACAGAGTGTAATATAGTGGCCCCTGGACCATGGTTGTGGGAAGTTCCTCTTGTGGGCCACTCTGCTATGATCTTTGGCTATCATATGGCTTAGAAATCTGAATCAATGTAGCTTGCGTTTAAAATTAATCTGTAATGCCTCAGTGCAAGTTTGTTGAGGCGTTGCTTTTACAGCAATCAACTCTGGGGTTGGGTAATTGATTGGACAATAGTATCAGGAAATTGTAGCCATTTATCAAACGTGCTCTGATGTGCCATCCACAGACTACCACAGTGTCCGTTGACCCCGCTGCTCAGGGGCAGCCCTTCTACCCTTTCCACTTTCACATTCTCAACACTCCCTCATTAGCTGATTACTAAGAGTCACACATCCATCCACCAATCACACCCAAAACCTCTACATCTATACCTGTCATCTCACTTCAACACTTCAGATGTACACTCAAAATCTCAGAGTACATATGTCCTGTAAATTAAAGACATCTGCATCAAAAACTACTGTGCAACTGCCCAAGATATCTATTTCCATATTCAAAAAGATCTGCATCTAACAAAACAAGGTACAGGTATGCTTATATTTTAAAAATAGTTTATATCTCTATATATGGAGAGAGAGAGAGAGAGAGAGAGAGTGAGAGAGAAAGAGAGAGAGAGAGAGAGAGAGAGAGAGAGAAAGAGAGAGAGAAAGAGAGAGAGAGAGAGAGAGAGGAAGAGAGAGAGAGAGCGAGAGAGGTGGTTCCTGCTACTTACCCTGGAATAAGCTTCTCAATAAGCATATTCTCTTTTTTAACCACTTTAGCAAATGCCATGCTTTGTAGCATTCATCACCTGCTCACATGAAGCAGCAAATAATTACAATGCTCTGTATTTTGATGAAAGTTAAAAAATGCATATATGTATGTACAGCATATCATTTTTTCATAAAATAAGGGAAAAACAGATAAAATAGACCTCTCAACCACTTTTAAGTGAACACTTAGTGTCTGCCAGTTTAAAATGTTAGCAGAACATGCATACAACCCAACATCACCCATTCAAATGTGTAGGTCGGTCTTAAGTCTTTATTTTTTCCTAGGTTTTCGGTCACTTCCAATTCCACTTCTCCCATTATAAAATTGAAACTACAAGTCCCAGAATGCAAAGAAAACAACACGACTGAAGATTCAAAACTGATATGTGTGTCAAATAAACATATAAAATCCTGTGCTTTTCAAAATATTTTTTTATAAAAGAAAGTAAACACAGAAATAATATATGTATACACCATTTGTAATTGCCACTGACTGTGCCAGTTTAATATATTAACAGTAAATGTATACTTCCTAATAGCCCATTCCCATTTTCAGCTTGTTATGCAGTCCTACTTTTTTCTCTACATTCTGTGACTTGTACTCCAACTTTCACAATGGTACAAGTGTAACTATAAGTGTCATAATGCTAACAAAACATCTAGGACTACATAAACACCTACAGATTAGAATTCATCATGT
This sequence comes from Ambystoma mexicanum, assembly GCF_040938575.1. Taxonomy (NCBI): domain Eukaryota; kingdom Metazoa; phylum Chordata; class Amphibia; order Caudata; family Ambystomatidae; genus Ambystoma; species Ambystoma mexicanum. The sequence goes on along the minus strand of NC_090924.1, from coordinate 798,409,245 downwards.
TGGCAAGTATGCATATATTCCTAACATATTAAACTTCTACACACCAACTGCCATTTAAAAGTGTACTACAAATATTTTCCATCAACTTTTATTCTCTTTTACAAAATGTTACAAGGACTCTGCGAATGCACTTATTAATTTCTTAACTTTCATGAATATGCTCATAAAAACAACAATTTTTACCCATCCACCAATTTTATACATTTCTTCCCCACCACCCCTCATTCCATTGTAAATGTGAACCTTGCTTCCTAAAAGTAATTTGCCATTACCACATATCCCTACTAAGTTTCTTTTACAATTACAGGAAAGAAGCACATCACTGCAATCAACAACCGAAAAACGAAAAACGAATACCCTTCACATCCGACAAAGTAAGTACATTAATGTACCAGGTATGTAATAATAGCAGCACAGTTCCACTATATATATTACTGTGACTACTCTTTTCAAACAAACATTTCTTTCACTCTAGCCCATTATATTCCACCATTCACACTCCTACTTTTCCCATCTACACACCACCATTCCAACACCCACTCTGTTCCTCAAAACAGCACAATCACCATACAGATAACATCACACCACCAGTACCTTCCTCACTAACCCAACACCATCACACCTCTAAAAATGTGTATTCTCACAACCTTCCCAACCACACCTAATATACCACCTCACAAATAAACAGCACTGCATTCATCTCTACAATCACACCCACACACCCATGCACCATACATACATATACATTTCAAAACTTTCCAAAACAACCCTTCCCTTTTCCCAACAGACACAACAAAATGCCTAGTAAACAGCAACTCTGTAGAAAAGAAAGAAAAATTAGAGCAGATAAAACTAAAAGAACAACCCATAGTCATCCACCTCTAAAGCAATTCATAGAAAATATTAAAACAAAAGAGCGTAAACCTCACTAAACAAGCCACATCTAAAGAAAGTAACACCCCTCTAGCAAAAACAAAAAGCAAAAGATTATGTACAAAAAAGTACTACAGAAGAGTAATCCTGCAAGCTCGAATTGACAGCACTTTCCGACTCAAAAGAATGCTGTTTATATTGATTTTAAAAGGAATGAAACCACCAACTAAATTAATCAATACATTGCAACAAATACCTCTAAACATTTGCTGTGTCAATATAGAGACTTTTTTAAACTTCAAGGTAAATGGATTCACACAAGCAGCACAAACTTCAATGAAGATGCTTAGAAAAAAGAACAACAATAAACAATTGCCAGAGACAATAGTGTTTGAGGGTATAAAAAGGTGGACCAAACCATTATTGCAAAAGAAAGTCCCTAACAAACTTTGAACCAAATGCTCCTTTCACCCAAACCAACCATCCAGTGTATAAATGGACATGCAGCTCAATGTGTAATGTACACAAACAATCCTTTAAATCTTTATGACAATTCCTCAATTACTATTAGTAAATTACTAAAAGTAAATTGAAAACTTTACAAACCATGGACTCCTGTCCAGTGCGCAGCCACACTGGTCTGCAAGGACATTCATTAGCCTGCATTTTAGGAACTTCTTGCAAAAGCACTTTCCACCTCATCAAAATGTTAGCGACACACCATTCTAAAATGCGTAATCTTGTGCATCGATTACACTATGCAAAAAGTCCTGCTCTAGAACTGCAAAATTTAAATAACATCTCCTTCATGGAACAGCCAAAGAACTCCTTCAAGAAATAGAGCACATCGAAAGTAAATACTTTGGAACTCAAGATGACTTAGAAAATTTTGTTCCTTGAAAACATTTCCAAAAACCTCATGAACACCAATGTCCTAATAAAGACATACAAAAAAGAAATAGTTAAGATTCAAAACACATCTCCTGAAATACCAGATTAAATATGTGTCTGTTTCCGCGGAACGTTTTATAATAAGAGCATAAACATAGTAGATCTAGCTTACAAAAAAGAAAACAATAAAGAATTCCAATGATTCCAATTAGCTTTATATCTAACAGCAAAAGGTAAATACAAAATAACTAACCCTTCAAGAGTGTACACATACTGCAACACAAAGCTTGACAATAACCAAATGCCATCACATGCTATCACTAATATCTTAGAAATATTCCCACTTCCAAAAGCTCTCCAACAGCTTAACTTGTACGAGACCATTATAACACGAACATTGAACCCATTTCAAGCTAAAATATGCCATCAACCAAAATCAGTCAAATTACCTCCATCTAAGTTATTTAAGGGCATCCGTGGCAAAGAAGTATTTTTAACAATGGACCAAAATGAAAATGTTCAAACTCTAGGAGTACAACAGCCAGATCAATCTTTGATTGTACTAGTTAATGGTGTGCCAACAAAAACAAAAGAAATTTGCAACAACTAGCTGACAAACAAAGTTAGAGAAGCCCTACAATATCTAAAAGAAAACAATCAATACTACAAAGATATAAACATAGAGGAAAACGTAAGAGAAACCACCCACATTATTCAATGTCAGAAGAAAGTGACCAATTTGAACATGTAGATTCTGTTACAGCGGCCAACATTTTAGACCAGTATACCATTCAGCCACTGCACTCCAAAGACAATTGATGATGCTTTAGAAACATGTCAAATGTATCAAGTCAAAGGATCCCCAATGAGCATATGGGGAAAAAAGTAGAAGCACATTATTTCCCCTACTATTTCCTACAGGAAAAGGAGGAAGATATGATGAAAGTTCCACACAAATTAGTGCATCAGAATATCGCTCTTTACTAATGTATTCTGAAGACCCTAGATTCAGGCAAAATGTTGAATACATTTTCCACCTCCTCTTTGAAAGTGAACTAGCAACTCTATGTTATGTAGGTGCACACACATTAAAAACAGGCTCTAACTCTTTAAACATATCTGCTACCCAACTTTAAAAATAGGTAAAAGACAAAGATGAAGTCTTGCAGTCAAGTATCACAAATCTCTTGGCAAACATGCTTGGTACAAATGAATACTGGTTCTGATGTCACGCTAATGTACATTGTCTGCTAAGGAACCTAGATTCACCCACATGGTTTGTTACTTTAAATTGTGCAGAGTACACATGGGATGATTTGCACGACTTCTTACGCACTTTAAACCAAAATAAAGACAGAATGGACATAAAAACACCAGGAGAACTCTGTTCTCTTGAGCCTGTAAATGTATCAAGTTCCTTTCACCATTACTTCATTGCCATGTTGCATTTTATCTGCAATTAAACTACCCCTTCGCTCTGAGAACTGCAACACTTCTTTTGCAGAAAAGTATATCAATCCAGAGGAGCACCACACATCGACATTCTTTTGTGGATAAAAGATGATCCAAAATCTGGCCATGACAGTGACACCACTGTTTTACAGTTCGTTGAAAAATACATTACCTGCGACATCCCTTCAGAAACCACAGATAGTGATCTACATACACAAGTGCAACGCTTCCAAAAACATAAATGTGGCAAGTACTGCTGATGTAGATATAAAAACAAAGGGAAATACTATACCAAATAGCTTGATGTCTTCTGTTAGACACAGTGTAAAAGGCAAATCTGCAAAAAATGCATACAACATTAAAAGGGACGAAGGATCCAAGTACATTTATGATTACAATTCAAGTATTGCCCTCTTGTTGAATGCAAACATAGACATACAATACATTGTAGACAATTCCACTGCAGATGAAAGTTTTGTCACAGCCTACCTCACTAAAGCTAACTAACAGATCAGGGACCTATGGGAGTAAGTTTCATCTGACAAAACACTATAGAAATTGTACAACTTCTTTATACAAATGTCCTCCTATATAGAATGCGGGTCTTACGAAGCTGCAGATCATTTAACAGGTACAGCCTTATATTGCAAATCTGAGCACATTTTCTGGCTGAACTTTGGACCAGCCAAAAATGATCCCAACTGCCAAAACATAATTTACTTGACACATACTACCCAAACAGAAGTACTGCTTTGGAAAACATGTGTCTGTACGACATTGCCCAAAACTACACCTACAAAAACAATGTCACACCAAATGAGACAACTGGCAAATCTTCAGTTTCAACTTCTGAAGGAAGCCTAGTGAAACTCACCAAACCCAGTCTAATTAATCATGTACAACTATCATTTAAATCTCTGCAATTTAGAGAACTGTGTTACATGGCCCTACTCCAACTTTTTAAACTTTGGAAAAAGAAAAATAATGATTAGGTGACTATGACACATTTGAAGCTGCATTCAAAGCAAATGAAAGCAGTATAACAAATGACAATTTCAAACAATGCAAACAAATGTTGGACAATGAATGCCAACAAGAGGAAGAAATGGAAGCTCAACTAGACAAAGACACTCCTGAGGGCAGTCAACCTTCCCTTACAGGAAGACAAGACCCACTTGGAGAACCACTCATTCTAAATGAAGCAGAAATAGCCATGAAGAGGTAGAAAATACCATGCATCAATGTAACAATATGAGGGAGACTTGTCAGTTCTGAAATCTCAGCGAAATGATGAACAACTCACCATTTACCTAGAAGTCACTCAAGAAATTGAACAGGGTTTTAAACATGAAACTAAAATCTGTAGCTGTACACATTATAAACCTCTGCTCCTGTATGTAAGTGGTGAAGCTGGTTCTGGCAAACCATTTTTAATCAAAATAATCAGCACATCTCTACAAAACTTAACAAACAACAAACCTTCGGCTGTAGGAGCAGCTCCCACAGGTTTAGCTGCCTACAACATAGGTGGTGTAACTTTACACTGACTACTACTCCTCCCCGTAGAACACAAAAACAAATTAGAATACTACAAATTGTCAGCAGAAGCTGCCAGTGAAGTATGGACAATTCCAAAACAAATAAAAGTGTTCCTGATAGATGTAGTAAGCATGGTGTCCAACATCATGTTGGCTTTAATTCATCTCAGAATGCAAGAAGTCTTAAAAACCAACTGCAAAGAACTGTTTGGAGGAAACCATGTTAGTGTTTTTGGAGACCTCCTAAAGTTACCACTAGTGAAAGGGAAAATTATTTGCAAAATATTAGGACACAAAGAATGCCAAAATACTCTCATCAGCATTGGAAATGTAAATCTGTGGCAACATTTTCACTACAGAGAACTAACTCAAAACATGCGCCAGTCTGCAGGCCTCACATATGCTAACATTTTAAAAAGCTGCTTTCTAAAGATGCAAAAACCATCTCCAATAGTAGACTAATCCATGAGTTATATAGACGAAACACATCTGCACCTGATGTCATGAAACAATTAACTGAACAAAATCTAAAATGTATGTCCTTAATGCCAACCCTTGCAAGCTGTAGTCAATTCAACAAGACAATATTGAAAAAAGAAATGCAACCCATACTGCATATCAGCTCCACATACAACCTAGAAATGCACAGCATGACACTTCCTTTGTGTCAACAAGCAACAGCATGACTAAATAGCTAAGAAAAATGTATCTGCAACACAGCCATATAGGAGAAAATATGTACTTTTTGTCTGAACTGCAGAGTAATATTAAAACGGAACCTTGACATAGGGCAAGGCTTAGTCAATCGAGCAATTGGTACAGTTGTTGGCTTCCAAACATATCCGCATGACCCGACATTCAGTTTGTCAATATCCACTTTGAAAAACTTGCAGAAGTTAAAAAAATTGGCCGGTCAATAGGAAGTTTCCTTCTTTTCAAAGACATGTACATACACAGAGAACAATTTTCTCTATCTCTTGCATTTGTTGTCACTATTCACAAATCACAAGGTCTAACCCTAGATCAAGCATTGATTGACGTTGGCAGCACAGTCTTTACAGAAGGTATGAGTTATGTAGCACATTCACTCTCCATGCACTCAATGGCCTACTCCTTGTTAACTTTGATGCAAAGTCAATTCTTAAATTTCTTGCATCCTGGAATACAACAAGCTATGAGCACTATAGACCCCCCATCAAGACAAGTATCCTGTACCTCAAAAAAGACAGCTTTTAAAAGACAAATAGAATCATAAGCTATAGCATATTTTCAAACAATACCACAAAGAACAATGACCACTCCTGCCTCAAACAATACAACCACAAAACTGCCTAGTGCAACATCAACTGCACATCCATCACAAAAGAAACACACAAATCTCTTTTCTCCAAAAACACCTGCAGGCACATCAAACGATCCACAAACAGAACTTCCATTTAAATTCAGAAACCCAACCGGAATAAATTGTTATGTTAATGTGACATTGAACCTTCGCATAAATGGCTCAGACCAGTTGTGTTTGCAAATGCTCGTCCTTCACTGAAATGCCACAAATAATCCTGACAACACTTACAATGTCTCAGGCATAAGGCAAGAATACCTAGCTTGAAATACTTCACAACTGCGGATATTGAGGTAGTTGGTTGTCCATGCCTCCCTAATAACGATATTACAGAACTTATTGAAATCTAAGTTAGGTCGGTCTTCTATCCTGGGAGCAAGATCGGATTGGTTGCATAGAGGTTTTAAAATCTCGGAAATCCACCTGGAAGAGTCTAGTTTAATTCCCATTGGTAAGTGGAATTTAGATCAAGGCTCACATCCCCAACAAATGATGAAAGACTTGAACTCGTCAGCAACAGTTATGGAGATGGTCCCTGAGATTGTCTCCCAGATTCTGAAAAAACTGGGATTGGCTGAACAGCATCTCTAACCAAATTGAAGATCAGAACCCTTTCATGACATACAAGGGGCAATAACCCCTTCAGTAATAAGGCAGTAAAATGTCACATATTTGAGTCATATGATTTGATTTTCTTTCAAGAAACTTGGCTGACAATGTCATTTGATATTGATGGTTTTTCAGTTTATCATCAATTGGCAAGTGTGGTCGAGGTGGGTCGGCCAACGGGAAGTTTGTCTATCCTCTGCAGAATTTTGGGACTTCAGTCCTGCTTTCTAAAGAATCCATGGGGATTATGATATGGTAATTATTTACTGGAACCCGTTCCAATTCTCCTTACTTGAATTTATGCAGAGGTTAGGGGACAGCCTGATTAGTTGTAGGACTCAATACCCAAAAGATGATATTATCATTATGGGTGACTTTAACTCTCACTGTCTTGGGGACCTCTCTCCATTTGCTGCCTAGTGAAAGCGAAAGGTAGAGGATGGCAAAACATGGAGTGGGTTTATGAATGACTGGGGATTGCTGGCTCGAATTAGCAATTTGGGGGGCCATATACCAGCAGCCCGACATGGAGAAGGTGCGCTACATGTACTACCATTGATTATGTTTTTGCCACTCAGAATTTGTTTGAAAGCTGTGATCACTTTAAAATCATGGAGGAAAAACTGAGCGATCATGCTATGTTGGTTGCGTCATTTGAGATCTCACGTAATTTGAGAAGTATACGTATGATGCAGCCTTTGATATCCAATGTGGCCGGAAATAGGCTGGTTACATTTGGGAAGAGGGGTCAAACCCTTAATACTAACCTAGAGAGAACTATGGATGACTGGACTGATCAAGATCTCTTATTCCACTCTAGGCCAGGCCAGTTTGTGGATTTCTTATGGAATCTTGATCAACCAGTCCGGGACCCCTCAAAAAATAAAAAAATACATAAACATTGTTTTGACATCCAAACCTTGCAAAAAAAGAGGGAAAAAAGTAGAAGGCTTTATGCCCCAAAAAAATCGAATAACAGCTTAGCTCAACATTGTCAAGAGGTTAGATCTATCAATAATGCCTTAAGGAACTGGATGAGATCTCGAAGATTCCTAAGATTGCAAAAGGATGGAGAAGATATTCTAGTGACGGTCTTCCGTAATAATTCCCATAAATTCTGGTCCCTAATTAATAAGAAATCAATACAGGGCCGGGAGATGACCATACAGGAAAAACTATGGTTGAATCACTTTAGTAATATCTATGGTCCATTTGAAATTGGAGAACCGGAGATTTCACTCACTATCGACTGGTCACTTAACTATTCCTTGGAAGCGATTAGAACCTTAATAGTCAAATCTTCATTATCTTGTGCAGCTTGACCAAACAGTTTGTCGAATGCAATCTTAAAGTCCAATCCTGTGATTTGGGCCAGGGTGCTAAAGGCATTATTCGATAACAACATAAAAACATGAACAATCCCTGATTCCTGGAGGAGTCCTGTGATTATTCCCATTCATAAGCGGGGTGATCGCCTGGTGGCTGCAAATTACTGACCAATTTCATTATTGGACGCGGATTGAAAAGTGTTTGCAGGCCTTGCTCTTAGAGACGTGGAAGATTGGGCAAAAGCTAAACATGTCCTCTCCAAATTCCAAATGGGATTCCGGAGAGGCCTTTCTACCAAACTCAATATCCTGGTCCTTAGCAGTTTGAGTTCAGGGAGCAATATTAAGGGGGGAAAACCTCTGCTTGGGGTCTGAGTGGATTTATCCCAGGCCTTTGATACAATAAACAGAGATCGCCTATGGGGCAAATTGAAGAGCTGGGGGCTCCCAGCCAACCTTTTGGTCATCCTGATAGAACTCCACCACAATTCTAAACTGCGTGTGAGACTATCCAGATCAGGAGATCTATCGCAGGTGATTCAAATACAAAGAGGTGTCCTTTCTCATTCAATCTGTATTCGTCTGATTTGTTTCGATGCTTTCTATCTTTGCCTCTGGCGAGCCCTAAGATCGGAGGCACTAGGATTTCCTGTCTGGTCTATGCTGATATCGTTATTCTGGATTGCACACAAATTGGCTTCCAAAGTTTGGCGGATGCCCTGGGTGAATAGGCCAAATAAAATGGACTTAAAATAAACCCTGACAAATCCAGAGTAATGATATTTAAGCATCCGCAGGTAAAGACAAAAGCATTCACCTGGAAAATTGACAATCATGTAATCCCTTTAACAAAGGAAATAACGTATCTGGGTTCCATGATCAGATCCTGTCCTTCATAATTGGTGTTAAATAATACCTTAGAGTCAGAAATAGTAAAGCTAGGCTCACATTTGATTACCATTCATATGAAATATTATAAATTTGCTATCCTTCCATTTATAGTACCATATACAGTTCAATTACATCATTCATCCAAATGTACTCCCACTACATTACCTACAATTACTGTACACATATTGCTACTATGGTGATTCTGGCCATACTCCTACTACATTAAGTGTAATTAACATACACATATTACTGCTGTATGGTTGTGGCCAGTGCACATATTCTTGGGGCCATGGGCACTGACCACAACACAATTAACTATATAAAAAGTACTTACAATACACCATCAACTAATAAAACTCACCCTGACCTCCCTGCAATTGAATTGATGTCTGCGGACACCGGAATCAACCGCAGACTCTGCAGCATTTTCAAACCCTTTTTTCACCTATAAAAACAGCTCCACAATACCTTCATTCTACTTCCCTACCATTTCTATGCCCTCTTGCAGCCATCAAACAACCCCATATGTCTTTTCCAAGGCGTTTGTTCATGGCACTGCCTGCCAACTACTGCAGTATCTGCGGAAAGCTACGACACCTGCCCGACCTTTTTCAATCTACTAAATAGCCCCATATCATCTTTTCTCCACTCCCCCCACCCTGACAGCCCCTCTTTCTACCATTAAATGAGCCAAACTGTGTTTTTCAGAGTTTTTCCCCACCGTGCTGTCCGCAGTCAGCTGATCCTGTTCTTCTTTGTGTTGCTGTTCATTGTGCAACATTGTTTTGTACTGTGTAAAGTTTACATCAGTTATAGTGCTTTCATTTGCTTTGAAAGCATCTTCATATGAGTCATAGTTTCTAGTATTTCTTCTTCTTTTCTCTATGGTTTAAAGAGTTGTAGCAGGGACATGTAATATACTTCTTTATGTTGAGGAGTCTTTAATGAAAATTTGATATGATTAATTAAATTTGGTTTATTGAGTTTAACTAAGCTGCCTTCACAGTTTGTCACTCTGTATTTACATTTTTTTTCAACAGGTTTTATATTATTTTTGGATGTGTAGTTTTGGGCTATATGGTATAGACACATGGGGGGTCATTACGACCCAGGCGCTAATTGCGCCAACTTTACCACTATGGTGGATGATGGATTTACCGCCCCATTCCAAGGTGAGTGGGGCGGTAAATCCCCATTTCCCATTTTCCCTTCCCCATTCCCATTTTTGCCCCATAGGGCATAATGGGAGTGGGGAAGGCGCTAATTACGCCACCGTAAATTACGGTGGCGTAATTAGCATCATGGCAGGTTAGCGCCATGGATTTTAACGGCTGCTAAGAGCAGCCGTTAAAATCAGAATAGGCGTTAAGGGTTAACGACGGCGTTAACCCTTAACGCCTGGGTCGTAATGAGGCCCATGGTTTCCAAAGTATTACTTCTGATTGGGTAGTATGTGTCCAATAAATTGTTTTTCAAAATGTCTTGGCTGTTGGGATCACATTTGGCTATTGTTTCTATATCTTCGTAGGATTTTAGAACTCTTTTTCTAGATTTAGCTGGACCAAGACTTAGCCATACTTTATTTTCAGATTTACCATACAATGCAGTACCAGTTAAACAATCAGCTGCTTCATATGATCCACATTCTGTATGGGAGAGCATTTTTATGCCGAGCTGTATAATTTCTGAGACACTTTTTTATCTGATGACAGGTCATTCGAGAGGTCTTTGAGCTCTATCTTTTCTGCTTTGGTTAAGTATGCTGTGACATATCATGCAACTGCAGTAGAATTGTCTGCAATGTACTGCACATCTATGTTTGCATTCCATAAGTGGGCAATGATTGCATTGTAATCATTGATATATTTTTCTCTTCTTTTCTATTTATGTAATATGTATTTTCAGGTGACTTACCTTTAACACTATGTCTAACTGAAGACATGAGGTTGTTCACTTGACCTGTATTTGTAACTGGTCTAGGGAAACCAAATCGGCATTTGGTGTAGTTTTTCCCTTTGTTTTTGTATTTGTGAAGACAATATTTTCCACATTTGTGTCTTTGAAATTGTAAAATTTGTGCATGAAGATCACTATTTGTGCATTCTGATGGAATTTCACAAGTGACATATTTTTCAATAAACTGAAAAACAGTGGCATCACTGTCTTGATCAAATTTAGGAGCATCTTTAATCCATAAAAGCATGTGGATATGTGGTGCTCCTCTGGCTTGGTATTCTTCTCTCCAAAAGAAGTGTTGCACTTCTCCAAGGGGAGGAACAGTTGTATTACAAATAAAATGTAGCATAGCAATGAAGCAATGGTGAAAATATCTTGAAACATTAACAGGATCCAAAGAACAAAGTTCTCCAGGTGTTAGTATATCTATGTTTGTTTTGTTTTTGTTTGATATTTGTAGGAAATCATGTAAATCTTCCCATGCATATTCTGCACAACTTAATGTAACAAACCAAGTGGGTGGCCCAAGGTTTCTGTTCATACAACGTACATCACCATGACGTTGAAACCAGTACTCTTTAATACCACGCATATTTGCTAATAGATTTGTAATATTTTATTGTAAAACCTCATCCTTTTGTTGCACTTTTTGTAATAATTGTGTAGCTGTCATATTTTGAAAGTGTGATCCTGATATGTGTGCAACTCCATAACATAAATTTGCTAGTTCACTTTCAAAGAGTAGGTGGAATATGTATTCCACATTTTGTCTAAATCTGGGATCTTCAGAATACATCCGTAATGAGCGGTATTCTGAAGCTGATATTTGAATAGGTCTATCATCGTACCTTCCTCCTTTGCCAGTAGGAAAGAGTAGAGGAAAAGCACGTGCTTCTATAATTTTTTCCCATATGCTGATTGGTGATCCTTTTGTTTGACGCATTTGGTACGTTTCCAGTGCATCTTCTATGGTGTCATTAGAGTGCAAAGGATGAATTGTATAATGGTCTAAAGTATTTGATATTGTAGCAGGATCTAGGAGTTCAAATTATTTCAGTTGTATCCTTCAAGTTTTCTTCAATATTAATTTCCTTGTAATATTCATTATTCTCTTTAAAATATTGCAAGGCATGTCTAACTTTATGTAAATCTACCAGCTATTGCCATATTTTTTTGTCTTTTGGAGGTACTCCATTTACTAAGATAATTAAATATTGCTGCATTGGACGTTGCACTCCTAGAGTATGCACATTTTCTTTTAAATCTAATGGGAAATGAACTACTTTTCCACAAATGCCTTTTACCAATTCAGATGGAGATAATTTTGCTGTTTTTGGTTAAAGGCGTATTATTGCTTGAAATGAGTGCACTGTTTGCTCTCTTATAAATTTATAAAAATTAATAATAAAGTTGTTGTAGGGGTTTTGGTAGTGGGTATAATTCCAAATTATTTGTGATAGCACGTGAAGGAGTTTGGTTGTTGTCAGGTTTTGGTTTTGTAGTGCAGTAACTGCAAAGTATTAAGGTGTCAGTTATTTCGTTTTTGTTTTCTACTACAAGGTAGAGAGCTAATTCAAACCATTTAGAATATTCATTGTCTTTTATTTTGTATGATAGGTCTACAGCTCTTATGTTACTTTTATAAAAGTTCTGCGGTAACAAACACACACATGGTTTGGTACATCAGCTGATGTACTCTGAAATTTTAGTATTTCTTTTTTGTATGTGTTTAGTAAAAGGTTTCCATATGTGGAATTGTTGCTAATTTGGTTTAAAGCTATTTCATTCTGTAAGTGGCTTTCACTTCCAAAATATTTTTTCTGGATATAGTCAATTTCTTCAAGTAGGTCTTTTGCTGTACCATGTAGAAGAATGTTATTTACATTTGCTAGTGCTAAAGCAGGACTTTTAGCATAGTACAGTTTATAAACTAGATTTCTTATAGTTGAATGATGTGTTGATATCCTTTTGATATCATGGAAGGTGGTTTTACAAGTAGGTCCTGTAATGCAGGCCAATGAATGTACTTGTAGTCCTGTGTACTTGCACACTGGACAGGTATCCATATTTTGCAGTAGTTTAATTTTGATTTTGTCTTTGCTTTTTACATATTGATTGAGGAATTGGCGTAAAGACTTGAAAAATTGTTTGGGAATGTTACACATTGACGTGCATGGCCATTTGTACACTAGATGCTCTGATTCAGTTGAATGGACGGGTAATTCTAAGTTTTCAGGGCATATTTTTGTAAGGAATACTTCTTGTTCCATTATGGTATTATTCACTTTTTCATAACCTCGACCACTGCTATGTATGGCAATTGTATTTGTTTGCTTTTGTTTGTACGCTTCTTCATTGAAGTATGTTTCTGTGCTCATAGTGTGATTCCATTCACATCTGCAGAAGTTCTTTCTGTTGACATTTCGTTTATTGAGAAGTCTTTTTTGTAATTTAGTTATTAGTTTTGTTAGTGGTTTCATTTTGTGTAACACTAAAATAAATAACTTTCTTTTGAGAAGAATTGCACTATCTATCAAAGCCTCTAAGATTAATTTCCTACGATAGGTTTTAAGGGTTGAACCTGGTTTCTCTCCTGTTTTTATAAGATTTTGAAGGACTCTGTGACGGAACATTTTGCCTAAAACACTTTTCTTGGTATGCTTACTTTGAACTTTATCAAGATTTATAGAAGCAGTTTTATCTGTAGTGATAGCTGATTTTTTTGTTAATTGTTTTCTGGTTTGTTTTACATTTTGATACAGGAGGCAAAGTTGTTGCACTTGAAACTTCTTTTGTTTCACTAAATGACTGTATTAGCTGTTTTGTTTCAACTTTTTTTACAAATTCTGCTAGGGAACGATGCTTATGTTGGACACTTTTATTTTCATTTGCTCTACTTCTGCGTTGCTTTCTACGGACTTGACTTTTGGTCGGCATTCTTTAGGGTCTGTTGAAAAAAATAAAGAAGGCATGGGTTGGGATGTTCTGCAATGTATGTGTGCTGTGTGCATGAGTGTTTGAGTAAGATGATAAAGGTGTATGTAATGGTGTGTGATTGTGCATTGGGAACTACAACTAGTAGGGACGGGTATTCTTGAATGTATGTGCTACTAAACTGGGGTTCAGATGACAGAAAAAAGTAAGCTAGTGGTGTGGATAAGTACAAATAGTAAATCTAATGTATACAATTAAAACAGTTGTTTGTTCTATAATATCAAAATTGTAGCGGTTGAGTTGGGTAATTTGTGGGTCCAAAAATAGGAATCTGTGGGCCATTCTGGCTGTAAATCGCTGTTTAAGACATGGGGATTGTTGGATAGAATGGTGCACAATCTCTATTTTTAGGCACAGAAATAGCATGAATTATAATACAAATATTATGGTGATATTCTACTTACTTTTTTCTGAAACAAATAGGTTACTTCTTAGTTCTTCTTTGTTCTTCAAATTTGGTTGCTTCTTTTCAGGAGAATGGTCTTCACTGCAATTGCAAAAGAAACAAATTAGTAATTTTATTTTTATATAGCACTGTTTTTAATTTAGACATTGATTTTTTAAATTAAATTCCTCAGCGCCTTCCTCAAAACCATTAAAACTATCTTATTTACATAAGATACGTTGCACAAGTTCAATACATATAATATGTTGTTAATGAACAAATTGTATTGTAATGACTAACTGTAGCAAACAACATATCTTTACTATGTTTGTGAAATTCATAATGTACCACTGAATACCACTATTTCTGTAACTAAGCTCTTCCAGGTAATAGTGCCTCAATGTCATGCTTAAATTAAAGTAATTGAATACATAAAGAAATAAAACAAAATATTAAGTCAGTTTGAAAATGTGTTCATTTACTGTACAGAAAATATGCATACCTGTAGTTTGTGTTCATGCATATGGATATGCATGGAGCTGCAAGTAGAAATCTTGGAGACTTGTACAGTATTTCTTGTAGATGGTGCTTGCCAATGATATGACACTTGTACTCAGAGAGATTCACAGTACATTTGCAGTGCTGATCTATGATGATGCAGTTAGATGTAGAGGTCTTGAATGTGATTGGTGGATGGTCATGTGACTTCTTAGCTACACCCAATGAGGGAATGGCACAAAAAGTGAAGTGGAAATGGTAGAAGGGCTGTTCATGTTACGATATGTCCGCGGACATGGCGGTAGTTCGCGGACATCGGGTGTTACATCCGGGGATTTTTGGGTTCAGAAGTCATGCAAATGAGAATGAGCACTGAAAGGGATTGGTCAGGAAAGTTTTGTGGGTATGTTGTGCCAGGAGAGAGTTTCTCAGATACTCTTTTTGCTGAGAGAACAACAGATAGCTATGGCTGTGTGTTTCAGAAAACAGATTGTTTGGATTTTGGGAGATCCATGGATACATTGGTTGAAGGTGTATGCAGAAAGCTGTGCAGTAGCTGTAGATCTTGGATTTCCACATGTGGAAGTACACTGGCATGGAGTACGTGGAATTAAGTGGTTGGACTACCTCTTTGTGCTAGTTTGGGGACAGAGCAACATCCAGACATAGTTGTAATTCATTGTGGAGGGAACAGTTTACGACATGTGTCTGGAATTTCTTTGCAATTTTCTATGAAAGAAGGACTTGGGAAGGTCATGGACATGTTCCCTAATTCTCATGTAATATTTTCACGGATTGCACAGAGACAAATCTGTCTTCGTTATTCTTCATTTGGTCCATAAATGGAAAAAGCAAGGCACAATGTTAATAAGGCTGTTTGTGCCTTTCTAAGAGGTTTTGGCATGTTCTCTTTTCACAATGAAAATATTATGTTTCGTAGTACATACATTTTTCGCAGAGATGGAGTCCATCTTACTTATGCTGGCAATCAGATTTTTTTGAGAAATATACAAAATGCATTACAACCTTTTTTAGAATTACAGCATCCATTTTGAAGTAGGTGTTAAGTATTTATAATTTTTGACATACAAAAACCTCCCAAAGGCTCTTTTCAGAGCCATCACTTCCTATCAGAGAAAATTGCAATGGTTATGATAGGGCAGCAACCCAATTCTTTAGATGTCCGCGGACTGTCCGCAGACTTCTAAAAAATACAAAGGGCCATGCTTCATTTATTTTCACTTCTATTTTTTAACTGTGAAAGGCAGCTCTGAAAAGAGCCTTATTTTCTTTTTGTTTTTTGTAATTTTGTATTTTTTTTGGTTTTTTATACACAACACACTAGGAGAGGAGGGGAAAGGAGGGTAAAGGGGGGACACCAACCACAGGGATAAGAAAGGGCGAGCTGAGAGAGGAATATGTAGAGTGGGTTTTATTTGGGTAGTGAGCAGGTCTTCTCATGCTCTGAGATGATAGTCTCAAAAGCACTGCAAAGTCGCTCCCCCCTGCAGAGTACTGTGTCACAGTACATACGTACAACTGTGACCCTCGAAAGGTAAGGGTCATCAGAATTCTGTATGGCCTGTGAGGCAGCTTGAGGAAGACTCTGTCCCACAGAGGTGGTCCTTGTCGTGACAGGATCAGAAACAGAGGATGAAGTAGAGGAAATCAACCTACTACGTTCTTCACAAGGTACAACCTTGCGAATAGCCCCAGAGTGAAATGACCTCAGGTGTCGCTTCATGGTAGGGGTCCCAAAGCTGTATGAACCGTGCCTCCCGCAACTGAGTATCATTTTGCACTCATTGTAGGTGACACGGTTAGCATGAGCCTTAGGACCATTCCCATGAATGGTAAACAACCGCCACACCCACGACTCATGCCTAGTGCGGGTAGTAGGGATTTCCTCTACCTCATTCTCGTCATCCTCTTCTTCCTCCTCTGCATCCTCACTCCTGTTCCCCTCTTCAGGCCCTTGGGAAGGTGGTGGTGGTGGAGGGGGTAGGGGTGGTGCTGATGCAGACACAGCACCAGGTGGCAGCAGTGGAGCCACAGAAGCCATCAGGTTGAAGATGGAAATCTGCAGGTTTCAGCAAAAATCTCTGTGCCCTGTAGAATAGCCAGAAACACAATGAGAATAAGCTCTAGGACGTGGTCGTTTATATGGGTGCTTGTGCGCAGTCCGCGGACATGCGCGCTGTCCGCGGACAGATCGAACACAAAAAAGGTTCAAAAGGTTTAAAAAAGTATGTATAAACTTATAGTTAGTATGTGGGACTTGTGCTATGGTGAGTTTTTATTGAAAAATATTGTGGATTACTTGAAAATGTACTTTTAAATTGTTCGGGGAAACGAACAGTGTCCGCATTCAGAACACGCGATCAGCGTGGGCGCGGTCACATGGTTGCTTCGCGAACATGATTGCGAAGGAAGCAGCTGTCCGCAGGACACCAAATGCACGGGCGTTGGTTTGCGCATGCGTGTAGATGTTCTACGGACACTGTTCGGGTCCTGAAGTAATTAAAAGTGCGTCAGACGAACAGTTACGTACAGGCGTTTGTTCTTAGAACAGTGTCAACTTGCTTGCAAACAATACGGACAGACATAGCATCCTCAGAACACCGCCATTTTCATTTCTTTACGAACATTTCAGGACACCGCGTGTGTTCTTGGAACAGTTTCAACTTGCTAACGAACAGTACGGACAGGTATAGTGTTCTTCAGGACACCTCCATTTTCGTTTATTTATGAACATTTCAGAACACCAATTGTGTTCTTAGAACAGTTTCAACTTGCTAATGAACAGTACGGACAGGTATAGTGTTCTTCAGGACACCTCCATTTTCATTTATTTACGAACATTTCAGGACACCGCGTGTGTTCTTAGAACAGTTTCAACTTGCTAGCGAACAGTACGGACAGGTATAATATTCTTCAGGACAGCTCCATTTTCGTTTATTTACAAACATTTCAGGACACCAACTGTGTTCTTAGAACAGTTTCAACTTGCTAGCGAACAGTATGGACAGGTATAGTGTTGTTCAGGACACCTCCATTTTCGTTTAATTACGAACATTTCAGGACACCAATTGTGTTTTTAGAACAGTTTCAACTTGCTAGTGAACAGTACGGACAGGTATAGTGTTCTTCAGGACAGCTCCATTTTTGTTTATTTACGAACATTTCAGAATGCTGACCGCGGACACCTACATTGTTTTAAAAAAAAACGGAAACTACAACACAATATAAAAATATAACTTTATGTAACATATATTAATAATTTATGACAAAGAAGGTGAGGCAGAAACAGAAACAAAAACAGGAGAATTAGGGGTTTCAACATGATTGGTATCAGGTGAAGAAGGGATGGAAGTCTCATCAAAATGTTTTGGGTTATGGAGAGGATTTGGGGATAATTGACTGGGATATGGTGAGGGGGGACAAGTACATGTGGGACAATGGTATGAGGTTTTTGTTTTAAAATGATCTTCAACAAAAGTTTTCAAATGATTAAAATTGGTGAACAATAAATCAATTTTCTCTTTTATGCTGCCAAGCTTGTTATCCATAACAGTTTCTTCAGAGGTATTTTCTATTTTGGTATGCTCTGTACAAAATATATATATATATATATATATATATATATATATATATATATATATATATATATGTTAAATGTATATAAAATAATAATAAATGGTTTATATTGTAAAGTGTTTACCATTAGTTTCACTATATTGTGACATTTCCTCATGTAGGAAATGCTCCTCTAGCCATTCCAGAGTACTAGACATTTCTGTAAGAAAAAAAAGATAATATATTTTTTTAATCTAATACAGAAAGTTTATAAATATATGAGTAAAATGAAGTACACTTACTATTTCAGGTAAGATATGTTCTAAGTACTGTGTAGGTCTGGTCTTGTTCTTAGTTCTGTAGTGTCTGTGAGGTAATTATGTTGGAAGCCAATTTATCTTCTTTTGGTATATTCCATTTTAGAACATAGTGTATTTAAATGAATGGTTAGTGTGTTACATATATGGGTTAAATTTCTTATGTATCACTACATATAATGTGTATGTGTGTTGCTTTTTGAATTTGTTAAATGTTCCTATGACATGATATAACAATCAAACATACCCCCCCCCATAGTTTTTAGGTAGTGGTACTGTTCTCCGAACATGTCCACTGACATTAAAAGAGTTCGCAGACATCAAGTTCAGTAGAAGGAGTCCAGTATGTTCCATATTACATGTACATAAAGTCAAAGTTATTATTGTTAAGTTGCGCTACTAAAAACCTATGAAATTCAGTGAAAAAACTTTGCTAAAGGGACGTTATGCTTAAGTTGCGCTACTAATAACCTTTGAAATTCAGTAAAAGAACTTTGTTAAAGGGACGTTATGGTTAAGTTGCGCTACTAAAAACCTCTGAAATTCTGAGAAAAAACTTTGTTAAAGAGACGTTATGGTTCCAAGTAAAACCGAAAAACCCTTGAAATTCGCCAGTTATGGTAAGCTAAGCAACCATAACTCGCTCCACCACCATGCACTGCTAAGACTAACACCCACAACATCAAAGATGACATCACAAATGTCATTGATGACATCACTGATGACATCACATGTGTATGTACTTTTCATGAAATATGTGTACAAGGGATTCAAAGTTTTTTCACTGTATATATATATATATATATATATATATATATATATATATATATATATATATATATATATATATATATGTGTGTGTGTGTTTGTGAAACTGAATTTTTTTTTAAACTTTGTTAACGGGACAATCTGGTTAAGTTACACTAATAAAATCCTATGAAATTGAATGAAAAAATGTTGTTAAAGGGAAGTTATGGTTACAAGTAAACCCAAAAAACCTCAGAAAATCACCAGTTATGGTAAGGTAAGCAAGCATAACTCATGCCACCACCGTGCACTGCTAAGACTAACACCCAGGACATCAAAGATGCCATCACAAATGTCATTGATGACATTGAGGCAAAGTAGAGAAGGAGCAAATTCAGCAGCGGCACCCGCCGTTGCCGAAATAAGTTAAGTAGGGGGTTTGCGGGGTGAAAGAAATAATGAAAAATCAGACGAAGGTGAGGGGAAGATGGCGGCAGTGAGAGAGCTGGCCGTCAGGCGGTTTGGAACGTGAGCTTGCACCGGCGGAGCAGGCCCGTGTTCCTAGCGAACCTATTGGCTGGCTTCCCCACCCAGTGTGATCATGGACAATTGTTTACTAGTGAAAAATATAAAAGGTCCAAAACAATTATCTGTCCCAAATACTTTTATCTAGCATACAATAAGGACCATAATCAATGAACCTTTATAACTATCCACGGTCTCCAAAGTCCCCTTTCCAGGCCATGGATCATTATAAGACCCAAATGGCAGATGCACACAATCGCATAGGGCAGCCCTTTTACTCTTTTTAACTTTATATTTGTAACACTCCCTCAATGCCTGGTTTCAAACAGTCCCACATCCATCCACCAATCACTTCCAAAAACTGTACATATAACCCTATGACCATACTAAGCTTCCACACACCAACTGCCACTTAACAATCTTCTACAAATCTTTTGCATCTGCATTTCCCTTACGTATACAAAAACATTGTACACAATTGCTCATATAAATGCACATATTTTTTTTATTTTTTATTTGATTTAGTTGACACACAACTTTTCAAATATATACAAAAATACACAATTATACAAAAGCACATAAGCATTGTGAAGTGAGTGAAGTACAGAAATACAATGGGCAGTTCGAATGGGCAAGTGCTCTTGAAAACCCATGAGGAAAATACCAAGGGATGCCATGGTGGGACGCCATTGGCCAACTACTGGAGCAGAGGAGTCCCAAGGGTGGGATGCATCGTAACCGTAACATCCCTTTAACAAAGTTCTTTCTGTCAATTGAATAGGTTTTTATAAGTCAAAATGTTTCATGGTGTTACATCACTGTATATTAGTTATTAATAATTCCTCTTTTCATATATATTAGTAACTATAAACCGCCTTTAAAAAACAGATTTTTCCAACACATACTTATGTCTGTCATTATCAGATGCATGCTTGGGACGGACATCATCATTCAATTGCCTATGGCATAAACTCCATGATGACCCGAGCCAAACCAAACCACCCCTATTATTCACTGTACCTAACCTGCATCCTAGCTCAGTGTCCACTATACCCAATAATGGAACCAATGACCAGTGCTCATGGCTTGCAGACATGGCCAGTCTCCAAATTCATGGGGCATCGGCTTTGGCCATGCTGCATTCCCCAATAAGCAAATCAGAATACACATTTGCATTTGCTGAGTGCCAGGCCCACTACACACACACCAAATGTATATCACTAGTTTTTCTACTTAATTTCTTAAACTTTTCAAAAATAAAACACAAGATATATTTCCAAAAACATGCTTCCAGGTCCTTGCTAATCCTCATTGCGTAACCTTGGTGTAGTCACCACTTCAGGCTGCAACACCAAGCAGTATATTTTTTTCACATTCAAACCTACCGCTTTGGCCATGCTGCATGTCCCAATAACCAAATTATACTACACATTTCTCTTTGCTAATGGCCAGGCCTTTGCCCAGACACCAATGTTATATCACTGTGTTCTGTACTTACTTTTACACTTTTGAAAAAATAAAACACAGGACATATTTGCAAAACCATGCCATTCAAGTTCTTGCTGACCCTTCTCATGCATATTGCTGCAGTCCCATCCAGCACTTCAACATGTACCCACTAGCAGATGTTTTTTCTCTCTTTCAAACCTACACCATACCAAACCTATACCAATTTTGAAAAACGTTACCACATAGACAGTCCCTGGTGGCCATGCCCACCTTAACTCCATTGCTGGTCCCTCATGGTCATGCTAGTAGCCAGTTTGTCCGGGTCATGCCTTAGGCCATACCCCAGACAATCTGGCCACTGCCCATGGCCACAGGCTATACCTTAGTCACCAAAGTTAGTTCACAATTTGTTGTACCAACATTATGACACTTTTCAAAAAATCAATACTTTCAGGTCTTTGCCAATGGTCCTTACATGAGTTTGCTGCAAATCCGCAAATGTTTTATTTTTTCAAAAGTGTCAAAATGTACGTAAATACAATAGTCATATAACTTTGCCCCCATAACATCCATTCAGACTTTGCACAAACATTCAAGGTTGGGTGTATAATCTTTCTGAAAACTTGTATCCACATTCATCAAACGGCAACAAAGTTATAAGCCATCTAAAAATGTTGAGACCCCCCTCTAATTTTGCCCCCTCTTGACAAAATCCCACCAAACTTTGCAAACATTTTCAGATCTAAGTCTACAATCTTCCAGGTGTGCAGATTTGTCAAATGGCATCACATTTGTAAGACTTTAAAATATTTTGGGATCTCCCCTCTAATTGTATTCCCTCTTGAAAAAACAGCACCATTCAGAGTCAGGTCTATAATGAAAGTCCAAAATGTCATGCAGTTTCATTGAGTGGCGCCAAACTTATAAGCCATCCAAAAACTGATATTCACCAACCCTGTAATGCAAAAGTAAGTGTAGATGCCCCCGAACATCTCAGATGTTTGCGAACATCACAGGACTGCCCCGGACTGTTAGTGGACATCGCAGGATAAAAGCTCCAGTTGTTTGGCTTTTTAAGGCCATATCCCATCCCATCCTCATCAACCCTCACCTCTCCAGAGTTTGTTTCATTAGTTTGGCAAGTGCAATGTTGTGTTTTTTAATATGTTTTTACAGTGATGTTCGCGGACAACACGGCTCTCTGCGAATCTAACATGGCGGGTGTTTCCCAAAAATATGACGCACCCCACGTTCCTCCCATCCAATCAGTGGATGCGTCCGATGTCCGTGGACCTCACGTCACCCTCTAGACCAATCGGAGGCCCGTTTGTGGAATGAACCCAGATATCACATATTTTTTGTATCTACTTTTTGGTCGTTTTAAAACAAACCACTGGATGGATTTACACCAAATTTACAATAGCATGCTTTCGTGACCAATCCACCGCTCCTGCCACAGATCTGGTGAAATTCTGGCCAGCGGTTTGGGCTGTAGACAAGAGCCAAATTATTTTTCCATTGCTTTCATGGGAAAAACCACACATTTTTGGACCCCCCCTATAACTTTGCCCCCCTTAACGAAACCTCACCAAACTTTGCTGGATGAATCTGACAGGCCATATACTCTTTCTGCAAAGTTTTGTTAGGATTCATTCAGGGGTCGATAATGTTATAAGCCACCCAAAACGTGCTCTTCCTATGGGTTGAGCAACTTAACCATAACTACAAGGCCGCTATATATATATATATATATATCACATGGACGCGGTAGTGGCCATGTAGTTATGGTTAAGTTGGAGTTTCCATAGGAAGAGCATTTTAACTTCGCTCCCTCTGGACCAATCCTCACCCCACTTTGCATAACAAGTATATGGCCCACTCTGAATTTTTTTGCAAAGGTTGGAGAGGTTTGGTCCGCGGGGGCAAAGTTATAGGGCGGGTCCCAAAACCTTTGTTTTTTCCCATATACATAATGGGAAAAAACTTTGCGCACGCCTACAGCCCAAACCGCTGGATGGATTTACACCAAATTTGCGGCAGGAGCGGGGGCTTGGTCCCAAAAGCGTGCTTTTGCAAATTTGGTGTAAATCCGTCCAGTCGTTTTTTTTTTAAATGATCAAAATGTAAGGCACAAAAATTAGTGATATCTCCGTTCGCTCCGTGGACGGACTTCCCGGTTCGCTCTGCAGACAGTGCCCTGATTGGCCAAGCGGCTTGCGCGATGTCCACAGACATCCAACGTGTTCGCTGATTGAACTGTGTGGGGCGTGGAGCGCGCCAGATTTTTGGTGGCACCCGACATCTTGCATTCGTGGACGACTGCGGACAGCGAGGTGAAACTTGGTTTAAAAATTGTATTTAGTGGAGTGTGTTAGTGTGTAAGAGTGTTTGGGGAGGGTGGTGGGTTTAATGAGATGTAATGTTGTATTTTTTTATGTGCTAGTTGCTTTTGTTGTGTTCGATTTGTCTGCGGACAACACGGCTGTCCTGAAATGTTTGTAAATAAACAGAATGGATTCGGTGTCAAGTTGAAAGTGTTCTAAGAACACTAGTGGGGTCCTGGAATGTTCACAGGGGGTATCCTGAAGACGTTGTCTGTATTGTTCGTTGGCAAGCTGAAAGTGTTCTAAGAACACTCGCGGTGTCCTGAAATGTTCGTACATAAAGATAATGGGGGTGTCCTGAGGACGCTGTCCGAATCGTCCTCTGGCAAGTTGAATGTGTTCTAGGAACTTCCTTGTGTCCGGGACATTAAAATGGTTGCAATGCTTGAATCTATGGGTGTGATATGCTGCGGTGGTTGTGGCCAGGGTATAGAATGTTGGGTGCATGGCCCATGCACCCAACATTCTATACCCTGGCCACAACCACCGCAGCATATCACACTCATATGCCATGCACCCAAGAATCTATGCCCTGGCCACAACCACTGCAGCATATCACACTCTTAGTGGCTTATAACTTTGGGTCAAAAACAAATTTATAAGGAACAATGTTATAAGCCAGTATGGGTGTGATATGCTGCAATGGTTGTATTTATCATGGTATACTTACTATTTGGTTTAGTAACGGGAGTCCATGTTTTTCTTGTTCATTTCTGTGATAAAAGAAAATAGCATGTTAGTATTAGTATTTTATAAAGACTTATTACATTGTACAATCAACATTTTCTTCTTTTTTTTGACCCTCATATTTAGTAGATGACAAACCAGAGTACTGTTCAATTTGCTCAGTTTCTGTGTTTGTTGCCAAAATCATTGGGTCTGTGGGAGAAAAAAATCCATGTTGAATTAAAAAGAATACCTTTTTCTGTTATGCTACAGTTTATTTGTTTGTTTGTTTTCAGTGTTTACTTGTTGTTTCTGGCTACTGCTTTATACATTGGATTGTTCCAGTTTTTGGGGGCAGTAAGATATTAGATATTTGTTTGGATATTGTAAAATGTTGGAGCAGTTAGATACCAGTAGGCGTATTCTAAATGTTTATTTTTTATATAATTTCGTGGTATTGATTTATCTGTTTGGATATTTCTAAATTTTGGGACAGTTAGATACCAATAGGCGTATTCTAACTGTCTATTTTTTCCCTATTTGAGTGGTATTAATTTATCTGATTAGTTGTTGTAGCATCTTTGGGCAGTTAGATAGCTTTTGGAATATTGTGACAGTTTATATTTTTTTACTACAAGTGTACTTAAGGGTTAAGTACAGTTTAGTTATCAAATTTCTGTCGGGGGGAAATTCTCCCGGGGTCGGCTGGGCCGTCCGCGGACCTCCGGGCAGGGAGGCCCCAACTCCTCCCGTGTATCCCAAAAAAAATGAGTATGAGGCACACGCAAGAAGCAAGGTGATTCTGCTGTTTATTAAACGAAACGGCAGGGATGGGTCAAGGATCGTACGCGTCCGTCCTGACACTCTCTCTCCAATCGTGGGGCTCGCAGGCCCTTTTTACCTTAGTATGACGCGCTACTTGCGTCACCTGGGAAAGTTAGCAAAAAACCTATCGCCACTCTGGATTGGTTCCTCGAGTGGTAGGGTTAGTATAGCATACGTATAGAGAACGTTGTTAGTGGTTGAGGGTCAGTCAGGTGGTATACTTGGGTTGTCCCTTCAATTTGATACATGAAAATTGTTACATGAAGACCCCTGAGGATTGGCTAATGTTAATGGCGTCAGTGATAAGAGCCCCATGTTCTGATTGGTCCACTCGCGAGCCCCCCAGTCTGGGACCATCGCTGTTCCCAGCTCGCGGTGCACCTGTCATTTGCAACAATGTATCACTATGGGTATGTGCAGACAATGTGAGGATTTATTCATATGCTGGAAGGCAGACTACTCCCACCGCCGCAGATGTCCATTGAGTCGCTTAATTGTATCTGCCTGTGTCTTAAAACGTGGAATCCAGGCGCCTCCCTTCTCCTGGGCCTGGCACCCTGTCAGGTTCGGCTTGGTCACGTGAGGAGAGACCGTGGTTGAGGCAGAATTCTGCACATTTAATATTGCATTTTCCACTGTGTGTCTGGCTTAATTTGCAGGTGTGACCTTGGCGTCGGCTTGCGGCATGCGAGTTTGCAACATTGTGCCCTTGACTGTCTGTTCTCGCCGGGCCCGTTCTGCAGGGTCAGCAACTGTACTCTTGCTCGTTCAATGTTCATGGAGGCTCTTGCTTGCGGCCTACTTGGGCCTGGTGCATAGGTGGAGATGTTTGATGCACGGCGCTTTAGGTTGTGGTATCATATTGCTGTATCCCCAGTATCATGTCGTCGTTATATTTCTTATTGCAATGCATGGATTTAGGAGAAGCGTGAGCAAGCATTTTAGATGAGTTCATTGTGCGTCTTGCGTTTCTGCATTTTTAAAAAAACCTATGTGAAAAATAATAAAGATGCGCGTCAGTGGGTGTGTCCGTCACCTACGTCATAGCACTGAATATGTTCTTCATGTGGATTGGTGTGGGAGTGTCCAGTGTGCATGTTTGCACGGGTGTACTGACCGTTGGCTAGGTCGTCATGGCATCTCTAACGATGTGTTCATTTACTGTTGAATGGTTCAGTCGAGTTCATCCATGCCGCAGGTGTCGGCATGGGCAGGGCAGGCTGGTGGGCAGGCTGGTGGGCACATCCGTATGTTCCTGTACCAGGGTATTTGGTCGTCTGGTAGATGGGCAAACTCCTCTCGTGGCGGGTGTCTGTGCCGCGATCCTCTAGGCCAGGGGTGTGAGGGGATTGGTGGGAGCCTTTTGTTCCATTCTCCCCCTTCATTTTGGTTTTAAGAACATTAAATAAGCGTTTGTAACATTTGCTGGTAATCTCTGCTTTAGAGTAATGGTACTATTATTACATTCAAACCATCCACATTTCTTTTTTATATATGCAGTGTAGTGCCCTGAATTGGTTGTGGCTCCTGCGTGGTAGATTATACCTATTGTTGTGAAGGTTTTCCTACCAAGTGATATTTGACCATGTGTGAATCCAGTCAGCTTGCAGTTGTTTTTGGTACCATCTGCATTGTAACGTAGAAGCATTAGTATTACGTATTTACTATGTGTTTGTATTACTAACGTGGAGCGATTATCTGAATTGCAAGTCGAACATAATCTACCATGGTTTGCATTTTGTACAAGTTGCTGAAATGGAACGGATTCACAATTAGGTATTGATATATACACAAAACATTCATTGGGGATTTGTTCTTGTGTCAAATTGTTGCAGAGAGTGCATGTATGTTTCCACATGTATGAAATCTAGAAGATTTCATTTATAGGTATCTTTTTGTTTTCCAGTACTAATAGTAAGTACATTAGAAATTCTTGTTGATCTTCCTGTGAGTTTATAGTGAATTTCACCATTCCAGCACAGTAGTACAATTGTTGTCTTATTCCATGAACACTATACGATTTGTCAGGATTATTTGTTGCGTTTCTATGAAGTACTAACATTTGCATACACAATGGGTCTGTAAAGTGTCAGTAAATGTTGTCAACAATTGGTGGTAATTGAAATACAATATTGATTGCTACATTTGCGTAGCAACTTACACTAATTTCATTTATACGTTTAAATGGACCAGGTAGTTCTGTATCTGAGTGATTTTTTTTTATTTGTCTTCCTTCTTTGACAAAGTACTTGGTTAACTTTCCCTAATTGGTTCTTTTTTGCTTGTGATACTTGATGAAGTTTTAGTTTCTTTTACTCTCTTGGGAGGATTTGCAGTGACATCCTGTTGCATTTCTGTTTGATTTAGTTTTCTTTTAGAACATTTTCCTTTTTGTGGAACAGGATATGTTTCTAGATGGGGGGTGTATAGTGAACGAAGTCTATTGTGTTCTAAACTGCAAGGAATATCAGCGTTTATTTTACTTGCATCAAAGTTGATTAGAAATAGACCGTCAAGTGTACGTAAGCGTGATAGTGTTACGTAGCTCATGCCTTCTTTAAAGACTGTGTTGCCAATGTCTATCATTGCTTTGTCTAGGGTAAGACCTTGTTATTTATGAATGGTGACTGCGTAAGAAAATTGTTCTCTGCGTACATACATGTCTTTGAAGAGAAGGAATCGAGCTGTTAAGCATCCTATTATTTTTACTTCTGAAAGTTTGTCAAAGAGAATATTGACAAACTGAATTTTGTTGTCAGGTGGGTATGTTTGAAAGCCAACAACTGTACCCAGTGCTCCATTAACTAGTCCTTGGTCCACGTCAAGGTTACATTTCAGCATTACTCTGCAATTTAAGGATAATTTTAATATCTTTTCCAAGCCTGCTGTGTTTGCGATTGATTTTTCTAAACTATTTAGTCTTGTTGTGGCTTGGTCACACATGGGTAGTGTCATTCCATGTACATCTAGTTTGTCTGTGGCGCTAATTTCCATTATTGGTTGCATTTCTTTACTTAACATTATTTCATTGAATTTGAAACAGCTTGCAAGAGTTGTCATTAAGGCCATACAATTGACATTTTTGTGGGCTAATAGTTCCATAACATCTGTAGCACATGCATTATCACCAGAAGGTGCATGAATGTGCTGGGTTTTCAATATTGCTTCTGCTTCTTTAGAAAGTATACCAACCCTGATACTTTTTAAGATGTTGGTATAAGTGAGATTTGCAGATTGGCGCATGTTTTCTGTTAATTCTCTGTATTGGAAATGTTGCCAAAGGTTGACATTTCCAATGCTGCCAACAGTTTTACGGCAGAGTTTGTGTCCTAATGTTTTAAAAATAGGCTCACCCTTTACTGGTGTCAATTGAAGAAGATCTCCGAAAACAATAAGTGTTTCCCTGCAAAGAGCTCTTCATAGTTTGTTTTGAGTACTTCTTGTAATCTAAGGTGAATCAAAGCCAACATTAGGTTGGACACCATGCTCACTTCATCTATTAGTAGCATTTTCATTTGTTTCAATACTCTGCGTAGTTCCGTTGCAGCTTCTGCAGAAAGTTTGTAATAATCTAATTTGTTTTGGTGTTCTACTGGCAGGAGTAGTAATCGGTGTAAAGTGACACCACCTATGTTGTAGGCAGCTAAACCTGTGGGGGCAGTGACAACAGCTGACAGTTTGTTGTTTGTCAATTGTTGAAGGAACTTACTGATGATTTTGATTGGGAATGTTTTGCAGAACCAGCTTCACCACTGACATACAATAGTATAGGTTTGTAATTTTGACAGGTGCATTCTTTGTTTTCATGTTGTACACCATGTGCAATTTCGTTTGTTACTTCTTGAAAAATGCTACGTTGCTCATTGTTTAGCTTTGATTGTAGTATAGTTAAGTCTTCTTTATCTTCATACTGACACATGGGGTTTTCTACTTCTATCATAGCTAATTCTGCCTCATTTGTTATTAGTGGGTCTCCCAGTGGTTCTTGGCTTCCTGTGACAGAAGGTTGACTACTGTCAGGAGTGTCCTTATCTAGTTGGGCCTGGAGTTCTTCTTCATGTTGCTGTTCATTGTGCAACATTGTTTTGTACTGTGCAAAGTTTACATCAGTTATGCTGCTTTCATTTGCTTTGAAAGCGTCTTCATATGATTCATAGTTATCTAGTATTTCTTCTTCTTTTCTCCATGGTTTAAAGAGTTGTAGCAGGGACATGTAATATACTTCTTTATGTTGAGGAGTCTTTAATGACAATTTGATATGATTAATTAAATGTGGTTTGGTGAGTTTTACTAAGCTGCCTTCACAGTTTGTCACTTTGTATTTACGGTTTCGTTCATCAGGTTTTATATTATTTTTGTATGTGTAGTTTTGGGCTATGTGGTATAGACACATGGTTTCCAAAGCGGTACACCTGTTTGGGTAGTATGTGTCCAATAAATTGTTTTATAAAATGTCTTGGCTGTTGGGATCATGTTTGGCTATTGTTTCTATATCTTCGTATGATTTTAGAACTCTTTTTCTAGATTTATCTGGACCAAGACTTAGCCATACTATTTTTTCAGATTTACCATACAATGCAGTACCAGTTAATCGATCAGCTGCTTCATAGGATCCACATTCTCTATGGGACAGCATTTTTATGCCCAAGCTGTATAATTTTTCAGACACTGTTTTATCTGATGACAGGTCATTCCAGAGGTCTTGGAGCTCTGTCTTTTCTGATTTGGTTAAGTATGCTGTGACATATCGTGCAACTGCAGTAGAATTGTCTGCAATGTACTGCACATCTATGTTTGCATTCCATAAGTGGGCAATGATTGCATTGTAATCATTGATATATTTTTCTTCTTCTTTTCTTTTTATGCAATATGTATTTTTAGGTGACTTACTTTAACACTATGTCTAACTGAAGACATGAGGTTGTTCACTTGACCTGTATTTGTAACTGGTCTAGGGAAACCAAATCGGCATTTGGTGTAGTATTTCCCTTTGTTTTTGTATTTGCGACAACAGTATTTGCCACATTTGTGTCTTTGGAATTGTAACATTTTTGCATGAAGATCACTATGTGTGGATTCTGATGGAATTTCACAAGTGACATATTTTTCAATAAACTGTAAAACAGTGGCATCACTGTCTTGACCAAATTTAGGAGCATCTTTAATCCATAAAAGCATGTGGACATGTGATGCTCCTCTGGCTTGGTATTCTTTTCTCCAAAAGAAGTGTTGCACTTCTCCAAGGGGAGGAACAGTTTTATTACAAATAAAATGTAGCATAGCAATGAAGCGATGGTGAAAATATCTTGAAACATTAACAGGATCCTGAGAACAAAGTTCTCCAGGTGTTAGTGTATCTATGTTTGTTTTGTTTTTGTTTGATATGCCTAGGAAAGCATGTAAATCTTCCCATGCATATTCTGCACAACTTAATGTAACAAACCAAGTGGGTGGGCCAAGGTTTCTGATCATACAACGTACATCTCCATGACGTTGAAACCAGTACTTTTTAGTACCATGCATATTTGCTTATAGATTTGTAAGATTTGCTTGTAAAACCTCATCTTGTTGTTGAACTTTTTGTAATAATTGTGTAGCTGTCATATTTTGAAAGTGTGATCCTGATTTTAATATGTGTGCAACTCCGTAACATAAAGTTGCTAGTTCACTTTCAAAGAGTAGGTGAAATATGTATTCCACATTTTGTCGAAATCTGGGATCTTCAGAATACATTCGTAATGAGCGATATTCTGATGCTGATATTTGAATAGGTCTATCATCGTATCTTCCTCCTTTGCCAGTAGGAAAGAGTAGAGGAAAAGCATGTGCGTCTATACTTTTTTCCCATATGCTGATTGGTGATCCTTTTGTTTGATGTATTTGGTACGTTTCCAGTGCATCTTCTATGGTATCATTAGAGTGCAATGGATGAATTGTAAAATGGTCTAAAGTGTTTGATATTGTTGCAGGATCTAGGAGCTCAAATTGACCAGCTTCTTGTGTCTCTTGAATTATTTCAGTTGTATCTTTCAAGTTTTCTTCAATATTAATTTATTTGTAATATTCATTATTCTCTTTAAGATATTGCAGGGCTTCTCTAACTTTATGTAAATCTACCAGTTGTTGCCAAATTTGTTTGTCTTTTGTAGGTACTCCATTTACCAAGATAATTAAAGATTGTTGCATTGGACGTTGCACTCCTAGAGTGTGCACATTTTCTTTTAGATCTAATGGTAAATACACTACTTTTCCACAAATACCTTTCACTAATTCAGAGGAAGGTAATTTTGCAGTTTTTGGTTGAAGGCGTATTAATGCTTGAAATAGGTGCACTGTTTGAATTATGATGCTCTCACATAAATTAAGTTGTTGAAGGGGTTTTGGTAGTGGATATAATTCCAAGTTATTTGTGATAGCACGGAAGGAGTTTGGTTGTTGCCAAGTTTTGTAGTGCAGTAACTACAAAGTATTATGGGGTCAGTTATTTCGTATTTGTTTTCTGCTATAAGGTAGAGAGCTAATTCAAACCATTTAGAATCTTCATTGTCTTCTATTTTGTTTGATAGGTCTACAGTTTTTGTGTTACTTTTATAAAAAGTTCTGCAGCAACATACACATACGTGGTTTGGTACTTCAGCTGAAAAGTGAAAGGTTGCCATGTGCAGAATTGTTACAAAGTTGGTTTACAGCTAATTCATCTTGTAAGTGGGTTTCACTTCCAAAATATTTTGTCTGGATATAGTCGATTTCTTCTAGTAGGTCTTTTGCTGTACCATGTAGAAGAATGTTATTTAAATTGGTTAGTGCTAAAGCAGGACTTTTAGCATAGTACAGTTTATAAACTAGTTTTTTTATACTTGCATGATGTGTTGATATCTTTTTGATATCATGGAAGCTTGTTTTTCAAGTAGGTCCTGTAATGCAGGCCAATGAATGTCCTTGTAGTCCTGTGTACTTGCGTACTGGACAAGCATCCATATTTTGCAGTAGTTTAATTTTGATTTTGTCTTTGCTTTTCACATATTGATTGAGGAATTGGCGTAAAGACTTGAACATTTTTTTGGGATTCAGTTGAATGGAGGGGTAAATCTACGTTTTCAAGGCATATTTTTGTAAGGAGTACTTCTTGTTCAATTATGGTATTATTAACTTTTTCATAACCTCGACCACTGCTATGTATGGCAATTGTATTTGTTTGTACGCTTCTTCATTAATGTATGGTCCTCTGCTTGTAGTGTGACTCCATTCACCGCCACAGATATTTAAGAAGTTATTTCTGTTGACATTTCGTTTATTGAGAAGTCTTTTTTGTAATTTAGTTATTAGTTTTGTTAGTGGTTTCATTCTGTTTAACACTAAAATAAATAACTTTCTTTTGAGAAGAATTGCACTGTCTATCAACGCTTCTAAGATTACTTTCCTATGATAGGTTTGAAGTGGTTTCTCTCCTGTTTTTATAAGATTTTGAAGGACTTTGTGACGGAACATTTTGGCTAAAATACTTTTCTTGGTATGCTTACTTTGTACTATATCAAGATTTATAGAAGAAGTTTAATTTGTGGCGATAGTTGATTTTCTGTTAATTGTTTTTTGGGTTGTTTTACTTTTTGATAGAGGAGGCAAAGTTTTTGTACTAGAAACTTCTTCTGTTTCACTACATGACTGTATTAGCTGTTGTGGTTCAACTTTGTTTTACAAATTCTGCTATAGATGGATGTTTATGTTGGAGACTTTTCTTTTCATTTGCTCTACTTCTGCGTTCCTCTCTACAGAGTTGCTTTGTGGTAGGCATTCTTTAGGGTCTGTTGAAAAAAATACAGAAGGTATGGGTTGGGTGTTCTGCAATGCATGTGTGTTGTGTGCATGAGTGTTTGAGTAAGATGATAAAGATGTATGTAATGGTGTGTGATTGTGCATTGGGAAGTACAACTACTAGGGATGGGTATTCTTGAATGAATGTGTTACTAAACTGGGGTTCAGATGACAGAAAAAAGTAAGCCAGTGGTGTGGAGGAGTATAAATAGTATATATAAAGCTATACAATTAAAACAGTTGTTTGTTCTACAACATCTAAATTCTAGCGGCTGAGTTGGGTAATTTGTGTGTCGAAAAATAGGAATTTGTGGGGCATTCTGCCAGTAAATCGTGGGGGGGATTTTTGGTCAGAATGGTGCAGAATCTCTATTTTTAGGCACAGAAATAGCATGAATTAACCTTACAGTGTGTTTGAGTAATAATTCAAATATTATGGTAACATTCTACTTACTTTTTTTCTAAAATGAGCAGTTTGCTTCTTAGTTGTTCTTTGTACTTCAAATTCGGCTGCTTCTTTTCAGGAGAATGGTCTTCACTGCAATTGTAAAATAAAGAAATTAGTAATTTGGTTTGTATATAGCACTGATTTTAATTCAAACAAAGATTTTTTAAATTGAAATGCTCAGCGCCTTCCTCAAAACCATTAAAACTATCTAATGACTAACTGTAGGAAAGAAAATATCTTTACTATGGCTTGTGAAATTCATAATATACCACTGTGTACCACTATTCCTGTAACTAAGCTTTTCCACGTAATAGTGAGTCAATATCATAGCCTGCTTTTCCATGTAATAGTGAGTCAATGTCATAGCCTGCTTGTCCTATATAAATGTAAGTAATTATATACATTTAAAAAATAAAACCAATTATGTGTTTGTACAAATATTATTGTTTGAGATTTGATCATAGAGTGTGCATGTCATTTTGTTTGATTATATGTAGTCTATATATTTTATTTCAAAAATGTTCGTTTAACATTATTTGCGTGTGTGTGTGTATGAAGAAATTAAACGGTATAATGGTTTGTAAGTCACACAGTTCATTTTAGGACAATGAAAAAATGATCGTAGATTCATTTTTACAGATTATACAAGGTAAAAGTCAGTTAGAAAATGTGTTCATGTACTGTATAGAAAATATGCATACCTGTAGTTTGTGTTCATGCATATGGATATGGACGAAGCTGCAAGTAGAAATCTTGGAGACTTGTATTGTATTTCTCGTAGATCGTGCTTGCCAATGGTATGAGACTTGTACTCCGAGAGATTCACCGTACATTTGCAGTGCTGATCTATGATGATGTACTTACATATAGAGGTCCTGGATTTGATTGGTGGATGGTCATGTGATTTCTTAGCTGCATCCAATGAGGGAATGGCACAGAGAGTGAAGTGGAAATGGTAGAAGGGCTGTCCATGTTACGATATGTTCGCGGACATGGCGGTAGTTCTAGGACACCGCGTATTACATCCGGGGAATTTGGGGTGAGGAGGCATGTGAAAGAGATTGAATGTAGTAAGGGATTGGTCAGTAAAGTTTAGTGAGTGTGTTGTGCTAGGAGAGGTTTTCTGAGATATTCTTTTTGCTGAGAGAAGAACAGATAGCTATGGCTGAGTGTTTCAAAAAACAGATTGTGTGGATTTTGGGAGACTTGTGGATACATTGGTTGAAGGTGCATGCAGAAAGCTGTGGAGTATCTATAGATCTTGGATTCCCACATGTGGAAGTGCACTGGCATGGAGTGCGTGGAATGAAGTGGTTGGACTTGCTACCTCTCTGTGCAACTTTGGAGACAGAGCAACATCCAGACATAATTATAATTCATTGTGAAGGGAACAGCTTAGGACATGTGTCTGGAATTTCTTTGCAATTTGCAATGAAAGAAGGACTTCAGAAGATCATGGACATGTTTCCAAACTCCAAAGTAATTTTTTCACAGATTGCGCAGAGACAAATGTGGCTTCGTTCTTTCTCATGTGGTCCACAAATGGAGAAAGCAAGGCGTAATGTTAATAAGGGTGTTTGTGCCTTCCTAAGAGATTTTGGCATGTCCTCTTTTCACAATGAAAATATAATTTTTCGTAGTACATACATTTTTCGCAGAGATGGAGTCCATCTTACTTATGCTGGTAATCAGATTTTTCTGAGAAATGTACAAAATGCATTGCGACCTTTTTTAGAAATACAGCATCCATTTTGAAGTAGGTGTTAAGTATTTATAATTTTTGACATACAAACACCTCCCAAAGACTCTTTTCAGAGCCACCACTTCCTCCCAGAGAAAAATGCAATGGTTACAATAGGGTAGCACCCCAATTTTTTTTATGTTCGTAAACTGTCCGCGGACTTTCAAGAAATACAAAGGGCCCTGCTTTATTCATCTTCACTTGTATTTTTTAACTGTGAAAGGCGGCTCTGAAAAGAGCCTTATTTTTTTGGGATTTTTGTTATTTTGTATTTTTTTGGGTTTTTTATACACGACACACTAGGAGAGGAGGGGAAAGCAGGGTAAAGTGGGGGACACCAACCACAGGGATAAGAAAGGGCGAGCTGAGAGAGGAAGATGTAGAGTGGGTTTTATTTGGGTAGTGAGCAGGTCTTCTCGTGCTGTGAGACGATAGTCTCAAAAGCACTCCGAAATCACTCCCCCCTGCAGAGTACTGTGTCACAGTACATACATACAAATGTGACCCTCAAAATGTAAGGGTCATCAGAATTCTGTATGGCCTGTGAGGCAGCTTGAGGAAGATGCTGTCCCACAGAGGTGTTCCTTGTGGTGACAAGATCAGAAACGGAGGATGAAGTAGAGGCAGTCAACCTACTACGCTCTTTGCAAGGTACAACCTGGCGAATGGCCCCAGTGTGAAATGAGTTGAGGTGTTGCTTCATGGTAGTGGTCCCAAAGCTATACGAACCATGCCTCCTCCGACTGAGTACCATTTTGCACTCATTGCAGGTGACACGGTTCACACGAGCCTTAGGATCATTCCCATGAACGGTAAACAACCGCCACACCCAAGAATCACGCCGAAGGCGGGTAGTAGGGATTTCTTCTACCTCATTCTCGTCATCCTCTTCTTCCTCCTCTGTATCCTCACTCCTGTTCCCCTCTTCAGGCCCTTGGGGAGATGGTGGTGGTGGAGAGGGTAGAGGTGGTGCTGAGGCAGATGTAGCACCAGGTAGCAATAGTGGAGCCATGGATGTCGTCGGCTTGGAGATGGAAATCTAAAAATCTGCAAAGTATGCAGCAAAATGCAGTGTGCTCTGTGGAATAGCCAGAAACACAATGAGAATGAGCTCTAGGGCGTGGTCTTTTATAGGGGTGCTTGTACGCGGTTCACGGACATGCGCGCCATCCGCAAGACAGACCGAACACCAAAAAAGGTTCAAAAAGTCACAAAAACTATGTGGAAACTTAGGATTAGTATGTGGGATTTGTGGTATGGTGAGTGTTTACTGAGAAATATTGTGGATTACTTGGAAATGTACTTTTAAACTGTTCGGGGACACGAACAGTGTCCGCATTCAGAACACGCGATCAGCGTGGGTGGGGTCACATCATTGCTTCGTGAGCATGTTCGCTAAGGAAACGGCTGTCCGCAGGACACCCAATGTACGGACATTGTTTTGTGCATGCGCGATGATGTTCTACGGACAGTGTTCGGGTCCTGAACTAATTAAAAGTGCATCACACGTAAAACGAACAGTTACGGACAGCCGTTTGTTCTTAGCACAGTTTAACTTACTTGCTAACAATACGGACAGACATAGCGTCCCCAGCACACCTCCATTTTTGTTTATTTACGAACAATTAAGGACACTACGAGTGTTCTTAGAACAGTTATAACTTGCATGAGAACATTACAGACAGATATAGTGTCCTCAGGACACTTACATTTTCGTCTATTCACGAACATTTCCGAACAACTGCGCTGTCCGTGGACACCTAAATTGGTTTTAACAAAAAGAACTGAAACTAATTACAACACAATATAAAAAAGTAACTTTATTTGACATATATTAACAATTTATGACTGAGAAGGTGGGGCAGAAACGGAAACAAAACAGGAGAATTAGGGATTTCAACATAATTGGGATCATGTGAAGAAGGGATGGAAATGTCATCAAAACGTTTTGGTCCATGGAGAGGGTTTGGGGTTAAATGAGTGGGGTATGGTGAGGGTGGATAAGTACAGGTGGGACAATGGTATCTTGTTGTTAGTTTTAAGTGATCTTCCACAAAGTTTTTTAAATTGGTAAAATTTGCCATAAATTGGTCAATTTTTTCGTTTATGTGTTCCAGAGTGTTATCCACCACTTCTTTTTCTGTAGTAGTTTCAATTTTTGTATGGTCTGTACAAAAAAAAATGTATATGTTAAATGAATACAAAATAATATTTATTAATTGGTTTATA
The DNA here is from genome assembly GCF_040938575.1 of Ambystoma mexicanum. Classification (NCBI taxonomy): domain Eukaryota; kingdom Metazoa; phylum Chordata; class Amphibia; order Caudata; family Ambystomatidae; genus Ambystoma; species Ambystoma mexicanum. The sequence continues at coordinate 798,371,769 of NC_090924.1, read as the reverse complement.
TAGTAAAGTGTGTACCATTAGGTGCACTATCTTCTGACATTTCCTCTCGTGGGAAATGCTCCTCTAGCCACTCCAGAGTACCAGTGGCGGCTGCTATTAAAGAGTGGCTGGGCGCCCCCCCCAAAAAAGAAGGATAAAGAAAAAGGAAGCTAAAAGAGATTAAATCTGAGAACTTCTCTGATTGAATCTCTTTTAGCTTGCATTTGCCTTTGCCAACAGCGCAGGGGCGCTGTGGCAAGGCAACAATAACAAAGGGCCGGGCCCGCTCTTTCACAGCGGGGCGCGTCCTGTTTTACGCTTCCTTAATCAATAGTAGAGTGCGTGGAGCTTGTAGCTCCACGCACTCTACGTAAGCCCCTTTAATTTAGAAGGCTGGCTGGGCGCTTCAGGGGTTGCCCCGCCAGTCTAAAAAATGTGCGTAAACAGCGCAGGTCTCATCACTGAAATTCCCCTCCCCAGTCGCCTCCCCTGCATAGAGTCCATGGATGGACACAGTAATGTCATTGGCTGTTTGCCAGCCAATGACAACCCTTGCATTGGCTGGCAAACAGCCAATGACATTGCTGTATCTATGCAGATCTCTGGTGTTGGTGCAGGGTGTGTGGGTGCGCCTGCGCCACCTTCACACTCTCTCCCTAAGTCCCTGGGCCTTCATTCTTTCAGGACGATGACGATGGCAGGAGGAGTCACGACTGACCACCACCAGCCCAGCAGAGACGGCCTAGACCCTGGTCCACCACCACGGCGAGTTGCCGGCACCATGGGTAAGTAACTGGTCCCAGGCCCAGCCAGCAGATGTTTGTGTTTTGGGCCCGGGCCGGCCCCGGGGAAGTCGTCCTCGGACCACAGACAGTCCACAGCCCCAGTCAGCAGCAACACTGAAAGACGTGTAGGTCCAGGGCCTACGTCTTTCAGTGTTGCTGACTGATGTGCCGTACTAGTTACTCGAAATTAATGGGGGGGGGCCGCCTGGCCTGTGTCTCACGAGTCGCTCGACTCTTGACTCGAGTCACCAAGGCAGGGGCCGCCTGGCCTGGGCCTTTACCCCCGGTCCGTGGTGGGCCAATGCCCAGGGCCTTGAAGTCCATGATCCAAAATGTGCCGTTTTATATTTTTGGCATTTTTCCACAGAAAATGCTGAAAATATAAAACGGCACAAGTCACCACTAGTGCCACTAGCCAGAGCCCTGGCAGAGTGAGGGAGAGGCCTGGCCGCCCGGCACAGTGGCACTGGCACCATCCACCACGCTGGTGCGGTGCCTGGTGGCCATGCCTAGCATAGGGCCTCAAGGCTGCTGCCGAGTGCAGGCTGCCCACGTAGAAGACGTCCATCCAAAATGTGCCATTTTATAAATATAAAACAGCACAAGTAAGTCAGTCACCACTAGTGCCACTGAGAGCCAGAGAGTATGCTGACTCCAAGGTCAGCAACACGGCCACTCCACGTTCCTACATAAACATTTTTTGGTACAGCAGCCTGAGTCTTGCCTGCAGGGCAATGACTGAGGGCTGGCACAACATTCTACTCTGGCCCAGTTTTGTGGTCCATTTTGATTGGTTATTGCACTGTGCAGATGGTAGATTTGGCCCGTGCCACTCACCAAATATGCTTTAAAAATACACTATTTGCAAATAAATTAACAAAAAGGCACCCTTACATAGTTCTCAAACAGTTTGCTTTGAAAAGTAACACATTGTCATTTTTGCGAGTCTTTCCTTGTGTTTTGTATGGCGCTGTGCCTGTTTCATGTGCCGAAGTCAAACCCTGATTCTCCATGGCGTTTATGAACAAAATCGCGTTGATATCACCCAGGTGTGATGTAGTGAGATGTTATACATGACAGATCAAATGGACACAGTGCATAGCACGCAAGCCTGTGTTTTTATTTTTGTGTTGTCCTTTAAATGCAAACTAATCACAGTGTTTATCGCACAGAGTTTAAGCAACCCTTCTTGTATGATGTGGAAAAATCCTCTGATGGCCTGACCAGATTTCAGATAGGGCCAAGTAAATTCTTCATCTATGATTGGTCGAACAGACTGTTCAGTCAGAACTGAAGATCAACAAATCTGTAATTAGTCTCTCTACGAATCAGAGATTCTGATTTGTAAATTAGATAATGTCATTCGCAAATTGATTTGTTTTCGCCAATTATTGATTTGCATTTTCACATTTGTATTTGTATCCATCTATCTATCTTTACACCTACACCCTACCTTCTACCCCCTCGCCCCCCTGTTAACTTCAACTCCTGGGTCCTGGTGTTATCATCTCCTCCTGCAGCAGCCTGCTTCCTGATAATACAACATCTACATTACTCAAATATTTCTTCCCTCCTTCTTCACTCCCTTAGTTCTTACTACCTCCTGCTGCCTTCTCTCACCCTCTGGCATTGCCACTTTCTCGTTAATCTTCTCAACTCCCACCACCTTTTCTGTTCACCCCCCTCTGAATTCTCCACCTGCTCCTTAAACGTCTCAACTCCCATCACCTCCTTGTTAACCCTCTTAGCTTCCCCACTTAATCCTGCTCTCTACTGCCAACACCTCCACCCATTCCTGCGTCTCTCCAGCCTCTGCTTCTTCCACCACTCTGCACCCTCCAGCCTTCTCCAAATGTAAGCCGCCTGCTGTCCACACGGTCTGACTGGAGCTAGGTGCTTTTATAGTGTGTTCCTTCCTCCCCCTTGGTGGGTCTTTCAGTGCGGGTCTGCAGCCGCCTGGCACAGTGGCACCACGCACCACCACCACGGCTGGTGCGGTGCCAGCAACACAGGTTTGATCCCCGGGGTCCGCGCTTAGAAACCTCTGGGTATTACGGGCATTATAAATAACTAATTAGGAGGATAAGAGCAGAGATAATTTGTTTAGCTAAGTGGGGAGCCCGGTGTAGGCAGATTTTCCTAATCTTTAGGAATGCTAGTCTGGCTGAGTTGGCAGTGGCTGTCGATGAACTGAATGAGTTTCATGTAGCTGTGAAAGAGAACCCCAAAGTGGTGTGCCATGGGTAGAGGGCGGAGGTCATGGGGTGTCACTCTCAGTCAGGAAGCCTGGGGTCAACCTCTAAGAGGGGAGCAGGACAACATTCCCTGAATTATTCGTGGTCCCAGACTTCCATACCCATTACCCAGTAGCCTCTCTGGAGAGATCCGTAGGATGCACACAGAGCATGCAGGGAGAATTTCACCGGTCATGAGCCCCGGAGCTGCAGAGGGTACTACAGCACAGTCAGAATTATGGTTATGAAACCATAGGGCGCAATCCTGTTCCCCCTGAGGGGCTATCACCTGTGTGGCAGGAGTTGGGCAGGAATCAACCAATCCCTGTAGCATAAACTAAAGGATACTTTGTCTGTTGTAAGTCACAGGTCTACAGTAGCCTCAACGTGGTTCCTTCTTTATGTGGACCAGGCTCTGGAATTGGGAAGGGCTGCTTGGGATCGATGGATTAAGGCGCTATATAAATAACACATCATTATTTGTAAATGACATATACCTGGTGTTGAAGGTGTAAGAACATGATCATATACGAGGGGCAGGGACTGGACATTCTATTTTTCAATATTGACATCCTAACGACAGTATTTACATATACAATAAATGCCATAGTGCAGCAGTCCTCAGGGTAGAATGTAGGGGAGGTGGGTTGGGCAGTTAGTTTGGATAGGAGTGAGGGGTGGTTTCAAGGGCTCCTTCCATTGCTAGCATTTAGAGTTTGCGGCCCGTTACCTCCAAGGCGGGGGCCGCCTGGGCCTACTCTGTTTAGCCCCGGTCCGTGCCGTGGCCCATGGGCCTTGCCTTGGGCCACGCCGGACCGGTACGCGGCAAGGCCCAGGGAGGGATTGTGCTGCTACTTGGGCAGCAGCAGCGCACGCCTGTCTCCCAGTGCCCTCGCCCAGGTACTACACATTTCTGTGAGAAAACAAAAAAGTAATATATTTTTTTTTATCTAAAGCAGAAAGTTTATAAATATATGAGTAAAATGAAGTGCACTTACTATTTCAGGTAAGATATGTGATGAGTAGTCTGTACGTCTGGTCTTGCTCTGAGTTGTGGAGTGTCTGTGAGGTAATTATGTTGGAAGCCACTTTATCTTCTTTTGGTATATTCCATTTTAGAACATATTGTATTTAAATGAATGGTTAGTGTGTTACATATATGGGTTACATTTCTACATATACTTTGTATGTGTGCTGCTTTGTGAATTTGTTAATGTTCCTATGTTATGATATAACAATTACACATAGCCCCCCAGAGTTTTTAGGTGGTGGTACTGTTGTCCGAACATGTCCGCGGACAGTCAAATTCAGTAGAAAGGGTTCAGTATGTTCCATATTACATGTACATAAAGTCAAAGTTATTATTGTTAAGTTGTGCTACTAATAAACTATGAAATTCAGTAAAACAACTTTGTTAAAGGGACATTATGGTTCAGTTGCGCTATGAAAAACCTATGAAATTCAGTAAAAAAAACTTTGTTAAAGGGACGTTATGGTTAAGTTGCGCTACTAAAAACCTATCAGATTCAGTAAAAAAACTTTGTTAAAGGGACGTTATGGTTCAAAGTAAAACCGAAAAACCCCTGAAATTCGCCAGTTATGGTAAGCTAAGCAACCATAAATCGCGCCACCACCGTGCACTGCTAAGACTAACACCCAGGACATCAAAGATGACATCACATGTCCTAAACTGTTCCCTCCACAATGAATTATACTTATGTCTGGATGAAGCTCTGGCTCCAAACTGGCACAGAGAGGTACCAAGTCTAGCCACTTCATTCCACACACTCCATGCCAGTGCACTTCCACATGAGGGAATCCAAGATCTGCAGCTACTCCACAGGGTTGTGCATTCACCTCCAACCAATGAATCCATGAGTCTCCCAAAATCCACACAATCTGTTTTCTGAAACACACAGCCATAGCGAACTGTTCTTCTCTCAGGAAAAATACCTTCTGACAAACTCTCTCTTTACACAACACACCCACCAAACTTTACTGACCAATCAATTGCTCTGCTCATTCTCATTTGCATGCCTCTCCACCCCAAAATCCCTGTCTGTGGACTACCGCCATGTCCGTGGACATATCATAACCTGGACAGCCCTTCTACCATTTCCACTTCACTCTCTGTGCCATTCCTCATTGGATACAGCTAAACAGTCACACAACCATCCACCAATCACATCCAAGACCTCTACATCTAACTGTATCATCAGAGTTCAGCACTTCAAATGTACTGTAGATTACTCTGAGTACAAGTCTCATATCATTGGAAAGCACCTACTACAAAAACTACTGTACAAGTCTCCAAGATTTCTACTTGCAGCTGCATGCATATCCACATGCATGAATACAAAATACAGGTATGCATATTTTCTGCACAGTACATGCACAACTCTTGTAAAAGAATATACACAGAGTAAGTGCCACTTAACCTGTATAGCCTATAAAATTAACTACACACAACAGTATAATTTTAGAAAAACACTAAGTAGTGTATTATAAAATTACACACAGCCAGGATAAGGTCATGCACCTTCATACACTCACACAGATAGACACTATCATTGAAAAACTCCCAACTGCAATAACACCACTTGCCTGTAAATAACATCCTTCTGATTTATTACCCACACCATCACAAATGCACACATTCCATGCTTTTCTATACAGTATCTGCCATTTAGCTTATACAAATAGCAAAATAAGTATATCATTATTTCTTCTTTCTCTTAATATTCAATAACACAGCCTTAAAAAACCAAGCGTGTTTCATACACTTCCTATTCTACTCATTTGCAAAGCATGTTGAACTAACATATTTAAAATAAAATATAAAGACTGCACATAGTCAACGGAAATTGCATGCTATATACACACAAAATTACTAACTTCTTTCCTTTACAATTACAGTGAAGACCATTCTCCTGAAAAGCAGCAGAAACCGAAGTACAAACAACAACTCAGAAGAAACCTAACCATTCCACACAAAAAAGTAAGTACAATACTACCACAATATTCTTACTGTTGCTCAAACACACTGTGGAGTTGATTCATGGTATTTGTGCACCAAAAAAAAGATTAGTGCACCATTCTGCCCACAAATCCCCATTTGTTAAACAAGGATTTGCAGGCAGAGTGCCGCCCAAATCCCTGTTTTTTGGCGCACAAATGGCATAACTCAGCCTCTAGAATGTTAGTATTGCAGAACAAAGAACTGTTTACACACAAATACAAGAATAGCCTTCCCAACTAGTTGTAGCTGCCCAATGCACAATCACACACCCTCACATACATCTCTACCATCATACTCAGACACTCATGCACACAGCACACATGCATCGCAGAACAGCCCGACCCATACCTTCTTTATTTTTTTCAACAGACCCCAAAGAATGTCTACCAAAAAGCAAGTCCGTAGAAAACAACATAGAAATTAGAGCAAATGAAAAAAGAAGTGTCCAAAATAAGCATCCATCTATAGCAGAATTTGTACAAAAAGTTTAAACAAAACAGCTAATACAGTCATTTAGCAAAACAAAACATGCTTCAAGTACAGAAAGTTTGCCTCCTCTATCAAAATGTAAAACGAAACAAAAAACGATTATCAAGAATTCAGCTACCACTACTGCTAAAAATGCTCATATAAATCTTGATATAATGGCAAGTAAGCATACCAAAAAAAGGATTTTAGCAAAAATTGTTCTGCCACAGAGTCCTTCAGATTCTTACAAAAACAGGAGAGAAATCATACACAACCCTTAAAACCTACCGTAGAAAATTAATCTTAGAAGCTTTGATAGACAGTGCAATCCTTCTCAAAAGAAAGTTATTTATTTTAGTGTTAAACAGAATGAAACCACTAACAAAACTAATTACTAAATTACAAAAAAGACTTCTCAATAAACAAAATATCAACAAAAATAACTTCTTAAATATCTGTGAGGTGAATGGAGTCACACCACAAACACAGAACCATATTTTAATGTAGAAGCATACAAACAAAAGCAAACAATTACAATTGCTATACAGAGCACTGGACGAGGTTATGCAATACGTAATAATACCATAATGGAACAAGAAATACTGCTTACAAAAATATCCCCAGAAAACTCAGAAATTACCTGTCCATTCGACTGGACCAAAACATCCAGTATACAAATGGCCATGCACATCAATGTGTAACATTCCCAAAAAATCTTTCAAATCTTTACGCCAATTCCTCAATCAGTATGAAAGGCAAAGACAAAATCAAAATGAAACTGCTGCAAAAAATGGATACCTGTCCAGTGCGTAAATACACAGGACTAGAAGGACATTCATTAGCCTGCATTTCAGGACCTATTTGCAAAAGCACCTTCCATCATATCAAAATGATATCAACACATCATCCAACTATAAGAAATCTATTCTATAAACTGTACTATGCTAAAAGTCCTGCTTTTGCACTAGCCAATTTAAATAACAATCTTCTACATGTTACAGCCAAAGAACTACTTGAAGAAATTGACCATATCCATAAAAAAGATTTTGGAAGTGAAAGCCACTTACAAAATGCAATGGCTTTACAAAAGACTTGCAACAATTGTACACATGGCAACCTTCTACTACACACATACAAAAAAGAAATACTAATATTTAAATGTACATCCACTGAAGTACCAAACCATGTGTGTGTGTGTTGCCACAGAACTTTTTTATAAAACTAACACAATAACTATAGACATAAAATACAAAATAGAGGACAATGAAGATTCTAAATGGTTTGAATTAGCTCTCTAGCTTATAGCAGAAAACAAATACGAAATAACTGACCCCTTAATACTTTGCAGTTACTGCACTACAAAACTTGAAAACAACCAAACTTCTTCACGCGCTATCACAAATAACTTGGAATTATTCCCACTACCAAAACCCCTACAACAACTCAATTTATATGAGAGCATCATAATTCAAACAGTGCACCCATTTCAAGCAATAATACGCCTTCAACCAAAAACAGCAAAATTACCTCCCTCTGAATTGGTGAAAGGCATTTGTGGCAAAGTAGTTTATTTACCATTAGATCTGACAGAAAATGTGCACACTCTAGGAGTGCAATGTCCAATAGAACAATCTTTAATTATCTTAGTAGATGGTATACCAACAAAAAACAAAACAATTTGGCAACAACTCGTCGACTTACATAAAGTTAGACAAGCCTTGCAATATCTAAAAGACAATAATGAGTACTACAAAGAAATAAATATTGAAGAAAACTTAAGGGAAACAACTGAAATAATTCAAGAGTCACAAGAAACTGGCCAATTTGAACTTCTGGATCCAGCTGCAGTATCCAATATTTTGGACCATTATACAATTCATCCATTGCACTCTAAAGACAGCATAGATGTGCACTAGAAACATACCAAATGCAACAAACCAAAGGATCACAATGAGCATATGGGAAAAAGTATAGAAGCACATGCTTTTCCTCTACTATTTCCTACTGGCAAAGGAGGAAGATACGATGATAGACCCAGTCAGATAACAGCATCAGAATACCGCTCATTACAAATGTATTCTGAAGATCCCAGATTTAGACAAAATGTGTAATACATATTCCACCTACTCTTTGAAAGTGAACTAGCAACTCTATGTTGCGGAGTTGCACATATATTGAAATCGGGAAACCACTTTCAAAATATGTCAGCTACGCAATTAATACAAAAAGTGCAAGAAAAAGATGAGGTTTACAATCAAGTATTACAAATCCGTTTGCAAACATGCGTGGTACAAAAGAATACTGGTTCCGACGTCACAGAGATGTACATTGTATGATCAGAAACCTTGGACCACCCACTTGGTTTGTTACATTAAGTTGTGCATAATATGCATGGGAAGATTTAGATGATTTCCTATGCATATCAAACAAAAACAAAACAAACATAGATATACTAACACCTGGAGAACTTTGCTCTCTAGCTCCTGTTAATGTTTCACGATATTTCCACCATCGTTTCATTGCTCTGCTACAATTTATTTGTAATAAATCTATTCCTCCACTCGGAGAAGTGCAACACTTCTTTTGGAGAAAAGAATACCAAGCCAGAGGAGCACCACATATACACATGCTTTTATGGATTAAAGATGCTCCTAAATTTGGCCAGGACAGTGATGCCACTGTTTTTGCAGTTCATCCAAAAATATGTCACTTGTGAAATCCCTTCACAAACAACACATAGTGACCTCATGCACAAATTGTACAATTTTGTAGACACAAATGTGAACAAAATTGTTGTTGCAAATACAAAAAGAAAGGGAAATACTACACCAAATGCTGCTTTGGTTTCCCTAGACCAGTTACAGAAACAGGTGAAGTAAACAACTTCATGTTTTCAGTTAGACATAGGGCCTCATTATGGCCCTGGCGCTAAGTGGTTAACGGCGCCGTAAAAGGCTGTGGCGCCGGTAACCACTTAGTGCCTTACTACGAGGTCACTTTGCGGGACCTGACCTGAACGGCTGGTTTGGACCAGATGTTAAAGTAGGGATCCGCAAAGGGACCTCGGAGGCAATTACGGTACCGCAATTTGCGGTACCGTGATTGTCGCCTTCCCCATTCCCATTGAGCCCTATGAGGCAAAAATGGGAATGGGGAAGGGCCATGGGGAAATGGGGAAATACCACCCCGCCAACCTTGGAATGGGGCGTTATTTCCCCATTTACCCATGGCGGTCTCGTTACAACACCGGCACCAACCATGGTGCTAATAGCGCCATGGTTTAGCGCCAGTGTTGTAATGAGGGCCATAGTGTTAAAGGTAAATCACCTAAGAACATGTATTACATAAAAAGAACAGAAGAATCAAAATATATCAATGATTACAATGAAATCATTGCCCACTTATGGAATGCAAACATAGATGTGCAGTACATTGCAGACAATTCCAATGCAGCTGCACAATATGTTACAGCCTACTTAACAAAAGCAGAAAAAAACAGAGCTTCAAGACCTCTGGAATGACCTATCATCAGACAAAACACTATCTCATAAATTGTACAGCTTAGGCATAAACATGCTCTCTCATGGAGAATGTGGCACCTACGAAACTGCATATCGTTTAACCGGTACTGCTTTGTATGGAAAATCTGAAAATATAGTATGGCTAATTCTTGGTCCTGCTAAATCTAGAAAAAGAGTTCTCAAATCATATGACGACATAGAAACAATAGCCAAAAATGATCCCAACAGCCAAGACATTTTGAAAAACAATTTACTAGACACATACTACCAGAACAGGAGTACCACTTCGGAAAACATGTGTATATACCACATAGCCCAAAACTTTGCATACACAAATAATATAAAACCTGATGAAAACAAGGTAGATATAGAGTGACAGATTGTGAAGGCATATTAGTGAAACTTACCAAATGAAGCTTAATTAATCATATCAAATTGTCATTAAAAACTCCTCAACAGAAAGAACTATATAACATGTCCCTGCTACAACTTTTTAAACCATGGAGAAAAGAAGAAGAGATACTAGATAACGATGACTGCTATGAAGACGCTTTCAAAGCAAATGAAAGCACTATCACTGATATGAACTTTATGCAGTACAAAACAATGTTGCAAAATGAACAGCAACATGAAGAAGAACTCCAGGCTCAACTAGATAAGGACACTCCCGACAGTAGTCAACCTTCTGTAACAGGAAGCTAAGAACCACGGGGACAGCCACTAATAGCAAATGAGGCAGAATTATCTATGACAGAAGTAGAAAACACCATGTGTCACTATGATGAAGATACAGAAGACTTAACTGCACTTCAATCAAAACTAAACAAAGAGCAGCGCACCATTTTTAAAGAAGTAATAAAAGAAATTGCACATGGCGTACAACATGAAAATAAAGAATGTACCTACCAAAATTACAAACCTATACTACTATACGTCAGTGGTGAAGCTGGTTCAGGCAAAACATTCTTAATCAAAATCATCAGCAAGTTCCTTCAACAATTCACAAACAACAAACTGTCGGCTGTTGTAACTGCCCCCACAGGTTTAGCTGCCTACAACATAGGCAGTGTCACTTTACACTGATTACTACTCCTTCCAGTAGAACACCAAAACAAATTAGATTATTACAAACTTTCTACAGAAGCTGCAATGTAACTATGCAGAGTTTTGAAACAAATGAAAATGCTTCTAATAGATGAAGTGAGCATGGTCTCCAACCTAATGTTGGCTTTGATTCATCTCAGATTGCAAGAAGTACTTAAAACAAACTTCGAAGAACTCTTTGGAGGAAAACACATTATTGTTTTCGGAGATCTTCTTCAATTGACACCAGTGAAAGGTGAACCTATTTTTAAAACCTTAGGACGCAAACTCTGCCGTAAAACTATTGGCAGCATAGGAAATGTCAACTTTTGGCAACATTTCCAATACAAAGTGTCGGGGGGAAATTCTGCTGGGGTCGGCCGGGCCGTCCGCAGACTTCCGGGCAGGGAGGCCCCAACTCCTCCCATATATCCCAAAAGAGATAGAGTATGAGACACACGCAAGAAGCAAGGTGACTCTGCTGTTTATTAGACAAAAACGGCAGGGATGGGTCAAGGATCGTACGCGTCCGTCCTGACACACACACAATCGTGGGGCTCGCAGGCCCTTTTTACCTTAGTATGACGCGCTACTTGCGTCACCTTGGAAAGTTAGCAAAAAACCTATCGCCACTCTTAATTGGTTGCTCGAGTGGTAGGGTTAGTATAGCATACGTATAGAGAACAATGTTAGTGGTCAAGGGTTAGTCAGGTGATATATCTGGGTTGTCCCTACAATTAGATACATGAGAATTGTTACATGAAGACCCCTGATGATTGGTTAATGTTAATGGCGTCAGTGATAAGAGCCCCATGTTCTGATTGGTGCGCTCGCGAGCTTCCCAGTCTGGGACCATCGCTGTTCCCAGCTCTCGGTGCACCTGTCATTTGCAACAATGTTTCACTATGAGTACGTGCAGACAATGTGAGGACTTATTCATAAGCTGGAAGGCCGGTCCAGACGCCTTTTCTGGCCTTGGCATCCTGTCAGGTTCGGCTTGGTCACGTGAGGTGGGACCGTGTTTGAGGCAGAATTCTGCACAATTAATATTGTTTTTCCACTGTGTGCCTGGTTTAATTTGCAGGTGTGACTTTGACGTTGGTGTGCGGCGTGCGAGGTTGCAACATCGTGCCCTTGATTGTCTGCTTTCGGAATGTGGGTTTGCAACATTGCGACCTTGGCTGTCTGCTTTCGCCGGGCTCATTCTGCAGGATCAGCAACCTGACTCTTGTTCTTTTAACGTCCATGGAAGCTCTTGCTTGCGGCCTACTTAGGCCTGGTGTATAGGTGGAACCGTTTGGTGCACAGGCGCTTTAGGTTATAGTATCATATTGTCTTATCCCCAGTATCGTGTCTTTGTTATATTTCTCATTATGGCACCTGGTTTTAGGAGAAGCGTAAGCAAGCTCTTTAGATGGGTTCATGATGCGTCTTGCGTTTCTGCATTTTGAGAGCCTATGTGGAAAATAATAAAGATGCACGTCCGTGAGTATGTCTGTCGCCTACGTCATAGCACTGAGTATATTCTTCGTGTAGATTGGTGCGGGAGTGACCGGTGTGTATATTTGCACAGGTGTGCTGACCGTTGGCTAGGTCGTCATGGCATCTCTAACGACGTGTAGGTTTTAGTCTAGTTGATCCGTGCCGCAGGTGTCGGCATGGACAGGGCGAGCTGCTGGGCAAGCAGATGGACACATCCGTATGTTCCTGTACCAGGGTATTTGCTCGTCTGGTAGATGGGCAAACTCTTCTCGTGGCGGGTGCCTGGGCCGTGATCCTTTAGGCCAGGCGTGAGAGGGGAAGGTCGGGAGCATGGTCTTCCATTCTCCCACTTCAAAAGAATGAACAGAAAACATTCCCCAATCTGCAGACCTCACCTACGCCAACATTTTAAAAAGTATTAGAGTTGGTGTACCATCTCAAGAAGCAGAAACAATATTGAAAACATGGCACATGCATGCACTTTAGGGCGATAACTCATGTGCTATTGATGTTATGGAACAATGTTAAAAAAAGAAATGCAACCAATAATTGAAATTTGCTCCACAGACAAACTGGACGTACATGGTATTACACTCCCAATGTGTCAACAAGCCACAACAAGACTAAATACCTTAGAATATTCTATCTCCAACACAGCTGGTTTGGAGAAAATATTAAAATTATCCTTAAACTGTAGAGTAATGCTTAAACGTAACCTTGAAGTGGAGCAAGGACTAGTTAATGGAGCACTGGGTACAGTTGTTGGCTTTCAAACATACCCACGTGACAACAATATTCAGTTTGTCAATATTCTCTTTGACAAACTTTCAGATGTAAAAAGGATAGCGCGCTCTACAGCTCGATTCCTTCTCTTCAAAGACATGTATGTACGCAGAGAACAATTTTTTCTAACTCTTGCATATGCAGTCACCATTCATAAATCCCAAGGTCTTACCCCAGACAAAGCATTGATAGATATTGGTAACACAGTCTTTAAAAATGGCATGAGCTACGTAGCACTATCACGCTTACGTTCACTTGACGGTCTATTTCTAATCAACTTTGATGCAAGTAAAGTCAACGCTGATATTCCTTGCATTCTACAATACAATAGACTACGTACACTATACACCCCCATCTAAAAGCATATCCTGTCCCACAAAAAGGAAAACGTTGTAAAAGAAAACCAATTCAAACTGAAATGCAACAGAATCTGACTGCAAATACTCCAAAGAGAGTAAAAGAAGCTAATACTTCATCATTTACCATAAGTAAGGAAGAACCTATTAGTGAAAGTAACTCAGGTTCTTCTTCAGAGAAGCAACACACACTCCAAAAAAATGACTTGGACACAGAACTATCTGGTCCATTAAAATGTTCAAATGTAACTTGTGTAAATTGTTACGCAAATGTAGCAATGAATATTCTATTTCAATTGCCACCAATTGTTGACAACATTTACTTACACAGTACAGACCAATTGTGTTTGCAAATGTTAGTCCTTCATAGAAACGCAGCAAACAATCTTGACAACATGTATAGTGTTCACGGAATAAGACAAGAGTTGAACTACTGTGCTGGAATGGTGAAATTCACTATAAACTCACAAGATGATCCACAAGAATTTCTAATGTACTTACTACAATTATTGGAAAACAAAAAACATACCTATAAATGAAATCTTCCAGATTTCATACATGTGGAAACATACCTACACTCTCTGCAACAATGTTACACAAGAAGAAATCCTTAACGAGTGCTTCGTGTATGTATCGATACCAAATTGTGAATCCATTCCATTTCAGCAACTTGTACAACATGCAAACCATGGCAGATTATGTACTACATGCAATTCAGATAATCGCTTCACCTTACTAATACAAACACATAGTAACAACTTAATACTAATGCTTCTACGTTACAATGCAGATGGTACCAAAAACAACTGCAAGCTGACTGGATTCACACATGGTCAAGGATCACTTGGTAAGAAAACCTTCACAACAATAGGTATAATCTACCACACAGGATCCACCACCAATGTTGGTCACTACACTGCATATATTAAAAAGAAATGTGGATGGTTTGAATGCAATGATAGTACCATTACTCTAAAGCAGAGATTACCAGCAAATCTTACAAACGCTTACTTAATCTTCTTAAAACCAAAATTTCATAACTAATCTGTACTCCAACATTAACAAAAATTCAAATAAAAAACTGTAAACAGTTAGAATACGCCAACAGGTATCTAACTGGGCCAAGATAATATAACAACCAAATAGATAAATGAATATCACTAAATTAAATAAAATATATATACAGTTAGAATACGCCAACAGGTATCTAACTGCTTCAGAAATCTGCAACAAACATGTGGATGGTTCGAATGGAATGATAGTACCATTACTCTAAAGCAGAGATTAGCAGCAAATCTTACAAACGCTCATTTAATCTTCTTAAAACCAAAATTTAATAACTAATCTGTACTTCAACATTAACATAAATTCAAATAAAAAACTATAAACAGTTAGAATACACCAACAGGTATCTAACTGTCCAAGATTCTATAATAACCAAACAAATAAATGAATACCACTAAATTGTAACAAAAAAAGACAGTTAGAATATGCCAACAGGTATCTAACTGCTTCAAAAATCTGCAACAAAATTACCAGCAAATCTTACAAACGCTTCTTTAATCTTCTTAAAACCAAAATTTAATAGCTAATCTGTACTTTAGCATTAACAAAAATTCAATGAAAAAACTATAAACAGTTAGAATACGCCAACAGGTATCTAACTAGCCCAAGATTCTATAACAACCAAACAGATAAATGAATACCATTAAATTGTAACAAAAAATAGACAGTTATAATATGCCAACAGGTATCGAACTGCTTCAGAAATCTGCAACAATTCAACAGATAGAACATTAACCAGGAACAAGTGAACACTGAAAGGAAACAAACAAATAGACTGTAGCATGACAAAAAAGGTTTTTTTTTAATCCGACAAGGATTATTTTTCCCACAGACCCAATGATTTGAAAAACAAACACAGAAACTGAGCAAAATGCACAGTACACTGGTTTGTAAACCAAATAACAGGGTAAAAAAAAAATGAAATATCTATTATGCAATGTAATAAGTCTTTATAGATTATATACACTAACATGCTCTTTTCTTTTATCACAGAAATGGAAAAAGAATATTTCCTCCAGGTACCAAACTCATGTAAAAAATATATTGAATCTCAACGAATCAAACAGTAAGTATAATTGCAACCATTTGATAGATATTCAAATCTATAGGTGTAATCTATGGCTGTGATATGGTGCAGTGCTTGTGGTCAGGGCCTAAAGTCTTGGGTGTATAGCCTACAGCCTACGGCCTTCACCCATGAACCCAACACTCTACGTCCTGCCCACAACCAGCACACTATATGAAACCCATGGTGGCTTATAACTTCAGTGCTTATAACTTTGGTCTTGGGTGCATGGTCTGTGGTCATGCACCCAAGATACTAGGTCCTGGCCACAACCAACACAGCATATCACAGTCATTGAGGCTTATAACGTCAGTACTTATAACTTCGGTATTGGGTAGACTCTGGCCACAACTCCGAAACATATCACACCAATACATCACACCCATGTTTGATTCTATGGGTTTGATCTATGGGTGTGATATGCTGCAGTGGTTGCGGCGATGGCCTAGAGTCTTGGGTGCATGACCTATGGCCTTCGGCATTCGGCCTTCGGCCATGCACCCAAGACTCTAGGCTCTGGCCGCAACCACCGCAGCATATCACACCCATAGATCACACCCATAGAATCAAACATTTTTAACTATGATCACACCCATAAAAGCAAACATTTTTAACTAGGCCTCATGGCATTTTTTTTATGTCCGCGGACACCTTTGGCATTCTTAAAACAGTTTCTACTTGCCTGCGAACAATACGAACAAGTATAGTGTCCTCAGGACACCCGCATTTTCATTTATTTGTGGACATCCCAGACACCGCGTGTGTTCTTAGAACAGTTTCTACTTGCCTCCGAACAATACGGACAGGTATAGTGTCCTCAGGACACCTCCATTTTCATTTATTTGCGGACGTCCCGAACACCGTGTGTGTTCCTAGAACAGTTTGTACTTGCCCGCGAACAATACGGACAGGTATAGTGTCCTCAGGACACCTCCATTTTCATTTATTTGCGGACATCCCGGACACCGCGTGTGTTCTTAGAACAGTTTCAACTTGCCTACGAATAATACGGACAGGTGTACTGTCCTTAGGACTCCCCCATTTTCATTTAATTGCAGACATGCCGAACACAGTGTGTATTCTTAGAACAGTTCAACTTGCCTGCAAACAGTACGGACAGGTATAGTGTCCTTGGGACATCCCCATATGGGTCGATTGCATCCCCATATGGGTCGACAGTGCGACTGTCCGCGGACACAACAAACACAACAGCGGTGCCAACCACCTAAATAGATACACTATTTGAACCATCTTTTACCCCCCATCATCCCCAAACAGTCTTACAGACCAACACACTTGCCAAAATTGTATTTCCTCACCATTTGTCAGCGCGCTGTCCGTGGACGTCCACGGATACAAGATGGTGGGCGTTTCCAAAAATCTGACGCACGCCACGCTCTCCACCATCCAATTGGCGAACACGCTGCATGTCCGCGGACATGATGCAAGTCGATTGGCCAATCAGGACACTGTCCGCGGAGCGAGCAGGGAAGTGTGTCCGCGGACCGAACATAGATATCACACATTTTTTTTTACCAACTTACCAACTACTGGATGGATTTTCACCAAATTAACAAAAGCACGCTTTCGGGACCAAGCCGCTGCTCCTGCCACAAATTTGGTAAAAATCCGTCCAGCGGTTTGGGCTGTAGGCGTGAGCAAAGTTTTTTCCCCATTCAATCTATGGGAAAAAAGACATTTTGGGACCCCCCCATAACTGTGCCCCCCCTGAACCAAACCTCACCAAACTTTGCATAAAAATTCAGAGTAGGCCATATTCATTTTGCAAAGTTTGGTGAGGATTCGTCCAGGGAGAGCAAAGTTATAGGCCGCCCAAAAAGTGTTCTTCCTATGGAAACAGCAACCTAACCATAACTACACAGCCACTACTGTGGCTGTGTAATATATATATATATATATATATATATATATATATATATATATATATATTTTCAGTAAAAAAAACGTTGTTAAAGGGACATTATGGTTCGAAGTAAAACTAAAAAAAACCTGAAATTCGC
This sequence comes from Ambystoma mexicanum, assembly GCF_040938575.1. Lineage (NCBI taxonomy): Eukaryota > Metazoa > Chordata > Amphibia > Caudata > Ambystomatidae > Ambystoma > Ambystoma mexicanum. Next base: position 798,353,907 of record NC_090924.1, on the reverse strand, counting down.
AAGTTATGGTAAGCTAAGCAACCATAACTCGCGCCACCACCGTGCACTGCTAAGACTAACACCCAGGACATCAAAGATGACATCACAAATGTCATTGATGACATCACTGATGACATCACATGTCTGGCTCCCTCTTTTTTCCTTTATTGACATATCTAGGCCAGTAACAGTCAAGGACTAAAAATTCATATACTCATAATTCATATTGAAGTACTATATTTGTAGCGTTATACTTCAAATATGTTCTTACAGTAATTCACTTGGGGTTCACTCACAGCATATGAAACATATACATAGGGGAAAACACAGATTTGGAAAACAGCAATGCTTTGTGTGTATAAAGATAATCAGTAAGTTTATCAACACTTTCTTATAGTTTTGCCTTTTTCTATTACTTTACTTTCCTTGATATGCTCATATTCATATACATTGTATGCACACTACTCTCCTTAGTGTCCAGTCACATTATATGATAGTTATACATAGCGGAGTACTAGCTTTGAAGCAGAGCGATTGTTTCTGTGTATAAAGTTAATCAGTTGGGGTATGAAGATTGGCTGGTAATACTGTTGATTACTTAATTCCCCTGTATATGCTCATATTTGTATATGTTTTTGTTATTTGTGTTTTGTTTTGAATAATGCAATTATGTAGTAAGTGGGTTTTATTATTTAGTTATTAAATGTTGCACAGTAGACAAAACTGTAATAAAAAGCATTTATCATTTTACTATTCAACATGGTAAGTTTAATAATATTGTACAGCCATCATGTATGTTGCACACTATGCCCATGTTTCTACATGAGTAGCTTACTATACTGGAAAGAACCTGATAATAGAATGGTATTCGTATCAATGCATTACTTAATGCACTACGTACCTCATTATATTTATTCCAATAATCCTTCACACTTTTTTATCAACATTTCTATAAGAATCCTTTGTACAGACTTTTCATGAAAAGTAAATGCACACGTGATGTCATCAGTGATGACATCAATGACATTTGTGATGTCATCTTTGATGTCCTGGGTGTTAGTCTTAGCAGTGTACGGTGCTGGCGCGAGTTATGGTTGCTTAGCTTACCATAACTTGCGAATTTCAGGGGGTTTTCAGTTTTACTTCAAACCATAACGTCCTTTTAACAACGTTTTTTTACTGATTTTCATAGGTTTTTAGTAGCGCAACTTAACCATTATGTCCCTTTAGCAAAGTTTTTTCACTGAATTTCAAAGGTTTTTAGTAGCGCAACTTAACCATAACGTCCCTTTAACAAAGTTTTTTTCACTGTATATAAACATAGATAATGGAAATGTGACAAATGTTTACTAAGACTCCCTTACCTTACATTAATGTAACATAGAAAATACTAAACCCTCTGCCCCGCCAGTGATTTTGATGTCTGCGGACCGTGCGCATGTCCGCAGACGCATGCGGTCACCATCAGCACTATCCAAAAACTTAGAGGGTATCTTCCATTATTGTATCATACAGTAAAAACGCACACACATATTCAAAAAGCACCACATAAATACATCACATTTAATAATAAATAAGAAGTGAAACTGAATATGTAGGACACCAACCATCCTCTGAAGTCGCATTTCCAATATAATGGAATATACCAAAACAAAATAAATATGCCTCCAACTGAATTACCTCACAGACACTGCACAGCAAGAAACAAGAACATACTTACACACCAGTAACAGCAAAAGTTTCTAAAAAAAGTAGTATGTACACTACATTTATTTCATATACTTGTACATTTTCTGTATTATGTACACTAAAACGAATATTTTTTTTTTTTTTAAACATAGAAATGTCCAGTACTTTGGAATGGCTGGAAGATAATTTCTCACAAGATGAAATGAGTGAAGAGAGTGATAATAATGGTAGACACAACATTTCTCTATATAAGCCAATTAATAACCATTACTTTATATGTACTAAACACATTTTTTTTAACAGACCAGACAACCAATAAAACTAATATACCAAAAGAGATAATAGAAGATCCTCTCAAACGAATGGAACTGAAAATGGATTTATTACTACAACACCTCAATCAACTAAAAGAGTGTATTGTGGACCACACTAAAGAAAACATTAAATACCACTGTCCCACATGTACCTGTTCCCCCTCTCCATGTCCCAGCCAACTATCCCCAAACCCTCCCCACCAAGAAAAACAGTACGATGAAACTTCCATCCATTCCTCCCCTCCCATACATCATGTCCAAACCCCTAATTTCCCTGTTTGTTTCAGTTTCTGATTCTCCTTCTCATTCCTATTTTTTCTACTGTTAAACAATAATAACATTTTAAATGTGTTATTAGTATGTGCCAGTGTCTCTTTTTTTTTTTAAAGACAGTCAGGGTGGCGGAGAGCACGGCTGTCCTGGGTGTTCTCAATTAACCAACATGGGGTGTTCTAAGGACGTAGTAACTGTTCAAACAGTCCGTAATTAAAATGGAGGTGTCTGTAAAACACACAAGATGTCCACCTGTCCATAATTAATCAAAATGGGGGTGTCCTAAGGACAATATACCTGTTTGTACTGTTCTTAATTAAAATGGAGGTGTCCTTAGAACACACAAGATGTCCACCTGTCTGCAATCACCCAAAGTAGGGGTGTTCTAATAACACCCCCACTGTTCTTAATGTCTGCAACCAGAATGAATATATCCGTAGATCACATATACCGTCTGCCTGTCCGCATAGTTTTGACGCACATTTATTTTATTCGGGGAGTTTAACATTGTTTGTACAACACCCGCGCACATGTGCATCACAAACTTGGGTCCTATGAACATTCGTGCCTCTCCGCAACTGTCCACCACATGTGTGTCGTACCTTTAATTACTTCTGGGGCCCGAACACTGTCCGTCGAACACATGCGCGCATGTGCACAACTGGCACTGCGAATCTGGTGTCCTGTGGACAGCCATCCCATTTGCAAATGTGTCCGCAATGTCATCTTTTGACCACACCCACGCTGAGCATCTGTTCTTATTTCCGGACACTGTCCGGGTCCCTGGACACTTAAAAATGTGATTTTTGAGCAATCCAAGGTGTTTTACAGTAAAAGTTCACCATTGCACATGTCCCAGACAATGTCCCCACCGATCTACATACTTTTTGGAACTTTTTGAGCCCGTTCTTAGTGTTCAAAATGTTCGGGGACGGCGTGGGTGTCCGCAAAATGCTCCCCAGCACCCCTATAAAAGGCAACACCCCACCTCATTCTGCTTTTGGATTTCCAAGATTTACAACAGGACAATTGTGCAAGTTGTTGTTCTTGGTTCCTAGTTCCTGGTTATTAACCTTCCAGATGGCATCCCAAATTGCTTCTGCTTCTACTGCCTCGGTATCAGCACCCCCACCCCCTCCACCACCACCACATCCCCAAGGGCCTGCAGAGGGGAACAGTCGTGAGGATGCAGAGGAGATGGATGAAGAGGATGAGGTAGTGGAAGTCCCTACTACTAGCACTCATCGTGAGTCTTGGGTGTGGTGGTTATTTACCACCGTTGATGAAAAGTCAAAAGCTCAAGCAAACAAGGTGATCTGCACTCAGTGCCACATGGTGCTGAGTCGTGGCAAGCCTGGTTCATATAGCTTTGGTACTACATCAATGAAGCGACACCTAAAGTCATTCCACGGTGAGGCTATTCGTAAGGTTGTACCTTGCGATAAACGTAGTAGGTTGAGTTCCTCTGCAGCATCCTCCGTTTCCACTCCTGTTACCACAAAAGACACTCCTGTGGGACAGTGAATACCTCTAGCTGCCTTACAGGCCATTCATGATGCTGTTGACCCTTACCTTTCGAGGGTCACAATATTGTGCATGTACTGCGACGCAGTACTCTGCAGAGGGGAGAACCTTCGGACTGCTTTCGAGACTGCGGTCACGGTGCATGAGAAGGTCTGCGACCTACCTGAATAAGGCCCACCCTACATCTTCCTCTCTCCACCTGCCCTTTCTTATCCCCGTGGTTGGTGTCCCTTCCTTACCCTCCTTTCCCCTCCTTTCCTTGTGTGTCATGTTTAAAAATATATATATATATATAAAACAACAAAAAAAGGCTCTTTTCAGAGCTGCCTTTCACAGTTTAAAAACAGAAGTGACAAATAAATAGTGCAGGGCCCTGTGCATTTTTTAGAAGTCTGTGGACATCTAAAATCGGTGCAGTGCTGCCCTGCCACAACCATTGCACTTTTCTCTGGGAGGAAGTGGTGGCTCTGTAAAGAGCCTTTTTGTGTTGTTTTTTTGTGTTACGAAAACTTTAAATGGTCAATACCTACTGCAAAATGGATTGCTCTAATTCCAAAAAAGGTCTCAATGCATTTTGTATATTTCGCAGAAAAATCTGATTGCTGGCATAAGTAAGATGTACTCCATCTCTGCGAAAAATGTGTGTGCTACAAAACATAATGTTTTCATTCTGAAAAGAGGACATACCAATATCTCTCAAAAAGGCACAAACAGCCTTGTTAAGATTGCGCCTTGCTTTCTCCATTTGTGGACCAAATGAAAAAGAACGCAGCCACATTTGTCTCCGCGCACTACAGGAAAACATTACTCTGGAGTTTGGATACATGTCCATGACTTTCCCAAGTCCTTCTCTCATTGCAAATTGCAAAGAGATTCCAGACACATGTCCTAAACTGTTCCCTCCACAATGAATAATAATAATGTCTGGATGACACTGTGTCACCAAAGAAGCACAGAAAGGTACCAAATCCGCCCACTTAATTCCACGCACTCCATGCCAGTGCACTTCCATATGAGAGAATCCAAGATGTCCAGCCACTCCACAGCGATCTGCATGCACCTCCAACCAATTTATCCACATATCTCCCAAAATCCAAACAATCTGCTTTCTGAAACACACAGCCATAGCTATCTGCTCTTCTATCCGGAAAAAGACCTACTGACAAACTTCCCACATACACAACACACCCAGTAAACCTTATTGACCAATCCCTTGCTCTGCTCAGTTTCATTTACATGCCACTCAACCCCAAAAGCCCTGTATGTAATACGCGCTGTCCACGGACAACATTGCTGTCTGCGGGCAAATCGAAAAAAATTTAAAAATGTGCCCCATTTCCCCTTTGAGGTTGGCTCTGAAAAGAGCCTTTTTTTGTTTTTTTTGCAGATGCTTCAGAAACACCTTTTATTTTCTATTTTTTGGTGGGTTTTTTCTTATTTTCCTTCAAAAATCTTCACATTAGCTTCTCCAAAGCAACCCTTACGTTCCAAAACAGCACAGCATTTCCCATAAAAGATAAAGACATGCCATCTTCCATGTAATCAACATTAGCAGACTCAATGTTGTCAGTGTTGCAAACCAACATGCCCGATCTAGTCATAAAACCAATCATGCCTCGGTTCACAAAGCACCTAGCAACATTTTGCTGAGGACAAAAAACAGAACTATTGTCCCATATTCCCCTAGGTGTCAACCCAGAGAAAATAACCTTGGCATTTGGAAGGACTTTTATGATTGCCTGAACCCAAGCAGGGCCATTAACATAGCCCAAATGCACAGCACCACAGTGTAGGACAACTACATGCGGACTATGAAACCTAGCCACATCCTGACAAACTCCTAGAATTGCATGCAAATTCAAATCAGGCACAGTGCTCGACACCACATCCACTCCTTTTGTGTCAAAATGTTTAGCCACATTCCTTTTGCATACTGCTCCAAACCATTCACAAACATATCTCCAACCTCCAACACCCTGACTTTCTGCACCTCCGCCATCTTCACTACACACTTCCTCTCCCAATACGAACCAGAACCTCAACACCTAATTGGATAATCCTCAAAATACACTCCTACTTCATGCTCAGGAACCCTGGATGTACCATGTCCTGTCTGTGAACAGCCGCATAAGTAACACTAAGGGCAGCCCTTCTACCCTTTCCTCTGCACTCTCTGCACCATTTCCTCATTGGCTAATGTTAAGCAGTCACACAATCATCCACCAATCACATCAAAGAACTCTACATCTAACTCTGTCATCACAGATCAGCACTTCAGATGTACTATTGATCACTCTCAGTACAATTCGGCTCTCATTGCAAAGGACCTACAGGAACAACTACTATAAAACTTCCCAAGATTTCCACTTGCAGATTCAAGCACATCCACATGAAAGAACACAGACTACAGGTATGAATATTTTTTACACAGTACATGTACACATCTTCTATAAATACAATACATCCTGGGAGCATAGCTCAGCAGCAACGTGTGCGCCTTGAAAGCAAGACGACACGAAGTAACACAGATTTGATTCCCGGGTCTTAAGCGTGTTATAAATATGCAACTAAGACAAAATAATTACTCAACTAAAAAACAAACAATTCCTGTATCAGCACCTCAATGCCCATGTGCTGTGTAAGCTCTTTAAAAATGTAAAACAAAATAAATAAAAATATTAACAGAGTAAATGCCACTGACCCTGTATAAACTGTAAAATTAACTTACTGTCATTTCTCCCATCTGCTATGATGAAGTGTCACTTCCAAAGCTTTCAGCTCTCCATATTTTTGTTTACACACACACCTATCTATAAAAATGTTGTTTCATATTACAAGATGTGAAAAATAACAGTATAATTATGAAAAAGACTCTCCAGTATGTCATAAAATTACACACACCAAGGATGAGTGCACACATCTTCACTCAAGCACACACACAGACAATATCATTAGAAATGCTCCCAGATCAAACAACACCACTGCCTCTATATCAAATCCTTCTGCTTTATTACCCACACCTTCACAAAGGCATACATTGAATACTTGTATGTACAATATCTGCCATTTACTCTGTAAAAATAGCAACATCTCATAACAACCATTAACATAACATTAAAAAAACAAGTGTGCTCTATACATTTACTATTATACTCATTCGAAAAACATATTCAACTAACAGACTCTAAATAACATAAACAGGATTCACAAAGGCAAAGAAAAGTGCAAAACAATGTCTACGTTAACAAAAGTGCCTTAAACACACATATGCAATAACTTCTTTCTTTTACACTTTCAGCGTCTGAAGTACGAACAAGGACTTAGAAGAAACCTACTCTTACCATACAAAAAAGTAAGTACAAAACTAACATAATTTTCTAACTGTTACTCAAACACACTAGCATTTTAGTGTTGTAGAAGAAACAAATATGTTAACCCTTTACCATTAGATGTAGTATTAGTGCTTCCCTTACAAGATGCATACTGTATATTGTCAACTGAAGCTCAGTATAGTAACACATGAATACAAGAATAGCCTTCCCAACTTGATGCAGCTGCCCATTGCACAATCACACACCTCCACAATCATACTTAACATCATACTCAGACACTCATGCACAAAGCACGCATACACTGCACAACAGCCCAATGCACACTTTCTTTTTTCTCCAACAGACCCCAAAGAATGTCTACCAAAAAGCAACTACGTAGAAAGCAACACAGAAGTAGAGCAAATCAAAATAAAAGTGTCAAAAATAAGCATCCATCTCTAGCAGTTTTGTACAAAAAATTCAAACAAAACAGCTAGTACAGTCATTAAGCGAAACAAAACCAGATTCCAGTACAGAAACCTTCCCTCCTCTATCAAAATGTAAAACCAAACAGAAAGTGATTAACAAGACTTCCACTACCACTTCTGCTAATACTGGACCTATACATCTTGATGTAGTGGCAAGTAAGCATACCAAAAAAATGTTTTACAAAAAATGTTCTGCCACAGAGTCCTTCAGAACATTTTAAAAACAGGAGAGAAATCAATCACAACCCTTAAAACCTACCATAGAAAATTAATCACAGAAGCTCTCTCAGACAGTGCAATCCTTCTCAAAAGGAAGTTATTTATTTTAGTTTTAAACAGGATGAAACCACTAACAAAACTAACTACTAAACTACAAAAAAGACCTCTCAATAAACAGAATGTCACCAAAAATAGCTTCCTAAACATCTGTGGAGGTGAATGGAGTCACACATGACCACAGAACCATATTGTAATGAAGAAGCATATAAACACAAGCAAACAAATCCAATTGCCATACAAAGCAGTGGACGAGGGTATGAAAAACTTAATAACACCATTATGGAACAAGAAACTCTGCTCACAAAAAAATCCCCACAAAACTCAGGATCACCTCACTAATCTATTGAACCAAAATGTCCGGTCTACAAATGGCCGTGCACATCAATGGGTAACATTGCCAAAAAATCTTTCAAATCTTTAAGCCAGTTCCTCAATCATGTAAAGAGCAAAGACAAATTCAAAATGAAACTACTACAAAATATGGATGCCTGTCCAGTGCGCAAATACACAGGACTACAAGGACATTCATTAGCCTGCATTGCAGGACCTATTTGCAAAAGCACCTTCCATCATATCAACATGATATCAACACATCATTCAACTATAAGAAATCTAGTCCAAAAACTCTGCTATGCTAAAAGTCCTGCTTTACCACTTGCCAATTTAAATAACAATCTTTAAGATTGTACAGCCAAAGAACTACTCGAAGAAATAGACCACATCCAGAGAAAATATTTTGGAATTGAAAGCCACTTACAAAATGAAATAGATGTACAACAAACTAGCAACTACTGTACAAATAGCAACCTTCTATTAAACACATACAAAAAAGAAATACTAAAGTTTAAAAGTACCTCAGCTGAATTACCAAACCATGCATGTGTGTGTTCCACAAAAACTATAGACATATGGTACAAAATAGAAGACATAGCAGAAAAGAAATACAACATTACTGACCCCTTAATACTTTGCAATTACAGCACTACAAAACTTGACAACAAGCAAACGCCTTCACATGCTATCACAAATAATTTGGAATCATTCCCACTACCAAAACCCCTGCAACAACTACATTTATATGAGAGCATCATAATTCAAACAGTGCACCCATTTCAAGCAAAAATACACCTCCAACCAAAAACAGCAAAATTACCCCCCTCTGAATTAGTGAAAGGCATTTGTGGCAGATAATTTTATTTAACATTAGATCTCACAGAAAATGTACACACTCTAGGAGTGCAACGGCCAATAGATCAATCTTTAATTGTCTTAGTAAATGGCGTACCTACAAAAGACAAGAATATTTGGCAACAACTTGTGTACTTACATAAAGTTAGACAAGCCTTGCAATATCTAAAAAACAACAATGAATACTACCAAGAAATTAATATTGAACAAAACCTGAGAGAAACCATTGAAATAATTCAAGAGTCACCAGAAACTGGCCAATTTGAACTTCTAAATCCTACTACAGAATCCAATATTTTAGACCATTACACAATTGATCCTTTACACTCTAAAGATGCCATAGATGATGCACTTGAAACATACCAAATGCGACAAGCCAAAGGATCTTCAATCAGCATACAGGAAAAAAGTATAGAAGCACAGGCTTTTCCGCTACTCTTTCATACTGGAAAAGGAGGAAGGTCCGATGATAGACCCACAACAATAATAGTATCAGAATATCGGTCTCTACGAATGTATTCTGACGACCCCCGATTCAGACAAAACGTGGAATACATATTCCACCTTTGCTTTAAAAGTGAACTAGCAACTCTATGCTATGGAGTTGCACAGACATTAAAATCAGGTACCCATTTTCGAAATATGTCAGCTATGCAATTATTATAAAATGTGCAAGAAAAAGATGAGGTTTTACAGTCAATTATTAGAAACCTTTTAGCAAACATGCGTGGTACAAAATAATACTGGTTCCGACATCACAGAGATGTACGTTGTATGATAAGAAACCTTGGCCACCCACTTGGTTTGTAACATTAAGTTGTGCAGAATATGCATGGGAAGATTTACACAATTTCCTACGCATAGCAAAAAAAAATAAAACAAACATAGATAAAGAAACACTAGGAGAACTCTGCTCTCTAGATCCTGTAAATGTATCAAGATATTTCCATCATGCTATTATGGATTCAAAAAGCTCCTAAATTTGGTCAGGACAATGATGCCACTGTTTTGCAGTTCATCCAAAAATATGTCACTTGTGAAATCCCTTCACAAACAAAACATAGTGACCTTCGTGCACAAATATTACAATTTCAAAGACACAAATGCGGGAAATATTGCTGTCGCAAATATTTTAAAAAAAGGAAAATAGTACACCAAATGTTGCTTTGGCTTCCCAAGACCAGTTTCAGCAAGTAAAACACTTCATGTATTCAGTGAGACATAGTGTCAAAGGTAAATCACCTAAGAACACATATTACATAAAATGAACAGAAGAAGCAAAATACATCAATGATTACAATGCAATCATTGCCCTCCTATGGAATGCAGACATAGATGTGCAGTACATTGCAGACAATTCCAATGCAGTTGCACGATATGTCACAGCCTACTTAAACAAAGCAGAGAAAACAGAGCTTCAGGACCTTTGGGATGACATATCATCTGACAAAACACTATCACAGAAATTGTACAGCTTAGGCATAAAAATGCTCTCTCATAGAGAATGAGGCTGCTATGAAGCTGCAGACCATTTAACCGGTACTGCCTTGTATGGAAAATCTTACAATATAGTATGGCTAAGTCTTGGTCCTGCTAAATCTAGAAAAAGAGTTCTCAAATCATATGAGGACATAGAAACAATAGCCAAAAATGATCCCAACAGCCAAGACATTTTGAAAAACAATTTACTAGACACATACTACCCAAACAGGAGTACCACTTTGGAAATCATGTGTCTCTATCACTTAGCCCAAAACTTCACATACAAAAATATTGTTAAGCCAGATGAAAAGAAAGGTAGATACAGAGTGGTAAATTATGAAGGCAGCTTAGTGAAACTTACCAAATACAGCTTAATTAATCATATCAAATTCCCATTAAAAGCTCGTGAACATAAAGAACTGTATTACATGTCCCTGCTACAACTTTTTAAACCATGGAGAAAAGAAGAAGTGTTACTGGATACATATGACTCCTTTGAAGACGCTTTCATAGCAAATGAAAGCACTATAACAGATGTAAACTTTACACAATACCAAACAATGTTGCACAAAGAACAGCAACATGAAGAAGAACACCAGGCCCAACTACAAGTGGATACGCCCGACAGTAGTCAACCTTCTGTAACAGGAAGCCAAGAACCACTTGGACAGCCACTAATAGCAAATGAGGCAGAATTAGCCATGACAGAAGTAGAAAACACCATGTGTCAGTGTGAACAAGCGACAGAAGACATTGTTGTACTGAAATCACAACTGAACAATGAGCAGCATAGCATTTTCCAAGAAATAACAAAACAAATTGAACATGGTGTGGAACATGAAAATAAAAACTCTACCTGCCAAGACTACAAACCTATACTGTTATACGTGAGTGGTGAAGCTGGTTCAGGCAAAACATTCTTAATCAAAATCATCAGCAAGTTCCTTCAACAATTGACAAACAACAAACTGTCAGCTGTTGTAACTGCCCCTCAAGTTTAGCTGCCTACGACATAGGCGGTGTCACTTTACACCAATTACTACTCCTTCCAGTAGAACAGCAAAACAAATTAGACTATTACACACTTTCCACAGAAGCTGCAATGGAACTATGCATAGTTTTCAAACAAATGAAAATGCTGCTAATAGATGAGGTGAGCATGGTCTCCAACCTAATGTTGGCTTTGACTCACCTCAGATTACAAGAGGTCCTCAAAACAGACTAGGACCAGCTCTTTGGAGGAACACACATTATTGTTTTCGGAGATCTTCTTCAATTGAAACCAGTGAAAGCGTAACCTATTTTTAAAACCTTAGGGCACAAACTGTGCCGTAAAACTCTTGGCAGCATAGGAAATGTCATCCATTGGCAACATTTCCAATACAGAGCATTAACTGATAACATGTGCCAGTCTGCAGACGTCACATACGCCAACATTTAAAAAAATATTAGAGTTGGTGTACTATCTCAAGAAGCACAATCAATATTAAAAACCAGGCACATCCATACACTCTATGGCCATAACTCATGTGCTACGGATGTCATGCAAAGATTCGCACACACAAATGTCAAATGTAGGTCCTTAATAGCAACACTTGCAAGCTGTTCCAAATTCAATGAAACAATGTTGAAAAAAGAAATGCAACCAATAATTGAAATTTGCTCCACAGAAAAACTGGACGTACATGGTATGACACTACCCATGTATCAACAAGCCATAACAAGACTAAATACCCTAGAAAACTCTATCTCCAACCCAGCTGGTTTGGAGAAAATATTAAAATGATCTTTAAACTAAAGAGTAATGCTTAAACGTAACCTTGACATGGAACAATGACTAGTTAATGGAGCACATTGTACAGTTGTTGGCTTTCACACATACCAACGTGACAACACATTCCATTTGTCAATATTCTCTTTGACAAATTATCAGAAGTTAAAAGGATAGGACGCTCAACAGCCCACTTCCTTCTTTTCCAAAGACATGTATGTACGCAGAGAACAATTTTCACTAACTCTAGTATACGCAGTGACCATTCAAAAATCACATAGTCTTATCCTAGATAAAGCATTAATAGATATTGGTAGCACAGTCTTTATAGAAGGCATGAGCTACGTAGCACTATCACGCTTACGTACACTTGACAGGATATTTCTAATCAACTTTGATGCAAGTAAAGTAAATGCTGATATTCCTTGCATTCTAGAATACAATAGGCTGCATTCGCTCCACACTCCCATCTAAAAACCTTCCTGTTCCACAAAAAGCAAACCTTGTAAAAGAAAACTACTTCAAACTGAAACAATACAGGATATCACTACAATTCCTCCAAAGAAAAAAAAAGAAACTAATACTTCATCAAGTAGCAAAATCAAACAAGAATCTAGTGGTCAAAGTAACTCAACTACTTCTTCAAAGAAGCAACACACACTCCAAACAAATGACTTACACACAGAACTATCCGGTCCATTCAAATTTTCAAATGGAACTGCTGTAAATTGCTACGCAAATGTAACAATAAATATTCTATTCCAATTGCCACCAATTATTGAGCAAATTTACTTACACAGTACAGACCAATTGTGTTTGCAAATGTTAGTCCTTCAAAGAAATGCAACCAACAATGCAACCAACAATCCTGGCAACACTTACAGTGTCCATGGAATAAGACAAGAATTGGACTACTGTGCTGGAAATGCCAAATTCACTATAAACTCACTATAAACTCACAAGAAGATCCACATGCTTAATGTACTTTCTACAAGTACTGGAAAACAAAAACATGCTTAATAATACATGTGGACACATACATGCACTCTCTGCAACCATAATATGGCACAGAAAGAAGTCCCTAATGAACTCTTTGTGTTTGTATCCATACCTAACTGTGAATCCATTCCATTTCAGCAACTTGTACAAAATGCAAACCATGGCAGATTATGTACTACCTGCAATTCAGATAATCGCTCTACAAATACAGACACATAGTGAATACGTAATAGAAATGCTTTTACGATACAATGCAGATGGCACCAAAAACAACTGCAGGCTGACTGGATTCACACAAGGTCAAGTATCACTTGGTACGAAAAACCTTCACAACGATAGGTATAATCTACCACGCAGGAGCCAAAGCCAATGCAGGTCACTACACTGCATATATAAAAAACAATTTTGTATAGTTTGAATTTAATAAAAGTACCATTACTCTAAAGCAGAGATTTCCAGCAAATCTTGTAAATGCTTACTTAATATTCTTAAAACCAAAATTTAATATGTAATCTGTGTATGAACATAAGCAAAACTTCAACTTGAAAACTGTGCACAGTTAGAGTACACCAATATGTATCCAACTTCCCCAAGATTCTGAAAAAAGAAAACAGATAAATAAATACCACCCAAATGTAACAAGAAATACACAGTTAGAATATGCCAACAAGTATCTAACTGCCCCGAGATTATGCAACAAGCAAACACAAAAATAAATACCACTAAAATCAAACAAGGAATACACCAACAGGTATCTAACTGCCCTAACAATCTGCAGCATGCAAACAGATAAACAAATACTACTAAGATCAAACAAGAAATATACATTTAGAATACGCCAACAGGTACCTAACTGCACCGAAAATTCTGCAACAACCCAACAGATAGATGAATAGCATAAAAGTAAAAAGAAAGTATTAGAATACGCCAACAGGTATCTAATTGCCCCAAAAATCTGCAACAAGCCGACTGATAGAAGATTAGCAAGAAACAAGAAATATATAATAAAACAATGAAAGAAATATATTGTACCACAACATAGACGTTTTTTTTTTTTTAATCCTGCATGGTTTTTTTTTTCCCACAGACCCAATGATTTAGAAAACAAACACAGAAACTGAGCCAATGGCGCAGTACACTGGTTTAAACTACAGTACTTGTAAAGTACTTAATATGAGGGACATAAAATACAGAAATGTCTATTATGCAATGCAATAACTCATTATGAACTACCTGCTCTAACATATGATCTTTTCTTTTATCACAGAGATCGAAAAATTATGCCTCGTCTAGTTACCCATGTCATGAAAAAAATGCATACAACCACAAGAAACTCAACTAGTAAGTATCCAATAAGTATCCAATAATCCAATAAATAAACTCAGAAACACTGCACTCCTTATTACAAACTCTACAATCTCTGCATAACCTAGCCAAAACTTCACATACAAACTCTTCAAATGAAACAGTACACAAACTTTTGGGTTTTGCATATTTGATGGCTGTTTGATTGTATGGGTGTGTTATGCTGCGGTGGTTGTGGCCAGGGCCTGGAGTCTTGGGGGCATGGCCTACGGCCTTCGGCCATGCATCCAAGACTCTAGGCCCTGCCAACAACCACCAAAGCATAACACACCTATACTACCAAACATTTTGACTGTGGTATGTGGGCTGCTTATATATCATATTAATAATAATCAATGCTGTACTAACAACCCAAAACCAACTTCATACTAAAGTAAAGTAGCTAGTAGTGCATTCAATATGTCTGCGGACAGCCGCTACGACTACGGGCATGGCAAACACATCAAGGGCACCTGCCACCTAAACAAATACAGTATTTGACCCATCTCCTACTCCTCAACCCTCCCCTAGCACTCCTGCACACCAACACACTCCCCAAAATTGCATTTTGCCTCTGTTCATTGCCGTACTGTCGGCGGATCCAAGATGGTAGGCGCATCGAAACAATGTGACATGCCTCACGCCTCACCTCAGCCAGTCAGCGAACACATTGCATGTCTGTGCACATGACGTAAGCTGACTAGCCAATCAGTGTCCTGTCCGCGAAGCGAACAGGGATGTGTGTCCGTGGAGCGAACATAGATATCACTAATTTTTTTGCCTTACGTTTTGGCCATTTATAAAAAAACTACTGGATGGATTTACACCAAATTAACAAAAGCACGCTTTCAGGACGCTTTCAGGACGCTTGCTGCTCCTGCCACAAATTTGGTGGAAATCCGTCCAGCTGTAGGCGTGTGCAAAGTCTTTTCCCATTATGTCTATGGAAAAAAAGAAATTTTTGGACCCCCCTTATAACTTTGCCCCCCCTGAACCACACCTCACTAAAATTTGCAAAGAAATTCTGAGTGTGCCATATACTTTTTTTTACAACGTTTGGTGAGTATTCGTCTAGGGGCAGTAAAGTTATAAGCCACCCAAAAAGTGTTCTTCCTATGGGATTAGCAACTTAACCAAAGCTACACAGCCACTACTGTGGCTGTGTAATATATATATAAAGATATTATGAATGGTGGTCACAACCTTCACCCAGGTGCACTGAATATTTTAAAACTCTAACAGGATACTAACCATAGATTTTGGCTTTTGCCAGTGGATACAGGTTTCAACCATGTCCCCTGTATATTCTATACACTAGCCATGGACTTTAGCACAATACTGGCCAGTGATGACAATCTTTGGCTGTGCCCACTATATATCATAACATATAAATGGCCCACTAGCCATGGCCTTTGACCTTGAGCAGTTTGTACATCTTTTGCAATGTCCACTGTATATTTTAAAATAATAAAATGCAATAACCATTGCCCTTCGGCCATGCCCACTGTGTATTATACAACACAAACCGGCCAGTAGCTATGGCCTTCGGCCGTGCCCACTGTATATTATATACACTAACCAGCCACTAGCCATGGTCTTCAACACAATACTAGTCAGTGGCCACGGCCTTTGGCTGTGCAAACTGTATATCCTAACTCTTATTAATGGGCACTAGCTATGGCCTTTAGCCATGATCACTGACTGCAGCTATCAATGTTGCCCACTGTATATTTTAAAACAGTGATGGGCTACTATGCATGGCTTTTAACCATGCAAATGGTATCTTTTAACACTAACCGACCACTAGCAATGGCCGTTTATAATGTCCAGTGACCGCAGCCTTTGTCATGGCCATGTCCACCGACTAAATTGTTATTAAGCTAATCAAAGTTTTCATGAGCTATCCTAAAAATGATGTGATGTCTAATTCCATTATTGATGTAATCAGTTATATACAATGTAATTCGTGTTGTCACCAGTGATGTCATCAGTGATGTGATGTGTAATGTCATCTGTGATCTCATACAACATGTAATTAGTAATGTCATCAGTGATGTGATCTGTGATGTCATCATTGTGGTCATAGGCTGTGCAACAAGGGCTGAAAAGTTAAAGTGTCTTTAGCTGAATTTCAGGGGTTTTGTTGTGTTACATTCTCACCATAACGTGCCTGCAACTTACCTTTTTTCCTTGAATTTCAAAGGTTTCGTTAGAATGTATTGCTCACCTTAACATCCCTGCAACTGAAGTTTTTTCCCATTAATTTCAAATTTTCTTTTACAATGTATTGCTCACCTTAACGTCCCTTCAACTAAAGTGTTTTCCTTGAATTTCAAGGGTTTTGTTATACCATACATAATTGACATTAATAATACAGACAATTGGACAAATTAAAATGATGTATCACATGTGGAAAGTAGAATTAAAAGACATTATGCAATCACAAACTCCCCAAATAAACCTGTTGTTAAAAATCTTTGTTTGAATATGTACTTTTTAAAGTGTTAACATGTATATGTAACGTTGATGAATAGAACGCTATTATAGTGTTACAGTTACAGTAACTGTGTACAAAGACTACACTCAATACATCTTAAAATAAATCTTTACAAGACTACTGTCCATATATATATGTTTTTTTTTTAAGATCAGTTTTTATAGCCTTGGCTATTAAAAGGCATGCGTGACTAAATGCAGCAACGGCTTTGGGATTTACTCGTTCATCACACATACAATAACCACAGCTATAATACAATACATAAGGATATGTCATTTTTTTCAACACACACTGGGGGTAATTTATAGAATTCAGCGCACAAGTGGCGCACGCGGCTGGTGCACAGTGTGCGCGTGCAAATCCCTGCGCCAGCCGCGTGTGCCAAAACACATTTCCGCGCACAGCGTATTCATGGATTCCAGCTACCAAAACCAGCCGTGGTGCACAGTGGCGCAGCGACCCTGCAGCAGCGCCAGTTACGCCCCCAAGAACGCCTCTCGCGCAGGGAAAAGCCATCAAAATCCCCAATCCAGCGCAAAGGGCTGCGCTAAACCTGTACTAGCACGGCAAGCGGGCTACGTGTATCACTGGGCTGCGCGGGAAGTACCTCACGTCATTTCAGCTGGGTACGTGCATTTCAGGGGTGCGCGGGAAGTTTCACACGCAATTCCATCAGGGTACGTGTATTCCAGGGGTGCGCGGGAAGTTCTACACGCGATTTCAGCATGGTATGTGTATTTCAGGGGTGCGTGGGAAGTTCCACACGCGATTTCAGCAGGGTACGTGTATTACAGGGGTGCGCTTGAAGTTCCACACGCGATTCCATCAGGGTACGTGTACATCAGGGGTGCGCGGGAATTTTCACACGTGAATTCAGCAGGGTACGTGTATATCAGGGGTGCGCAGGAAGTTCCACACGGGAATGTCCTGGCTACGTGTATTTCGGGGTGCGCGGGAAGTTTCACACGTGATATCAGCAGGGTACGTGTATTCCAGGGGTGCGCGGGAAGTTACACAAGCGAATCTCCTGGCTACGTGTATCTTGGGGTGCGTGGTAAGTTTCACACGCAAAGTCAGCAGGGTACATGTATATCAGGGGTGAGCAGGAAGTTCCACACGCGAATGTCCTGGCTATGTGTATTTCGGGGTGCGCGGGAAGTTTCACACGCGATATCAGCAGGGTACGTGCATATCAGGGGTGCGCGGAAAGTATCAAACGCGATTCCATCAGGGTACGTGTATTCCAAGGGTGCGCGTGAAGTTCCACACGCGAATGTCCAGGCTACGTGTATTTCGGGGTGTGCGGGAAGTTTCACATGCGATATCAGCAGGGTATGTGTATTCCGGGCTTCGCGGGAAGTTCCACACGCGAATGTCCTGGCTACATGTATTTCGGGGTGCGCGGGAAGTTCCACACGCAAATCTTCTGGCTACGTGTATCTTGGGGTGCGTGGGAAGTTTCACACGCGAAGTCAGCAGGGTACATGTATGTCAGGGGTGCGCGGGAAGTTACACACGCGAATCTCCTGGCTACGTGTATCTTGGGGTGCGTGGGAAGTTTCACACTCGAAGTCAGCAGGGTACATGTATATCAGGGGTGCGCGGGAAGTTCCACACGCGAATGTCCTGGCTACGTGTATTTCGGGGTGCGCGGGAAGTTTCACACGCGATATCAGCAGGGTACGTGCATATCAGGGGTGCGCGGAAAGTATCAAACGAGATTCCATCAGGGTACGTGTATTCCAGGGGTGCACGGGAAGTTCCACACGCGATTTCAGCAGGGTATGTGTATTTCAGGGGTACGGGGGGAGTTCCACACGCGATTTCAGCAGGGTACGTGTATTACAGGGGTGCGCTTGAAGTTCCACACGCGATTCCATCAGGGTACGTGTACATCAGGGGTGCGCGGGAATTTTCACAAGTGAATTGAGCAGGGTACGTGTATATC
The DNA here is from genome assembly GCF_040938575.1 of Ambystoma mexicanum. NCBI lineage: Eukaryota > Metazoa > Chordata > Amphibia > Caudata > Ambystomatidae > Ambystoma > Ambystoma mexicanum. The sequence goes on along the minus strand of NC_090924.1, from coordinate 798,334,821 downwards.
AGGGGTGTGCGGGAAGTTCAACACGCGAATGTCCTGGCTACGTGTATTTCAGGGTGCACGGGAAGTTTCACACGCGATATCAGCAAGGTACGTGTATTCCAGGGGTGCGCGGGAAGTTCCACACGCGAATGTCCATGCTACATGTATTTCGGGGGGCGCGGGAAGTTTCACACGCAATATCAGCAGGGTACGTGTATTCCAGGTGTGCGCGGGAAGTTCCACACACGAATGTCCTGGCTACGTGTATTTCGGGGTGCGTGGGAAGTTCCACACGCGAATCTCCTGGCTACGTGTATTTCGGGGTGCGCGGGAAGTTACACACGCGAATCTCCTGGCTACATGTATCTTGGGTGCGTGGGAAGTTTCACACGCGAAGTCAGCAGGGTACATGTATATCAGGGGTGCGCGGGAAGTTACACACGCGAATGTCCTGGCTACGTGTATTTTGGGGTGCGCGGGAAGTTTCACACGCGATAACAGCAGGGTACGTGTATTCCAGGGGTGCGTGGGAAGTTCCACACGCAAATGTCCAGGCTACGTGTATTTTGGGGTGCGTGGGAAGTTTCACACGCGATATCAGCAGGGTACGTGTATTCCAGGGGTGCGCGGGAAGTTCCACACGCGAATGTCCTGGCTACGTGTATTTTGGGGTGCGCGGGAAGTTCCACACGCGAATCTCCTGGCTACGTGTATTTCGGGGTGCGCGGGAAGTTACACACGCGAATCTCCTGGCTACGTGTATCTTGGGGTGCGTGGGAAGTTTCACATGCGAAGTCAGCAGGGTACATGTATATCAGGGGTGCGCGGGAAGTTTCACACGCGAATGTCCTGGCTACGTGTATTTCGGGGTGCGCGGGAAGTTTCACATGCGATATCAGCAGGGTACGTGCATATCAGGGGTGCGCGGAAAGTATCACACGCGATTCCATCAGGGTACGTGTATTACAGGGGTGCGCGGGGAGCACCACACTTGAATTGCACGTGTGGGTCCTCCCAGGTGTTCCCTCTACACCCTCCACAGCCCCTGCAGGTGGCTCACACCACAGGGGTGAAGAGGGAAAATCGAGACCAAACCCATGCCCCCTCACCCCAAGCGCATATATAGAAGAACAGCAGGAAGAACAAGGAGCGCACTTATCATTTGAACCAGGCCCCAGCGCACCCATGGGTGACAAATATGCTGAAACACACCCACTTCACCAACAGTGCAACTTCCATGCTACATTAGAATCAATGCTGCAATATCAGAATCTACAAACACAAAAATCCCTGTTTAAAGGCTTGCAAATGCCTATATGAATGAACATGGTCTAAATGCACAGTGTAAAGCCATGTTTCAGGAAAATTACAGCCAAGTTCATTTCACTCACTGAACACTGGCTGCGGGAGCCTTCAACAATGTTCCTCGCAAAACCCCCGAACTGCCAAGGCCACACATTCAAGATAAGACTGCCACAAATGCGAATAAATCACGGCAACCCAGTGTGTTTTTTTTTTTTCTTTCCGGGAAAGAAAGACATTTTCTCAAGGACTCGCACAACATGTGAAACATAAATTGTAACAAGAATGGCGCAGCCCAGCCAATCTGCGCCCAGAGCCCAGGTGCGAACTGCTTGTTCAGCTAAAAAGTTATGGGAACAAGGTCATATTGCAACAAGGTACAATTAGATAATGGGGGCTGGCACAGCTAAATCAACCCACTGACGCAAAAGGTTAATATCCAATTATCAGGCTCTCTATAAGGGCTACATAGGTAACCTACCACTTAGCAGCCAATAGCAGGAGGAGATAGGTTTCTGGGAGCTGATCCAATTCTGTGAGGTCAGCCTGCAGTGTGATTACAAAGCTGGCTTCCAAGCCAGCCCCGGGGGAGACGGCGCCTGAACTCGCGATGTGCACGATGCTCTGTGTGTTTTTTTTTCTTTTCTTTGCCCAGAAATAAATGCAGTTTGAAACATGCTGCTGCCTGCTTGGGACTCTGTTGCATTTCTGGGGGCCATATGGGAGGTGTTGGGGCCTCCCATAGCTGGTGAGGGTATGGCTGCTGGCCCCCCACTGCCCTGGGGGGGAGGGGTCCAGCTTCTCCCCAACAAGTTGGTGCCCTCTGTGAGGCTCATTGCTCATTGTAACATGGGTAAATGAGCACTGCCTGCGCAAGCCCTGCGTTGACCTGAGCTCCCTGCCGCCGACTCAAGAAAGCTGTGGGACCCTCGCCTGCACCTGAAGACCACCGGAAAACGCGTAACCGGCTAAAGGCTTCGGGGGCCACTTGGAAATACCCCGCTTGAGGGCAGGTGAGAGCCCTGCAGGAGAAGGGGTCCGGTGAAGCGCATTGAGGGGGTGTCCAGCAGCGGAGCAACTGCCAGTGCAGCATAGGAAAATGTAAGTCAACTAGCAACATGGACTTTGAGGGGGGAACTGTTTAAAGTATTATGATGCATTGTTGATCAGTATGTTGCAGAAATGTTAAGTTCTTTTGTTTGGGTAGAAACTGAGGGAGGGATTGTAAATTGGGTGGTGGGTGATTGTACATTGTCGCAAAATTCAGCGCATTGGTGGTGATCGGCACGTGAATTGTAGTTGGGACTGGGGCGGTGGCAGTGGTCCCTTCTTGTGTTTTTGAGCCTATTGGGTGGGGTAGTGACTCCCTACATATAGAACAGGAGTGCCGCGCTGATTGGTCTGGATGGTGATTTCATGTACGGGGTCTGGATTTCCTATGAATTGACGTTATAGATCAATGAGTAGATGAGGTTCCCTGCTAATTGAGCGTTTAGTTCAGTGACTGGATGATAGTTGGCTGGTTAAGGTCCCCTGGTGAGGAGCGTATCACACGCTAGGCGACGCAGCGTGTGCAGTCCAATTATAAGAGTTTTATTGTGGTTTACCTTGTTCCAGTTGAGACAGGAAGACAGCTGTGGGGATTGTGGGATTTTTGTGGGGTTGGGAGAAATGGGTTATTGTTCTGTGTATGCACATTTGTATGTTCATTTGCACTGTGTTTTTAGTTTGGTGACGTCACCTTCAGATTGATGCATAGGACACAAAGTTTTGATGGTGAGGAGATAGTGGTGTGGTTTTGGATTTGGAGAATAGGTGACCCAGAGGCGGTGTGTGGAAGACACATGCGCAAGATTGTGGGGGTGTGCCGGAGAAGGCAATGGTTTGGTGAAAATGGGCTGCACGTGGAGTGCACTGGCTAAGGTGCGGAGCCAAGAAGGCTCACAGAAGTTGAAAAATGTTCAATTATCTTCTAACTTTTGCTCCCTGAACAGCGGACTATCGAAATTTTCGAATTGAATACAGGTCAAATGTATCACACAATACAGAAACGATTCCCCTTCACCTGTTGTGTAGCACACAGCTTCCATGCCGAAGTAAGTCAGTAAAACATAGTGTGCAAAGATTAAAAAGTACTGAAGGTAAATTAAAAAAGACCATGGCTGCTCATAGGCGGCTTCTCCAGAAGCGTGCAGCAATCGCTAAGGACACACATACACAGCACTTACATGGGAATAGCTTTGAAAGCACATGGCTACAGTTGAACTGTTTGCACGAAGGAAAGGGAAGATGCGAGGGGTCAGCTGATGCTGAACCAGCGCGAGCAGAGGGAAGAGGGGACTCACCCTTCTGAACCTCCGGGAGTGTAATATTTGATGACACAGGGGCAGAGAAAGGCAGATGAGGATAAGTAGGCACAAAATAAATTATTAAAGTATGCAATGGGAGGGGCAGTTAAAAACAGCCTCAACACACACGCACAAGAATAACAATAGTAGTGTCAACAATCACCACAATATGCACCGCCCATGTGGGGAGGATACATGGGGCAGGATGGGATCATTTCAGCAGACACCACAAGCACCAACGCAGGTACTGTTACCACTACATGTACAGACACAACAAATGACAGCACCACTACCCCAGGACTGACTAGAATCACAACACAGGGGCACTGCACAGCAGCCAGAACCCATACAGAACACTGACACAATAGCAATGGTACCGGTTACATGACTGGGAGGGGTCTTCCTGATGGGGAACAAACTTTTCAAAGGACATAGATTGACATTATACCGCTAATAGGACAGCCCAAGACAAACTTGATTTGACTCACTCTGACACACACGCTCATGCTCCACCTCCCCGACAGAGCGGGCGAGACTAGCGCCGACACACACACTCACGCACACTTAATAATGCAGAGGACAATTGCATAGGGGTGGTGATAGGTATCAAAACATTTTCTTTTCTGGGTGACAGTGGGGCGACTAGGCCATGCATTAGGGAAGAGAGATTTGTGACATCATGAGCAATGTGGATATGACCACCTTATTAACAGAGAAATCCATAACTTGTTAAACAGCAGACATACACATGTTGAAAGTAAGGAAGATTGTTTAAGCATAATGGGGGTGCACGGTACAGAGGGGGGTGCATAATGATAGCGCATCACAAGAGAGTACATTTAGCTACATTTTGAGCACACATCTTTCAGTGAGGAGACTGGGCTCATGAATACACGATTAACACAGGACAATTAAATGAGACACACAAGGTGGAAGAAGGTGCACTTGAGGGGGGAGGCCTACATTTCATTGACAGTTCACCACAGGAGGAGAGAAATAGGGGTAAAGGGTGGATGATCCATGTTCCCAACAGAATTAATTTGGCGACAGAATGACAGTGCAAGTGGTAATGCCACTAGCGCTTTTGAAAATAGCACTGGCACAAATGCATTAGCCAACACACATAGGGAAAGAGGTCATTGCTGCACGAACTGGAGAATGATGGTTGTATTAAAATTTGAGAGCAGATATTGGGGGGAGAAATATATTGTTTAAATGTAAAAGTAATTACAGTAGTGGAGTAATAAAATACTAGACTAAATGAGTAATTAACAGAGTAGGTAGGGTTTAAAAAGTGGACATGGGGTGGGATAGAGAGAGTGGGAGTAAATTGTGAGGGTTGGGTTTGAAAGAAAAGAGGAAATAAATAAATAAATAACTAAATAAATACAAAAGAGGGGGGAGAGACAGGTAGCGAATAATTGGTAGCGGATTTCATTAGTACCAGCTTAAAGTGCCTGCAGTTCACTGCGAAACACGCCCTGAGAAGTGAGAGAGGAGCCATAGAAAAAAAAAAAAAAGGATTTAAAAACCCTGCGATTATCTTAACTAAGTAACATGGTGCACTTAATTTAGAAACACAGCCACCCTATATGACAAATTTACCACCCTGATGTTTCCCTATTTAGCTTGTCAGTGCCTGATGCCCCACGGGACAAAGGCACGCACTATAAATAGCTTACAACAAAAGCACAGTAAATATAAAGATCCAAAGGCCCATTTGTACACTAGCACCCAAATTGCATATATATGATTGAAGTGTGTAATGAGTATCTTCACATAAATTAAGTGCCTGCCCATTTTCTGAGTACATTTCGAATTGTGTAACAATTTGCAGTCAGACCGCCATTGAACGCCACCAGGTGGTGACAGGATGGTGCATAGGTGTACCATTGGCTCCTCCCACTAGGACACTGAATAGTGTGAGAGTAGTGCAGAGAGGTTAGGTCAAGAAATTGAAGAATATGTAAATTCTCAGGTCTCAAGCGCTTCCATTTCATTTCTCGCCAGATACAAAGGACCCAGGGCAGGCCTGAAGACAACGGACAACCAACACCCAATGGCTATGAACTACAGTGGGACATTTTCCCCTCCTGACAGACTTTGTTAGAAGTGTAAGTCGTCAAGCCCTACAAAGCGGTGGCCACCCTGGCAACGAGGGAGCAACGATCAACAGGGCCAACGCAAGAGATTTTCATGAACTGCAAAATAGCACGAACACTCCCGAGTTAGGGAAACATAGCCATCCTATGGTCCAACGCACACTAGCAACTAGAATAGGGATCGGCACACGCATTTCCAAAGTTTAATTGAGTTTCATATTACATTTTTTGCACCTACAGCTGTAACACTGTTTTGTTTCTTCTCTTTTCCCCACACATGCAGGTTGTTGCGTATGTATGCTGTTAGAAATGTGTAGGAAATTTCCTTAATGTTATCTTCCATTAGAAATTGTGAGGCCTACTGATTAAAACATTGTGTAGCATTCCCCACTCAATTGCCCACCCTATCAAGAACCTCAGACCCCTTAGAGCATGTTTCCCTGAAGTATATTTCCTTGCTTCCATTGAATAAACAGCCCAAGATTTTCCCTACCCATATTGAGAAATTTTGAAAACACGAAATGTCCAGGGGGAGGTTTGATTTTTGCCTTTAGTGATTGTTTAGTTCGCGGAGCTTGAGGTTACTAACAAGTACTAACTATTAACGCCTTTCTTGCGATTTTCAGGCAGGCAACTTTATCATCTCATCAGCTGCAAGGACCCAGCAGCGTAAGTGGTTATGGGCACGCAAATAAGGACTTTTACCTTCACGATGGGACTATTAATGATGAACGAAATTATGGGGGTGGTACTTTGAAAATTATATGTAATAGTGAGCATTACCGCTGTATCCCCTGCTAACATTCCCTAACCTAAGCAGGAAGAGTTACGGCGTCAGTGGGTAAGGAAAAGCTGCTGCTAAAGTAAAGAGAGTTAAGGGCAGACACAAAGGGAGTAAAACATACACATAACACACATAGCAGAAGTGACCAACAACATGCACACATGTACAAAATTGGTAGGGACACCACTGGAGAGAGCTGTCCTGACTGTTCTTCAACATATGCCGGAAGAGAATTGATTACAACAGAAATTACTACAGCAGAGCACGACGCCCATGTATGACAAGGTGCGAAGAAGATTGCAAGGGAAGACAGCAACATTGAGATTGAAAAAAAAAAAAAGGGGGTAATCCCCTATGAAAGATGATTACATAAAGCAGCTAATTGGAGAACAACTGTATGTGGAAAGTGACCAGAGAGAGAAGAAACAACGAGCAAATGCACAAGTGAGCAAGCTGCAAGGGAAAAAAAAAATAAAGAAAAAAATAAATAAATAAATAATAAAAGAAGAAAGAAAAACAAAAAGAGAGAAGAAAAAATAAAATAAAAGAGACAAAAATATGATAAGTGCCTAACGGAGTGAGAGAAAAGAGCAAAGATGGTTACTGAAGAAGGACGTATACTGTTAAGGTACCAACGTTATGTTACCAGCACAACAGTGACAAGAAGTGGACAATCATGCTGGATGCAAGATGGTTGAGAGAAGTTGCGAGATGAGAGCAGGAGCATCACTGCTTATGGACTACTATTGAGCACATGTATCTAAAGATCAAGAGAAACTACCACTGAATTGGGGAGGAGAGTGTTCATTGGTGCGCATCAGCATGCCCTTGTTGGGGATGACCAAGGAAGATGTGAAGAGTGACACATTCACCAAGATGGAAAACAACGGAAGAAGAGAAACAGACAGAGAAGTAAAAAGAGGGGGGAATTACTTCTCGAGCGAGACAGAAGAATGATTGGGTGAAGTACCAGCATACCAAAGAATGATCAGCAAACAATGCATCTGAAAAGAGAAAGCAAAGAACTAGCTAGTGCTTGCATGGTAATGGATGACATCATGACTGCCTGGTTGATTGAAGGTGATAACGGAAGGACTAGTACCGAGCACAGCATCATTGTGCAAGATAGAGATACATTGCAAGGTGTAAGAGAACAACAGAAGAAGACATCGGAATGCAAATAAGAGACATGGTGAAAGGAAGAGCCGGACTAAGATAGCGGTGTGCAACATGGTTCCAGCAGTAATAAAGGTGGCCACTCCCTGCGATCAGAGGAAGTACGAAGGGAAGTGAGTGTGGTGGAACACAGAAGGAGAACACTCCTATATGTACTGTTCATCAACAACAATGCAGAAAATTATGCACACTTCAAGGAATTGACAAAGATATGCAGACCGGAATGAGGTGAATGTTGCTTGGTGGTGTGGTCGACAAAGGGGGGACTGAAGAGGGAAAATCGAGACCAAACCCATGCCCCCTCACCCCAAGCGCATATATAGAAGAACAGCAGGAAGAACAAGGAGCACACTTATATTTTGAACCAGGCCCCAGCGCACCCATGGGTGACAAATATGCTGAAACACACCCACTTCACCAACAGTGCAACTTCCATGCTACATTAGAATCAATGCTGCAATATCAGAATCTACAAACACAAAAATCCCTGTTTAAAGGCTTGCAAATGCCTATATGAATTAACATGGTCTAAATGCACAGTGTAAAGCCATGTTTCAGGAAAATTACAGCCAAGTTCATTTCACTCACTGAACACTGGCTGCGGGAGCCTTCAACAATGTTCCTCGCAAAACCCCCGAACTGCCAAGGCCACACATTCAAGATAAGACTGCCACAAATGCGAATAAATCACGGCAACCCAGTGTGTTTTTTTTTTTTTCTTTCCGGGAAAGAAAGACATTTTCTCAAGGACTCGGACAACATGTGAAACATAAATTGTAACAAGAATGGCGCAGCCCAGCCAATCTGCGCCCAGAGCCCAGGTGCGAACTGCTTGTTCAGCTAAAAAGTTATGGGAACAAGGTCATATTGCAACAAGGTAGAATTAGATAATGGGGGCTGGCACAGCTAAATCAACCCACTGACGCAAAAGGTTAATATCCAATTATCAGGCTCTCTATAAGGGCTACATAGGTAACCTACCACTTAGCAGCCAAGAGCAGGAGGAGATAGGTTTCTGGGAGCTGATCCAATTCTGTGAGGTCAGCCTGCAGTGTGATTACAAAGCTGGCTTGCAAGCCAGCCCCGGGGGAGACGGCGCCTGAACTCGCGATGTGCACGATGCTCTGTGTGTTTTTTTTTCTTTTCTTTGCCCAGAAATAAATGCAGTTTGAAACATGCTGCTGCCTGCTCTGGGGGCCATATGGGAGGTGTTGGGGCCTCCCATAGCTGGTGAGGGTATGGCTACTGGCCCCCCACTGCCCTGGGGGGGGGTCCAGCTTCTCCCCAACAGGGGCCTACCCTGCACATGTCCTGCAGGCACCCCATCCACCATGGCCATGCCCCCCAGCCAACCCACATGTCAACTTGCACTACTGCCCACCAACGCATGTCCCCCTGCACCCCCAGCCACCAGGGGCACCCTCCACCAGGCCCCCACCCATGTCTCCCACCACCCCCACGCCCCAGCAGTGCAGGGGCAGCCTCCACCAGGCCCCCACCCATGTCCAACTCATGTCCCCACCACCCCCACCCACCAGCACTGTGGGGCACCTGCCAGCAGGCCCCCACCCATGTCCAACTCATGTTCCCCACCACCCCCACCCCCCAGTACTGTGGGGCACCTGCCAGCAGGCCCCCACCCATGTCCAAATCATGTCCCCACCACCCCCACCCCCAGCAGTGCAGGGGCACCCTCCACCAGGCCCATACCCATGTCTCCCACCACCCCCACCCCCCAGCAGTGCAGGGGCAGCCTCCACCAGGCCCCCACCCATGTCTCCCACCACCCCACCCCCAGCAGTGCAGGGGCAGCCTCCATCAGGCCCCCACCCATGTGTCCCACCACCCCCACACCCCAGCAGTTCAGGGGCAGCCTCCACCAGGCCCCCACCCATGTCTCCCACCACCCCCACCCCCCAGCAGTGCAGGGGCAGCCTCCACCAGGTCCCCACCCATGTCCAAATCATGTCCCCACCACCCCCACCCCCCAGCAGTGCAGGGGCACCCTCCGCCAGGCCCCCACCCATGTCTCCCACCACCCCCACCCCCAAGCAGTGCAGGGGCAGCCTCCACCAGGCCCCGACCCATGTCTCCCACCACCCCCACCCCCCAGCAGTGCAGGGGCAGCCTTCACCAGGCCCCCACCCATGTCCAAATCATGTCCCCATCACCCTCACCTCCCAGCAGTGCAGGGGCACCCTCCACCAGGCCCCCACCCATGTCTCCCACCACCCCCACCCCCAGCAGTGCAGGGGCAGCCTCCACCAGGCCCCCACCCATGTCCAACTCATGTCCCCACCACCTCCACCCCCCAGCAGTGCAGGGGCAGCCTCCACCAGGCGACCACCCATGTCTCCCACCACCCCCACCCCCTAGCAGTGCAGGGGCAGACTCCACCAGGCCCCCACCCATGTCTCCCACCACCCCCACCCCCAGCAGTGCAGGGGCAGCCTCCACCAGGCCCCCACCCATGTCTCCCACCACCCCCACCCCCCCAGCAGTGCAGCGGCAGCCTTGACCAGGCCCCCACCCATGTCTGCCACCACCCCCACCCCCCAGCAGTGCAGGGGCAGCCGCAACTAGGCCCCCACCCATGTCTCCCACCACCCCCACCCCCCAGCAGTGCAGGGGCAGCCTCCACCAGGCCCCCAACCATGTCCAAATCATGTCCCCACCACCCCCACCCCCCAGCAGTGCAGGGGCACCCTCCACCAGGCCCCCACCCATGTCTCCCACCACCCCCACCCCCCAGCAGTGCAGGGGCAGCCTCCACCAGGCCCCCACACATGTCTCCCACCACCCCCACCCCCCAGCAGTGCAGGAGCAGCCTCCACCTGGCCCCAACCATGTCCAAATCATGTCCCCACCACCCACACCCCCCAGCAGTGCAGGGGCACCCTCCACCAGGCCCCCACCCATGTCCAACTCATGTCCCCACCACCCCCACCCCCCAGCAGTGCAGGGGCAGCCTCCACCAGGCCCCCACCCAAGTCTCCCACCACCCCCACCCCCCAGCAGTGCAGGGGCACCCTCCACCAGGCCCCCACCCATGTCTCCCACCACCCCCACCCCCCAGCAGTGCAGGAGCAGCCTCCACCAGGCCCCCACCCATGTCCAACTCATGTCCCCACCACCCCCACCCCCCAGCAGTGCAGGGGCAGCCTCCACCAGGCCCCCACCTATGTCCAACTCATGTCCCCACCACCCCTACCCCCCAGCAGTGCAGGGGTAGCCTCCACCAGGCCCCCACCCATGTCTCCCACCATCCCCACCCCCCAGCAGTGCATGGGCACCCTCCACCAGGCCCCCACCCATGTCTCCCACCACCCCCACCCCCAGCAGTGCAGGGGCAGCCTCCACCAGGCCCCCACCCATGTCTCCCACCACCCCCACACCCCAGCAGTGCAGGGGCAGCCTCCACCAGGCCCCCACCCATGTCTCCCACCACCCCCACCCCCCAGCAGTGCAGGGGCAGCCTCCACCAGGTCCCCACCCATGTCCAAATCATGTCCCCACCACCCCCACCCCCCAGCAGTGCAGGGGCACCCTCCGCCAGGCCCCCACCCATGTCTCCCACCACCCCCACCCCCAAGCAGTGCAGGGGCAGCCTCCACCAGGCCCCGACCCATGTCTCCCACCACCCCCGCCCCCCAGCAGTGCAGGGGCAGCCTTCACCAGGCCCCCACCCATGTCCAAATCATGTCCCCATCACCCTCACCTCCCAGCAGTGCAGGGGCACCCTCCACCAGGCCCCCACCCATGTCTCCAACCACCCCCACCCCCAGCAGTGCAGGGGCAGCCTCCACCAGGCCCCCACCCATGTCCAACTCATGTCCCCACCACCTCCACCCCCCAGCAGTGCAGGGGCAGCCTCCACCAGGCCACCACCCATGTCCAACTCATGTCCTCACCACCCCCACCCCCCAGCAGTGCAGGGGCAGCCTCCACCAGGCCCCTACCCATGTCTCCCACCACCCCCAACCCCAGCAGTGCAGGGGCACCCTCCACCAGGCCCCCTCCCATGTCTCCCACCACCCCCACCCCCCAGCAGTGCAGGGGCAGCCTCCACCAGGCCCCCAATCATGTCCAACTCATGTCCCCACCACCCCCACCCCCCAGCAGTGCAGGGGCAGCCTCCACCAGGCCCCCACCCATGTCCAACTCATGTTCCCCACCACCCCCACCCCCCAGCACTGTGGGGCACCTGCCAGCAGGCCCCCACCCATGTCCAACTCATGTACCCCACCACCCCCACCCCCCAGCAGTGCAGGGGCACCCTCCACGGGCCCCCACCCATGTCTCCCACCACCCCCAACCCCCAGCAGTGCAGGGGCAGCCTCCACCAGGCCTCCACCCATGTCCAACTCATGTCCCCACCACCCCCACCCCCCAGCAGTGCAGGGGCAGCCTCCACCAGGCCCCCACCCATGTCTCCCACCACCCCCACCCCCTAGCAGTGCAGGGGCAGACTCCACCAGGCCCCCACCCATGTCTCCCACCACCCCCACCCCCCAGCAGTGCAGGGGCAGCCTCCACCAGGCCCCCACCCATGTCTCCCACCACCCCCACCCCCCCAGCAGTGCAGGGGCAGCCTTGACCAGGCCCCCACCCATGTCTGCCACCACCCCCACCCCCCAGCAGTGCAGGGGCAGCCGCCACTAGGCCCCCACCCATGTCTCCCACCACCCCCACCCCCCAGCAGTGCAGGGGCAGCCTCCACCAGGCCCCCAACCATGTCCAAATCATGTCCCCACCACCCCCACCCCCCAGCAGTGCAGGGGCACCCTCCACCAGGCCCCCACCCATGTCTCCCACCACCCCCACCCCCCAGCAGTGCAGGGGCAGCCTCCACCAGGCCCCCACACATGTCTCCCACCACCCCCACCCCCCAGCAGTGCAGGAGCAGCCTCCACCTGGCCCCCACCATGTCCAAATCATGTCCCCACCACCCACACCCCCCAGCAGTGCAGGGGCACCCTCCACCAGGCCCCCACCCATGTCCAACTCATGTTCCCCACCACCCCCACCCCCCAGCACTATGGGGCACCTGCCAGCAGGCCCCCACCCATGTCCAACTCATGTTCCCCACCTCCCCACCCCCCAGCACTGTGGGGCACCTGCCGGCAGGCCCCCACCCATGTCCAACTCATGTTCCCCACCACCCCCACCCCCCAGCAGTGCAGGGGCACCCTCCACCAGGCCCCCACCCATGTCCAACTCATGTCCCTACCACCCCCACCCCCCAGCACTGTGGGGAAGCCTCCACCAGGCCCCCACCCATGTCCAACTCATGTTCCCCACCACCCCACCCCCCAGCACTGTGGGGCACCTGCCAGCAGGACCCCACCCATGTCCAAATCATGTCCCCACCACCCCCACCCCCCAGCAGTGCAGGGGCCCCCTCCACCAGGCCCCCACCCATGTCTCCCACCACCCCCACCCCCCAGCAGTGCAGGGGCAGCCTCCACCAGGCCCCCACCCATGTCCAACTCATGTCCCCACCACCCCCATCCCCCAGCACTGTGGGACACCTGCCAGCAGGCCCTCACCCATGTCCAACTCATGTTCCCCACCACCCCCACCCCCCAGCACTGTGGGGCACCTGCCAGCAGGCCCCCACCCATGTCCAACTCATGTTCCCCACCCCCCCACCCCCCAGCACTGTGGGGCACCTCCCAGCAGGCCCCCACCCATGTCCAACTCATGTCCCCACCACCCCCACCCCCCAGCACTGTGGGGCACCTGCCAGCAGGCCCCAACTCATGTTCCCCAGCCAACATGTCATCACAATCTAGATCCCTGGTCCCTATGGTCAGCCTCCAAATGCAAAACACCCACCCGAGTATTGCATCCACCCACTCAGAAATGGCAATTACATGACAGAACACCAATTGCAAGTTTCGAAACAAACACATGTCCCTCACATACACCCAATGGGTGTCAGTGAATCTCAAAATCCATATCATGATATGCATGAAACCACTGAGATGATACTACACATTGAAGTTCGATAAAAAAATATGTATTAAAGGAAACATACATAGATTCAAAAATAAAGAAACAGAAATGGGAATGTACAAAAATGAAAAGAAGCATGTCTTTGAAAAAAAGCAAAACCAAAAATCATAATCCAAAGGAATGGTGGACAAAGTCACTGTCCACAAAAGAAAATCCAGTGGGAAATAATAATTGAAAGCCATTGCTCCATGGGTAAATTGTGAAAGAAAAATAAAATCCAACAGTGAACTATGTACAGACGAACAAGCCAGGGTCAATTATCCCAACAAAAGAAATGAAACCTATCTAACAACACTAACTAATAAAATAAACTATAAACAAAAATGTGGCCAATGTCCAAAAGGTCCAAAATAAATCAAAAAACAAAGGAAACCTAACACTAACTACATAACTATGTACAAGGGCAGCAGGCTAGTCTGACGGCTCACTTTTGGATGTCCCGGGCCAGGGCATCATCAAACTCCTGCTCAATGTCCCGGAGGCGGTCCTCCTCCATGGCCCAGAGGGTCTGCAGGGCCGTCGGCGTGTCCACCTCCAACCCCCTGCGGATTGCCTCGAGGCACTCGGCCCGCCTCAGGGCCCTCCGCATGGAGTTCTCCGCTCTGACCATTGTAAGCCGTGCCTCTTCCGCCCGCTGCCGCTCTGCATCTATGGCGTGGCCCAACCGCTGCCACACGGAAGACACTTTCTGTCCTGGGTCCTCCTGCCCTCCGGCCGATGCCTGCCCCTCCGATGTTGAAGGCCCCGAGCCTTCATGGCTCCCACCATGTTGCTGCTGCTGCTGTGCATCTGCCTGTGCACTGCCTCCTGCCTGCACATCCTCCACCGGCTGGGGTGCAGTCGTTGATGAGGCCACCCCTGCTGGACGTCCGACTCCCGACTGTGGAAGGGATGCCTCCTCCACCAGCCTGGCCGCACCATCAGAGGCAGCTCCACAGGGCACCCAGGTGACTGATGGGTGGGAAGATGGCACGGAGGACGACTGGCGCGTAGGGGGTTCAGTTGAGGAGGGGGTCGTAGCAAGCCCCATCAAACGGAGGAATCCGGCCTGGATGACCTGTCCCAGTAGCTGACGTGGTCAACGAGCCATTCGAGATGACGTGCAGTCTCCTCATGAAAAGACTGCAGGTCACCTCACATGGCCCGTTGACGCAACGCCACACCAGTCCGGACAGGCTCTACCCGGACCCGGATAGCCACGTCCACAGGCAGAGGAAGGCCAGTTGTCGTTTGCTCATCCCCTGCCTGAAAACGGGTCTGGACGTAGGCATCCCTGCTGGTGCAAGATGATGCAGGGACAGGATCAGGGACAGGATTGCACACAGGCACCTCTGCAGTGGCCTGTTCTGCCTCCTGTCCCTGGTCCTGCACTGCACCACTAGAACCAGTGGGATCCCCACCTCCAGACCCCATCTCTGTTGCTTGCACGGCCTCCTCCACCACCAAACCCCCCACCAACCTGGATGACTCTGTGCCATCTTCCCCCGTTGGGCCCTGTGGGGTCCCAGCTGCCCCTTCTGCTTCCGAGGAGTCCAACTCCAACCTCTGCCTCTTGGACCTCCCCCCGGCAGCTGCGGCCTGGGACGCGGCACCAGACTCCTCACTCCCCGACGAGATGACAACATGGGAGGGGAGCCGGGCCTTGCGTCTCCGGCTGGCGGTGCGATCCCCGCCGCTGTGCTCCACAGCACCTTCTCCGCCCTCTTCATCAGTTGACGCTGCAGACAGGGAGAAATAAAACACAGGCATCAGGGCACTGTACAATGGACACATACACACATGACAGTTGTACATGAGTGGCATTGGCAAACCTCAGACATGCCATCACAATCCCCAACACACATGTCATTTCAACTCGCACACATGAGCCATACCACAGCCATATCGCAACTGCCAGCACCATCCATAAACATACAACAGCATGAGCAGGCAAAGCTGAGCCAGACATCACATGCAACACAGGACGTGCACCACACATGTACACACACCACCACACTTGCATGCATGTGTACACCTCTGCCAAGTGTCGCAGTGTTCAGATGGGCATCCATGTCACATCTGCCAATCAGGCTTCCACATCCCGCTGTCACATGCATCCATGTTGCATCACTGTTGCACCCTTGTCAAATACACACAAATGCACATGTACAAGGTGCTGATACATGCAGCTGAAAACAACATACATGCGTGACATCACGGACATGTCTACTTACATACACATTCATCCAAACATGTGTGCCCACACAACTGGATTTGGCATGCAAGCCTACACACACAAGCACCATCCATGTCTCACACATTACAGCCCTCGCATGTGTTAGCCCCACGGCCCTGTACACCCCCACCCATACTCGACCCCATACAAACAGATGTGCATCCTGCACACTACTGAAACATCACCACACGCACAGCTCACAATCAGGATGCATGTACACTTACCGCTCGACTCCAGATGGGTCTGCCTCTCAAGGACCTGGACGTGGAGCGCTGGGGATATGCGTTCCAGGACCCTCATCTGATCTTCCGACAAGTGGCCCCGGCGCCCCTTGGCATCCGCTGCCTTCAAGAGGCGCCGGGCCTTGTTCAGGGTCCTGGACCTGAAGTCCTCCCAGCGCATCTTGACATGTTGGAAGTCACGGACTGCCACCCCCTCTGCATTGATGGCAGTCACAATGTCAGTCCAGATCCGAGTCCGTCCTTCCTTGTCGGTGCGGGAACTTCCGAAGAGGGCATCATATTGCCCCAGGACTTGCTCCACCAGGACACCAAATTCCCTGGCACTGAAGCTGGTGCCCCTCTGCCTCTCCGGCCGGGGGTTGTCAGTGGTGCCAGATGTTGCAGTGCCCGATATGACAACCCCAGAGGCAGGAGTGGGTGGGCAACTGGGTCCTGGGGCTGGGCTGTGGAGCGATGGAATCCCAGTCGGGAGTCTTTGGTTCCAGCAGGGGTGGTCACAGCAACAGCTCCCCTGGCTAATGTGCAGGCAACAAATGGCAGGGCACGTTGGCAGCAGGCAGTCAGGCAGCAGCAGATGGCAGGTGGGAGCGTGCTCGGGGCTCTGGGGGGCAGTAGTTCGGCCTTCTGGGCAGGAGCGTGGTCTTCCGTGTGCTTACGCGTGGCCAGCTTGATACTGAGTGATTTGGCACGTGAGCGTGTAATTCGAGGAAAGGCTCTTAGCGCGTAAGCGCGTCTGCACGCATACGCAATTTCATTGGACAGAAGGCCCCTCAAGCGCAAGCGCCCCTGTAACGTGACGCGCACAGGCGTGCATGGGCATTTCAGCGCGCGTGAAAAAATGCACGTCCGCGTGTAATACGAGGAAAGGGCCCATGCGCGTAAGTGACGTGACGCGCGCGTGCGTTTCCCTCGGCACAGGTTAAAGGTGAGCGGGCCCAGCAGTTTGCTGTACGTGCCTTTTTTGTAGACCGACGTGTGTTGCTGCTTCCTGTTTCGCGCGCCATCACAACTTCACAGCTATCAAGGAAGTATCTCTTCTTCTGGCGGGGGTATTGGCTACGCATGTTTTTCTGCATCGCGCTAGTCAGACGGTGAGTCGCACACGCTCTTTTTCCCACTGCGGGGCCCCTGTGCATCGCACCCATTTTCGATGTCATAGTAGCCTGCGTGTCCCACGCGTACGCGTTATTCGTGTTACTGGGTGCCACCGCGTACTGCGGGAGGTTGAATCCACGCACGTAGGCTGCAGGGTTGCGTGCACGGTTTTACTGCAGTTTTGGGGTGCCTGAGCGTTGCGTGACCCGTCACTACATCACCGGGGTCACATACAGCCTTGCAGGTGCAGCGGGGCTGTTAACATCTTGCTTCCCACCCCCTTCACCCCAATTGCCCAGGTCAATTGTGGTGTACACCTCCCATTGGCACCACTCCATCTGTGCCGGCACTACTACATCTGTGCCATGGTTGGGAGGCCACCAAAGGTGAGGGGCGCCTCAGCTGGGTGTCCTCCTCGTGGTGGGCATGGTCGGGGACGTGGCCGTGGTGACCAGAGAGTAGGGGGACTCCAGGGTGTCCAGGGCGGCCACAGAGGGGGAAGAGGCAGGGGTGCGCCACTTGAGCACAATGTTGTGCCATGTGTCGGTGCAGTCATGCCACCACCCCCTGTGGTTCCGGGGGATGCAGCTTCTGCATCTGGCACTGGCGCCCGTGTGACCCGGCAGTCCGTTCCATCGACCGCCACGGGCCGAAGGGTAGTGGTAGCTGCAGGTTCAGCTGTGGACACCGCCACCCAGGCTCGGGGTCTGCCAGCGCAGGCTGCGTTGGCACTTGAAGAGCCCTTGGTAGATCTCCAACAGGCCAGGGGGGAAACCATAGGGGCAGGCCGGGCTGCTCAGACCAAGACACGTGTCCCTGGGGCAGTCATGTCATCTGCTGCCCCGAACAGCCGGGTGTTGGCAAGTGCAGGGGCAGATGCACCCAACAGCACCCCGGTTGTGAGTCTGCCAACCAGGACCATTGCGGTCAATGACCCTGCCACATCTGATGTTGCTGCGCAGGGTCCATTAGTGGGCACCCAGCTTCCACTGACACAAGTCAGGCCTTTGGTCATCCCTCCACCTGCCACTGCCTTGGCTCAATCCACCGAACCCACTGGCCATACTGGTCAGGGCAGCATTAGCCAGCCAGGGTCTGTGCCACAGTCCAAGAGGAGGAAGGTTGCACCTGCAGCACAGGCTGGGACCCCACACACAGCCATGACCTCCTGCACGTCGAGGAAGAAGCCTTTCTGCAAGCAGGAACTGGACTTCCTCGTGGACTACGTGCGGGGCCACAGCCGTGACATGCTAGTGGGTGCCAATAGTCAGACTACGGCTGACCAACGTGACACCCACTGGAAGCATGTTGCGGAACATTTCAGTTCATTTGGCCATGAGGTGTCCACGGCGCAAGAGTGCAAAAAGCATTGGAATGACATCAAACGCAGCACTAAGGCTAAGCGTGCCTCTAATTACAACTTGACTCTGGTGACTGGCGGTGGGCCTGCACCAGAGGAGGAAGAGCTCACTCCGCATGAGGCACTCGTTGCAGAGTTCATACCACCTGAATTGGTCGAAGGAGTGGGAGAGATGCTGGACTTTGATGCCCAGTCCAGTGAGTGTTGATGCGTGTTTGTTGAGGACGTGTGTGTTTCACTTGTGGGATGTGTTGTGCATGATTGCCACTACATGTGACGTGTACATGGTTCTGATGTGTAAATAATGCAATGCTTCCGTCATGCTTGTCTCCTCTGCCTGCATGCGGGGACTCCATGTAGGCATGCTCCCTTGCCCCTCCTCTGCCACTCTGCACCCCAGTTCCACCTTTGCACTGGTGTTCTTCAATCTTGCCAATGTGTACTTTCTTGTTCATGCGTCCTGTGTAGATGCTAACTTCCAGCGTAGAATCTGCCAAACATATGCCGTGTGGTACAGCCTTAGTACTTGATGCAGGGTATCTCACTTGTACTGTGCATAGGTCAGATGTCCCGCAGGGACATGAGTGCTCATTCATGCTCCATGTGCATTGCACGCATGCCCCTATGTGTCCTTGACTGGATGATCACTGTAATACAAGTCCTTGGTTACATACATTGACTGCCATCTCATCAGCCTTCCCATGTCAACTGTGGCTCAGTCCTGCATTGCACACATGTTTAGGGTCTGACAATCTGTGTGGCTCACAGGCCTCAGCCTGTTCAATGGCCAATGACTCCGTCCAACTGTTGTTGTGTCTTCTTCACACATGGGCGGAATCCAGAGTTTTCATCATGTGTCCTGCTTACTGTCCCAGCATCATTTGTAGTGTTGTCACTTGAATCACATTAAGCTGTTGATGCCAGTCAACACTGCCTGTCAATACACAGGTGTATGGTCAGCCTTTTGATACCATGCTAGGCATCCCTGCTTTAGTACTGGGGTGGAGGGGTGCTTGGCTTCTAGATATGGTACACATTGAATGTACAATGCACGTGATGTCTGAATTTGACATTGCACTGCCTTCACATTTCCCGGCACACACCATGGAGTCCTTGTACATGTAGGTATTGAGTGGCGTACACATTTTCTGCACTGAATAGACCCACTTCCATGGAAACTGCCACCTTTCAACAGGTCTGATCACAGAAGCAATTCAAAGTTGACCCAGCATGCATGCCAGGTTATATGTTGAGTGTCACATGTCTGCCTGATGCGTTTGCTGTCGGTGTGTGTGTGTGTTGTGTGCTTCTGACATGTGTAGTGACCTTTTTTCTCTCTATTTTTCAGGTGATGACGCAATGGAGGAGGAGGATGGTGTTGTCATGCCAGACACAGGGTTATTACCACTACATCAACCCGGCACTAGTGGGGGTCGTGGGGTGGTAGGCCACGAAAACCCCCAAGTGCTACAGTCCATCTTGTCTCTGGCTGCCTATGAGTCCAGCCTTGACGACGACTCTGACGTCCATGTTGAGTTGGATGAGCATCAAGTCCATGTGTCAGGGGTGAGTGATTCTGATGTGGACACTCCTCTGTCTGCGACCCCTGCACTGAGGGATCAGACAGTCTTGGTTCCTCCGCCCGTGGTGGATCGGGACGCAGGGTCACCCTCCACACCAGTCACTGATGTGCCTTGGACATCACGTCGACGGGGGCATGTAGTCGTGCAGCCGCGGGTGGTGCCAACACAGCGAGGACCCCCGGTCCTTGGGTCCCGCAGGGGTCAAGCCCGGCAACGCGGTCGCCGTGCGCAACCGCAGTATACTGAGTGGGAGCAAGACATGACTGCCAATTCAGAACGGCAGGGGGCAGCAATGGAGAACATCGCTGAGAGCATGGAGCGTGTGGCCCGATCTGTGCTCCCCCTGCTAGGCAGGTGCTTCTCCAGCAGCAGGCGGCACGGTCCATGGCCTGCACGCTCAGGCTGGGCATGGCGGCCTCAGACAGGGCACGCCAGGCTGAAATGTCGTCTCTGCGGCAAGCAATTGCTGCTCACACAGAGGATGCCCTGAGGGAGGAGTATGCTTCCCTCAGATCCACTCTGGGTGTCCTTATGATGTCCCAGAGGCAGCAGGCAGAGGAGAGGTTTGCAAAGCTTGAGCGTACCATCTCGGCTGAGCTACAGGCTTGCCGGGAGGTGCAGCGGTTGTCCAGCCAGGCCTTGCAGGAAGAACTCCATGTTACACATGCTACCTTGCAAGAGGAAGCACGTGTATCACGTGAGGTTCTGCATGCAGACCTACGTCACATCGCCACACAGAACCAGGCTCACCTGTCCGGCAGACTTGCTGCTGACGAGGGGCAAGCTGCGGCTAGGCGTGGCCAGGCTACTGTGCCACGTCCTCCTTTACAGGATGAGCCAGACTCGGACGACCATCTATCTCCCACATAGGTCGGACTGTGCAGGCGTTGAGCCCATGGAGGTTTTTTTTTTGGCTCAGCATCATCGCATCTGGATGTTGAGCAGCACCCTGTACCTCCCCCCTCCTGGGTGCCTCCCCTCCCCCCCGGGTCGTATGTGGCCATTTTTGATTTTTCTTTTAATTTAGTTAGTTAAGTTTCTGTTTGATAGTTAGTTTAATTAGGTAATGTAGGTTTTCCATAGTTAGTGTAATTAGTTAATAGTTGATATAGTTTAAAATTGCTTGTCAATTGTGCTTTCATGTGACGGTGCGGTGCTTTGTGGCTTTTGAAGGCATCCACTGTCTGTTCCAGCTGGGCCCTTCAGTCTTGTCTTGTGTATGTGTTTGCTGCTTGGGGTCCTTGACTCACATATGCCACTCCTGCCCCCCTTATCCATGGGCTCGCAAGGATGGTTCGGTGTCACAAACTTTTACACAAGGGCTTTGGACTGTCATATCTGTGGCATGTCTGGTGCTGTGTGACTTGTGTTTTCACCCCTAGTGGGGTTTATTTTGGTGTTATTGTCCACTGTTCAGCTTTTGCTAGATGGGGTGTTTCATGATTAATGTGTACATTAATTACTATGCATTGTGTAGTATGTTTCTTATCTTTACTGTACACATGCTTGTTGCAATTCATGCTGTAGATAGTGTTCCACACTTTGGATGTGAAAGACGGACTGATGGTGTGATTTATGATGTGACTCTCTGACATGGTCAAGTAATGAGATGCCTGAAGAGACACACACAGATGACTTTGAAGCATTAATCATGTGTTTCATGCCCTTTCTGCAGGGGGATGAGCCTCCAGAGCACCTTTGCCAGCAGACATGGCCCATTGGATGACGGAATTCTGGACACGTTTGTTGGTGCCCACATGCACATGTGTGCACAAGCAGAGGCACAGGGATTGTAGACCTACATCCTAGAACTGCTGACGTGTTCCAAGGAACTCCAGGCAAGGTGAGCAGCACAGGGGGACCACAACACAGTAAAGCTTGCACCAGGCGAGTTGCACATGCAGGCTTAGTCACAGCACTGAGGGTGAGCTTGGACGAATATTGATGTTGAAGCACACAATGCAGCTCAGATGTGTTGGTGGACTGATGGCTGTTGATTGTAAGGTTGTCTGGGACACCTGCAGGGGCAGTGGCACATACCCTCTGGTACACCAAGGTCCATTGAGGCACTTGTATCAACCATGTAGCCTTCCGAGACATGGAAAGGGGCAGCTCACAGGGACATACAGCAAGGGACATACTGGGTGCAGTGCATTTCATTTCCATGTACTTTATGATAAATGCACTGCCAACTTTGTTTCGGTCATGGTGGTACGCAACTTGCTCTGAAGTCATGGCTTGCTATATGGGTCTGTCTGCTTACCCAGGGAACATTGCATGTTGTGTGAATTGTGACACATTGGTGTTCCATTTGCCACGCACCCACCGGCGGCTGACTTACTGCATTGACTGTGTATGACCCGTCACAGGGGTAATGTTATATATGGGTACGAAGCATCTACACCAGATTGTCTGTTTGTAGAGTAGTTTGTTGCTATGGGGCATGTTTGGTGGTGTGTTTTTGTGTAATTGGCACATACAGGTTGTTGACTGTGGCTCTCTTTGCAGCATTGCAGTGCTCCTGTAACCGGACCTGAGAGTGTGCAGGCAGGAGGCCAGCACTCAAAACCAGAGCTAAGTGTCTTGTTGTTTTTCTTTCAAACTGCTCTGCATAGGCTTGCTGGGGGTGCACTGATGCATGGATGTATGTGTGATTCAATTTGGTATGTTTTTTTCCCCCTAATCACCCGGAATCCTATGCAATTCTGAACCCTGTACCCTCTACCCGGTGTTCCTGCTTCCCGTACCTATCCAAGCAACGTTCCCTAACCCTCTTTCCCCGTTGGGGTTGCGGATGCCTGTGTAAGCCCCGAACTTGCAGGCGCCAAAACCCTAGAGGGGGTGGTTGGTTCGTACCACTCCTAAGCCTGGACTACAAAAAGGCCATGACAATGATGTCCAGGTTTGTTTGGATTGTGTATGTGTTCATGCAGGTAGTACATTTTCGTGCATTCCCTACTTTCATGTGTCATTCCTCCTCCCCTCTCCTGCCACTCATTCCAGTTATCCAGTGTGCCAACACCTGTCCCAACTGCATATCCCTGAACCACCTTCCCCACCAGGGTCTCAGGGTCCTGTGTAAGTTTGACCTTGCAGGCACCCGGGACACGGTGGGGGTGGTTGTTTCGTGACACTCTTGCACCTGTACACGGGACCTGTGACAGTACACATTCGTTCATGGTGCATCATCCTATGTTATGTACCACACATGGTTCACATCCTGTTGTGACATTGTTTTACTGTGCTACCTTGGTTGTTGCATCATTGTGGTAGTACTTGGCCTTTGTGAGGTACTGCTACATCAAGTCATCCACTGGAGGGTGTTCTGGTTCGTTTTTATGCCATGGATTTTGTG
This sequence comes from Ambystoma mexicanum, assembly GCF_040938575.1. Lineage (NCBI taxonomy): Eukaryota > Metazoa > Chordata > Amphibia > Caudata > Ambystomatidae > Ambystoma > Ambystoma mexicanum. The sequence continues at coordinate 798,311,262 of NC_090924.1, read as the reverse complement.
ATTTTGGAAATGAGTGTGGATTCTGAGGGTGCAGGCACCTTTTTACACACAAGGTGGGAGATGGTGACGAAGGGTAAAGGTGATCCTGTGGCCAGGTGGAATTGAGGGTTGAAGGCTCCATGACCCAGGTGCAGTTGTTCAGTGGGTCATGGTCATTTGTGAGCGAGGGGGGGGGGGGTTGTTGTTGATAGTTGCCTTGCCCTGCAGTGTGATGGGAACTCTGACATTGTAATGGTGGTATCCTATGTACATGTTGTGTTCTGCTGATCAATGCCTGTTCATGTGTTGTGTTTACCTTTCAGCTGCGAGGGGATAGTTGGGGTTTGACATGCTGGGGTGTACACATGGTGAATGTTCACATGTGATGTGTAGAGAACACTGATGGTCACTTGAGTGCACATGCATATGTTGAGTGCATGTCCTTGTAGACCCACACACTTGCACTCTGATGCACTACATGTACTCCCACCCTTGCATATCCACGTGTACACTGTTTGCCTTCTGGTGGCCACTCTGTCCCTACAGCACATGTTTTGTGACCAATTATGGAACCTGTACATGCCTAATTTGCTTTTTGATGTGGTCTGTCGCTTAGATGTGATGCTCAGGGTGTGCATCACACACAATGGCTGTTCACTGTGCTGTGCGCTGAGCAGTGTATTGCAGGAGTAGGACATAGCACACAGAAGCTGCATTGTTGATTTTGCAATGCACAATGTGCATGTAGACAGGCATTCATTGTTATGTTACATCTACAACTCTTGTAATGCATTTGGGAATTACTTATCTTGGGTGGGAGGTTGTTGGTCTGTCATTTCATCTGATTCCAGGTCAGGCATCATTGTCTGATGCCACTGTACATTTTGGACATGGCAATGTGTACCTTATTGTTACTGTGTTGGTGTATGGGTATTGCTTGCCATGTCATGTTGTGGTTTGGGAGGGTTTGAGTGACATAACAGTGATGGCCATGGCCTGTTTTGCAGGTGTGTGTGATGCACACCTTGCATGTCACGGTCATCCGCTTCTCAGAGCAACTAGCTGGTGGTAGATCTCTCTCCGCGGCAGGGCCCTCCCTCTGGAACAGCCTTCCTGCCTCACTTGAACTTGAGGGGAACCATCTCCGGTTCGGGAAGCACCTCAAGACCTTCCTCTTTGCTTCTGCTTTCTCTCTGCCTCTCCCTTGCGGAATTCTTCACTGGAACTGCACTGGATCTGCAACTGGGCCACTCTCACCGACCTCGGTCCCTGGCCCAGCCACTCTCCACTTGCACTGCCTCCCTGGCAACCCCTGCACTGCGGTACTGTCTCTCTATCCCTACAGCCCCCCCTTCCCAGCACTTGTCTGCACTTACCTTTGCAGTTGCCACCAGCTGACCTATGTATTTGTTTTTTGGTCTACTTCCCCTGTACTGCACTCCCCCCCTCCCCTTCCCCTTGCACTTTTCCCTTCCCCCTACCCCTGCACTTGCACAATCTAAATGACACCTGGCCTAGTAGTACCGTTGTCTGTCTTCCCTTGTTCCCCCCTCCCTGCCTCATCGCACCTTGAAATACTTGTGTATAGGCCATATCATGTCATATGTCATATGTGTGCCTTTTGGTCACACAGGATAGCTTGTGTTTAAGTAGCTAGGGATGCAGACAATGTGGCACTTCCATGGCAACTATCTCAGGGTGGTAGGGTTGTGACAGTTGACTGTCTCTTTGTCATCATCGATTGTCACCTGGTATGTGCCAGGCCTGTGTGCACTCCACAGGGGTGGGAGTTTAGGTGAAAAATGTGGCCACAAGCTGGGTCAGGGCTTCCGCGCCACGTGCCTTGTCCCCTCCCATGGGCAGCGCCTGTGTCTGTGGTTGGGGATGTGGGGGCACCACCATGTCCACCGGGACGCCCTGCCGTGTTGCAACATTGTGCAGGACACATGCTGCCACAATGATCCTGCACACTACTGGTGGTGCATAGAGTAGTTGCCCTCCAGAGCGGTCAAGGGAGCGGAAACGTGACTTGAGCACTCCGAATGTGCGCTCCACTATGGCCCTGGTTGCAATATGGGCAGCGTTGTATCTTACCTGGGGTGGTGTGGTGGGGTTCCGGATTGGCGTCATCATGTGGTTGCTCAGAGGGTAGGCACTGTCCCCTGGGGAGGTGATAATAGTTGAGATTATTAGGGTTTGGGTATTTGTCTGTGTGTGACTTGCATGCATGTGCAAGGGCATTTGTACTCACCTAGGAGCCATGTGTCGCCATGCTGCCCAGCTTCCAGGGCCCGGCTCAGGGTGGACATTCTGTATATGAAACTGTCATGGGTGGAGCCAGGGTATTTTGCATAGACAGAGGTGATGATTCCCTTTGCATCACGTACCACCTGTACATTGATGGAATGCCAGTGCTTGCGGTTTCGGTAGATGTGCTCAGTGGCCCTAGGTGGACGTAGGGCCACATGGGTGCAATCTATGGCACCGAGTACTTTGGGGAAGTGTGCCACCCTGAAAAAATCCAGGACAACGGCCTGCCTTTCTGCGGGTGTTCTGGGCATGTATATGTGCCTGCGGACTGAGGGGCGCGCTGTCATGATTGCCAGTACGTGGTGTAGGCAGCGTGACTGCTTGGCCTGTGCGACCCCCCCCACTATGGCAGTAGTCGCTGAAATGACCCAGTGGCCAAAAAATGCAGGACATTGAGCAGCTTCTCCAAGGGGCTCAATGCTTGGGAGCAAAGGGTGGGGGATGTAAGGTCATCTTCCCACTCCCTGACCAGGTCAAGGATGATGTGGGGTGGAAACCTATACCTGCCATAGACCTGGTCGTCAGGCATCCCAAAAAGGCTTGTCCGTGGTGCGAAAATGTGTGCCCTGGCTATTCTCCTCCTCCTGCGGTGTCCCACGATCAGTGCTGCGACAAATGGGGCATTCATCGTAGCTGTATATATGTGTTTGTTGTTTGCGCGCACTTTTGTACTTCGTGTGGCGGACGCGTTGACGCCTGTGTGCGTCTTTTGCCATGCGCGGGTTTCCCGTATTCGGATCCATGAATACGGGATGTTCGCGTGCATGTGGGCGTTCTGTGTAGTTCCCTACAGTACTTCCCCAGTTACGCCTTCTTTTTCACGCGTTGTTCCCCATTCTGCATGTTACGTCCACTGTTCCGCCCACTTTGGTTGTGTGCGCCGCGCTATGTGCGCTTTTGCTGTGCGCGTAGCGCACGCCGTGTATGCCTGCGTGGCCATGGCTGGATTGGGCACACGGACAGCGGGAAACACGCGCAGTGTCTTCCTTGAATCACACGCGTGCGCTGCGTTTCTCACGCTTGCGCTCCCTTGCGCCTGGTGCGCATGGATTTTCGGTGCACGTTTGTTCCATGAATCGGCCCCACTGTGTTGAAATATTCAATTTATGGTGTTTGATCCACATTTACAGTATGTTTTTTTATTGTCTATTTTTATAACTGAAAAGTTGTCCCTGAAAAGGACGTTTTGGGATAGAAGGAAAAAAAGAGATACGAACTGGGAAAGGAAAAACACTAGGATTCATATATATAACAAAGAATATTGTAAAAGAAATTGACACTTAAAAATATACCTAGCATTCACAATTGGCTATATGTTCTGAAAGAGCCTTTCCCAAAGCATCTAGGGTGCCAGATCCCACCTAGATCAATCTGTAACAGGTTTTGCACATCACAATAAAGTTAGAAAGATCAGGGGCAGGCAGGATGGGCCGAGGTTGGGTGTCAGATGGTGGAAAATAGTAATCGTGTTGGAAGCCTGTGGCACAGATATTGCTGTGCCGATTTTGCTCCAATTTCTTTGACCTTATGTTCAATGTGCTCTGACCTTATGTTTCACATGAGCCTTCCAATAGGATTCATCCACTTAATCCCAATGAACGCAGACAAGATGTTGAATTAACGTTGACGTCCTCAAGTTTTGTGATGGCTTGTGTGAAGGTCCCCTCTGCAAAACCTTACCACAGAAATTACACATGACCTCCTCCTTTTCCTTTTACTGTGTTGGTCCTTTACACAGAAATCTTGCCCACTGTCATCTACTTTTTTCTTTTGTGCACATTGCTCCTTCCACTGCGGTAAAGCTGAAGCCACTCATACCACCTCATCACCACTGCTGATCGTAGTCATAATGAGATGCCGGACCCTGGAGGAAATATAAAAATTGCAAATATACACTACACAAAAAGGACTCTCTCACTTACTATCAAAACACTTAAAAAATATATATAACAAGCTAAAATAACAAAAACTGACAAACTACAAAGCAGAAGACAAAGGGCAAAGGTATAGCAAGAAGAAAGGTAAAAAAGGAATGGATAAATCAATGTACAACTAAATTGTTTGAATTTCGGTGAATGCGTTGTTTCCAGGTTTTTCTAAAATTGTTCAGTCTGAAATGTACAGGGCACTGAGACATCATACTAATTCATTGTCGAGGTAATGATTTGGGGAATGTATGAGTGGTGTCCCTAACTTTAATGATGAAACAAGACTTGGAAAAACTGATAAAACCTTTTCCTCACACCCTCTTTATCTTTTACAATGTGACTCAGAGGCAAAAATGGAGATGGACAACCATATTTAAAGGTAAAGTTGAAACATTACTGAGAAATGTTAATAGACTAGTTTTAGCATTCATGAGAGACCACAACCAATTATGGATTTCTTTTAACAACATTCAAGGCCAATTTCTATAGACCTGATGGAGTACACCTAAATGATGAAGGAAATACAGTGTCCCTTCATAACATCAAAGCAGTACTCCAAATGTGCTAAAATTCTACACTCAGTGTACCCCAAAACAGCCCTTTTAAGGACTACCTATCACATATAAATACACAAATCCAATAAAATAATACCACAAGACATTTTTTTTAAATAACCGCGGTTAGAATTCATTTACTTGTTTTCATAACCGCAGTTACAAATTGTTAGTTCAAGGAGGGCTCACTTTGTGTTTTATAATACAATATTAGTTCAAAGGTCTATACAGGAAAACACTGTTCATGTGCATATGTAAGGTGGATGTAGATAAACAAAGCAGAGAATAATACATTACAGTAAACTGGTTTGGGACACATTTAATGGGTACAATTACACACAATAAAATAGCATGGTGACAACACAAAGGTTAAAATACAGTGTATAAGCATCTAAAACTAGGGTGGCTCCTTTTTCTATCAATTTTTCCAAACAATTTTCTACTCTTTTCTCCACAGTATCGCATGTAAGAAAGTCTGAAAACACATAGCCAAAATAAATAAGACTCCCAGAAATCTACTGATGCACTGAACATGGCCTTTGGCCATGGCCAGTGAGTTTTCACCACTGATGCAACTATACCTATAAAAAATAACTTTTAAAAAGAAATGAAACACAGAAACACCAAAATGTATAGCCGCAGGCACCGAACTACTCTTATAACCTAGAAATATAGCCGCGAAAATAGGAAACATGGTTGATAAAAAAATTGATTCCTGCCCCACCAGGTCCTCACTAAGTACCCCCTCATCTAATCCCGCAAATCCCCACTCTCTAGATGGCCTCTCCGCCTCCCCTGCCCTCTCCTTTTCTGCCCACAACACACTCTGTTTCTGTGACACAGTTTGCCTTGAGATGTCGGCTCTTTGAGGTTATAGCTACGGCTGCATAAAGTTTTGTGTTGCAAAATCATCCCCTGGACCGCCTATAACTCCCAAATTTCACTTGGTGTCCTCTACCAACCTCCCCACTTCGAGACTAAACTAATTTAATTATTTTAACCTGCAAATAGCTTTTTAACTACTTGTATTTTCCCTTTATCCTCGGCTATAACTGCGGTTATCTCTTGCATCGAGAGAAAAAAAAAGATGGAGGTCCTTTAATTTCTAAAAAAACCTGGTTATGGGAAAATCCCAGAGATAGTTTTGAGAAGGGGGCACCCCCTTCTTGGTCCAATATTTAAAGAACTACTGCACTGACTAACCCCAAACCATGCATGAATTGCAAGTCAACGCTTCGTGCCCATGTTGTTTTGTAGCTGGTCCAAATTCATCCAGGGGTTTGGACTGTGCGCTTTGACAAAAATTGACCTTTTCTGTCTATGGGAAAATGTTTGGGAAGTAGGCTGCACTTTTGGTGAAAAAAAGTTTTAGTCTTCTTAATAACTTTTAAAATTTTTAACGAATCATTACACAACTTTGCAGTCTGGGGGGACTGAAAGGACCGGACCATGAGTCCATAATCCCTTTTCGAAATTTAGGTAAAATCTGTTAATTCAAAAGTTATTAACATTAGAATTTTGAGGGGTTTCTTTGGGAGTCTGATTCACCTTAACTATAGGGTGTCTATCACGACCCTATAATTCGGTATCACTACATATTATCCCCTCCAAAAATATTGCCGTATATATGATCGTCTCGAACGGCAATAGGCGATATTTTGGGGGGATAATTTTTGCGGTTTTTTGGGAGCAGGTGTTGCGGGGGGTGTCCCCCACGCCTTCAAAAATAATACGGGGGTTGCGTGGTTGTCCCCCGCAGGTTCCATGCTTAAATATTGCTGCAAAAATATGATGATATTTTTGTATGGTGATATTTTTGCGGGGGTTTTAACACATGGAACCTATAATTCAAGGAAAAAACTTTAGTTGAAGTACAGTTAAGGTGGGTAAACTTACTGCCTACAAAACCCTTGAAATTCAGTGCATTGGGAAAATCAGGGCCAGCTTAACTCAGCACGTTTCCATTGACATCCCCCATAATGCCATTTTGTATGACATTGAAAATTCCTTCTCTTATAATATATATGTGCTCTTGGGCTTTGCAATGGGAAAGTGCTGGTACTGGGTTTCCTAATGCACTGATTTCAAGTATTTTTTGCATCAAGTTTACTCACCTTAACTGCACTTCAATTAAAGATTTTTCCATGAATTTCAGGGGTTTTGTTATACCAGAGATGATTTTTATGCCCACTGTATATTTGTCTGCGCAACTGGCCAGTGGTCATGGCCTTTGTCCACTATATATCCACTATATATTTTTCAGCACCCCTGTCCATGGCCTTTGTCCATGGCCAGTGGGTATGGCCCACCTGTGGCCTTGCCTACTGTATTTTCTTCAGCAGCACTGTCCATGGTCTTCGGCTCTGCACACTCTGTATTTTTTTCGGTGTAACTGACTATGGCCTTTGACCATGCCTTCTTTATATTTTTCAGTGCCACTGTCAATGGCCTTTGGCAGCCATTCCTAGCATATATTTTTCACTTACACTGCACATGGCCTGTGGCCATGGCCAGAGGCCACTGCCTTCAGCCATGCCCACTGTATATATATCAACATCACTGGCCATGGCCGTGCCCACTGTATATTTTTCAGTGCTAAGTTTCAAAATAGGGATTGCCTTACTGCCACAGGTTCTTCAGGCTAAATATAATGGAACAACAAAAATTAACGTGGGCGAAATGAGATCAGAACATCTGTACACATTTAAACAATACCAGGTCTTGTCAAAATATATATATATTTATTTATAAACAATTTACACAAATATTTATTGTTCTCAACATTCCCATTTAAACACCACCATTCATTTCATCATTCATTCACACTCTCACTATACATGTCAATATTCCACACTTGTAGTACTCAGACCACCTAGAACCAATATATTAACATACATTTCAACACCTCTTGGTGATTACAGTAAGTGTTAATACAAAAATAAATAGCATCCTGCTTATTTGCTGTAACTCAACATATGTTTCGGTCGTCACAATAGGCCCCTAATTTAAGCCGGTAAATATAAGCGACCTTCTTCAGGAGACAGATGGTTCTTTTGCAACCACTCCGAAATGTCAAAAGGTGGAGGATGTCATCAAACCTCAATCTCCACGGGAAATAATGGAGACGCGTGTCAACGATGGACTAAATCCTGCAGTGGTGCTAGATAACTCTGCGCCTATACTGATCAAAGATTCAGGTATGGGGGTGTCTTGCGTCTTTAGTCAATGAATCCAAAGAGGAAAAATCCCTGTTCTCGCCTCATGTGGCCGAGTCCAGAAATGTTCTAATCTGGTACCCCAGTTTTTTCTCACTCCGCAGTGATTCCAGTTCCAGGTTCCATGGGTTCCTTCTCTCTTGTCCTGCACACACGAGTGCACACACATTTCGCCCAGGTTAATTTTTGTTGTTCCATTATTTTTCAGTGCTACCAGGCCCTCAGCCGTTTAAAATGCTACCAAGCCCTAATGTCAACATATCTGTAAAAATATACATTTCTTTTTGTAACTTTTATTCTTTAACCGTGGGTACATTGTAATGAACTACAGATACCCTCTGTTAGACCCTCGGTTAATTGGAGTCATTATCTCTGTTATTATCATGAAAACTGTGAAAACAAAATGCTTTTTCGCCCCTCAAGGTACTCACCAAGTGCCCCCCCTCATCTGTGCCTGCTCCATCCACTCCCACCATGGCCTCCCCAACTCCTCTGCCCTCCCCCATTCCCTCCCATCAGTCGTTTATGTGACACAGTTTAATCTGTGAAGTCACATTTATTCCTTCAATACCAGAGAGTATGGGAAAGCTTTGTGGTGCAAAGTCTGTTCCTAGCCCACGTCAACTCCCACATTTCACTTAGTGTTCTCTTGCCCCCCCACACCTCCTGCCTAATGGCATTTGCTTGTTTTTGCCCTGTAAATGGCATTTGTCTCTCCTTTCTTTTTTGATATCCGAGGGTATTCCCTCGGTTAGCTATTCGATTGAAAAAACAAAAGATGGCAGTTTTTTCCAGTTCTGAAAAGCCTCATGCCACAATGCATCATGGGCATATAGCTATAATTTTGTGAGAAGGGGGCACACACTTCTCCATCAAATATAAAAATAAACTACTGGACAGAATAACCTCAAAAGACAAAAGGATTGTGAGTCAATGCTTTGTTCCTAAGTTGTTTAGGACTTGGTCTAAATCCTCCAGCGGTTTTGGCTGTGAAGTGGAGTAAGAATTTACCTTATTTCTCTATGGAAAAATAAATGGAGAGTAGGTTGAACGTGTTTTGTTTGTTTTCTCAATTTTCTAAATGAAGAAGCTTATAAACAAGAACAAAACAACACAATTGCCATAGACAGCAATGACCAAGGGTATGAATTAATAGGAGACGCCATTGTGGCAAAGAAAACATTATAGAAAATATGCCCCCAACAAACATTCAACCAAATATTCCTGTCACCCAAACAAACCACCCAGTGTATAAATGGACATGCAGCTCAATGTGTAATGTATGCTGACAATTCCTCAACAACTATGTTAAATTAAAAGACAAAACTAAAATCAAATTTTACAGACGATGGACTCTTGTCCAGCGCGAAGCGATACTGGACTTCAAGGACATTATTTGGCTTGCATTTCAGGAACTGCTTACAAAAGCACCTTCCACCGCATCAAAATGTTAGCAACACACCCTTCCACTATACAGAATTTTGTGCATAGACAATACTATGCAAAAAGTCCTGCTCTTGAACTGCAAACTTTAAATAATATTCTCCTAAATGGAAGAGCCAAAGAACTCCTTTAAGAAATAGAGCACATCCAAAGTAAATACTTTGGAACTGAAGTTGACTTAGAAAATCTAGTAAATCAGATAACAATAGTGAAAACCTCACAAACACCAAACTCCTTATAAACACATACGAAAAAGAAATAGCTAAGTTTCAAAACACCTCTGATGACATAGCAGACCAAATATGTGTGTTTTGTCACAGCATTTTTTATAAAAAAAGCCCATATTAGTAAATATAGAATACAAAATAGAGGATAATGAAGAATCCCAATGGTTCCAATTAGCTTTATATTTAACAGCAGAAAATAAATACTAAATAACTGACCCCTCAATAGTTTGCACATCCTGCAATACAAAGCTTGACAATAACCAAATGCCATCAGGTGCTATAACTAATAACTTAGAAATATTACCACATCCAAAGGCTCTCCAACAACTTAACTTGTATGAGAGCATTGTAATCCAAATAATACACCCATTTCAATCTATAACATGCATTCAACCGAAAACAGACTGCCTTCATCTAAGATACTAAAAGGCAACTGTGGCAAAGTAATATATTTGCCATTTGACCTTAATGAAAATGTAGAAATTCTAGAAGTACAACAGGCAATAGGCCAATCTTTGATTGTACTAGTTAATGGGATACCAACTAAAGACAACACAATTTGGCTACAACTAGTTACAAAGTTAGACAAGCCCTGTTATGTTATGGGACTTTTATAGCGCCAAAGCCCTGAGGCATCCAGGCACTATCTGAAAGAAAACAATTAATACTACAAAGATATAAACATTGACGAAAACTTAAGAGAAACCAGCCAAATAATTCAAGATCCACCAGCAACTGGACCATTTGAACGTATAGATTTTGTTACTGAAGCCAACACTTTAGAACAGTATACAATTCACCCACTACACTCCAAAAACACCATTGAAGATGCATTAGAAACATATTAAATGCGTTAAGCCAAAGTATCCCCAATGAACATATGAGAAAAAATAGTAGAAGCACATTATTTCCTACAGGAAAAGGAGGAAGATATGATGCATGATCTGGACAAATTAGTGCATCAGAATATCGGTCTTTACAAATGTATTCTGAATTTTGAAGACCCTAGAGACAAAATCTAGAGTACATTTTCCACCTATTGTTCAAAAGTGAATTAGCAACTCTATGTTATGGAGTTGCGCACACATTAAAAACAGGTTCTAATGTTTCAAACATGTCCGCTACCCAACTGTTTCAAATTATAAAAGACAAACAGGCCGATTCATGGAATAATTAGCGCAGCGCAAGTGGCCAAAAACGTGCGAATCGCAGTGGAATAGCGAAAATCGCAGTGCAAGTGCGAAAATCGCATGAAAAGCAGCGCACATCGATTCATGGAAGGCCGTGCGCGAGAAAACCATCGGATGTGCGATAAAAAAGTGCGCGGCGCACGTTGGCGCACAGGCCATCTAACTGCGTGCGCCAGGTCACAGCGAAAATCGCACAGGCCACAGCGAAAATCGCACATAGCGCGGCGCACGCAACAAAAGTAGGCGGAACACGGGGCGTAACACTCGGAATGGGGAACAACTTGCCAAAATGTGGGCGTCACGGGGGAAGTACAGGGTACAAGTGCGCGGAACGCCCACACGCTCGCCTACAACACGTATTCATGGAATAGAATAGGGCAAAAAAGCGCACGCTCAAACCAGCGCACAGGCACAAACACGACCGCCACAAGAAAGCAGGCGGTAGCGTCTCTGCGCCTGTAAGAAATGTGCGCCAAAAGGTGCGCCAACAAATAGCACCTATATACAGCCATGATGAATGTCCTATAATGTGGCCCTCCAGGACAAATGACGTGCAAAGGGGTACCCACAAACACGGGCACCCGCTGACAAAAAATACGTGTGCGTGTATACCGGGGTGCGCGGGAAGTCTAAGACGCGATTTGGCAGGGTACGTGGATTCCAGGGGTGGGCAGGAAGTTCCACACGCGATTTGGCCGGGTACGTGCGCGGGAATTTCCACACGCGATTTGGCTGGGTACGTGGATCTCAGGGGTGTGCCGGAAGTCCCACACGCGATTTGGCAGGGTACGTGGATTTCAGGGGTGCGCGGGAAGTTGCACACGCGATTTGGCAGGGTACGTGCGCGGGAATTTCCACACGCGATTTGGCTGGGTACGTGGATCTCAGGGGTGCGCGGGAAGTCCCACACGCGATTTGGCAGGGTACGTGGATTTCAGGGGTGCGCAGGAAGTTGCCCACGCGATTTGGCCGGGTACGTGCACAGGAATTTCCACACGCGATTTGGCTGGGTACGTGGATCTCAGGGGTGCGCGGGAAGTCTCACACGCGATTTGGAAGGGTACGTGGATTTCAGGGGTACGCGGGAAGTTCCACACGTGATTTGGCAGGGTACGTGCGCGGGAATTTGCACACGCGACTTGGCTGGGTACGTGGATCTCAGGGGTGCGCGGGAAGTCCCACACGCGATTTGGCCGGGTACGTGCGCGGGAATTTGCACACGCGACTTGGCTGGGTACGTGGATCTCAGGGGTGCGCGGGAAGTCCCACAAGTGATTTGGCCGGGTACGTGCGCGGGAATTTGCACACGCGACTTGGCTGGGTACGTGGATCTCAGGGGTGCGCGGGAAGTCCCACACGCGATTTGGTCGGGTACGTGCGCGAGAATTTGCACACGCGACTTGGCTGGGTACGTGGATCTCAGTGGTGCGCGGGAAGTCCCACACGCGATTTGGCCGGGTACGTGCACGGGAATTTGCACACGACCTTGGCTGGGTACGTGGATCTCAGGGCTGCGTGGGAATTTCCACACGCGATTTGGCTGGGTACGTGTATTTCAGGGGTACGCGGGAAATTCTACACGCGATTTGGCTGTGTGCTCCCAGGTATTCCCTGTACACCCTCCACGGCCCCTGCAGGAAGCCGACACCACAGGCGACTACCCTGCACACCTGCTCATGTCACCCAGCACCCCCACCCCCCAGCAGTGTGGGGCACCCTCCACCAGGCCCCCACTCATGGCCCCTATCACCCGAACCCCCCAGCAGTGCAGGGGCAGCACCACCAGGCCCCCACTCATGTCCCCCTGCACCCCCACCCCCCAGCATCCAGGGGCACCCTCCACCAGGCCCCCACTCATGGCCCCTATCACCCCCACCCCCCAGCATCCAGGGGTACCCTCCACCAGGCCCCCACTCATGTCTCCCACCACCCCCACCCCCCAGCAGTGTGGGGCACCCTCCACCAGGCCCCCACCCATGTCTCCCACCACCCCCAACCCCCAGCCACCATGGGCATCCCCCAGCAGGCCCCCACTCATGTCTCCCACCACCCCCACCCCCCAGCAGTGTGGGGCACCCTCCACCAGGCCCCCACCCATGTCTCCCACCACCCCCACCCCCCAGCCACCATGGGCACCCTCCACGAGGCCTCCACTCATGTCTCCCACCCACCCCCACCCCCCAGCCACCATGGGCACCCTCCACCAGGCCCCCACTCCTGGTCTCCCACCACCCCCACCCCCCAGCCACCATGGCCAGCCCCCACCAGGCCCCCACTCATGTCTCCCACCCACCCCCACCGCCCAGCCACCATGGGCAGCCCCCACCAGGCCCCCACTCATGTCTCCCACCACCCCCACCCCCCAGCAGTGTGGGGCACCCTCTACCAGGCCCCCACCCATGTCTCCCACCACCCCCACCCCCCAGCCACCACGGGCAGCCCACACCAGGCCCCCACTCATGTCTCCCACCCACCCCCACCCCCCAGCCACCATGGGCAGCCCCCACCAGGCCCCCACTCATGTCTCCCACCCACCCCCACCCCCCAGCCACCATGGGCACCCTCCACCAGGCCCCCACTCATGTCTACCAACACCCCCACCCCCCAGCATCCAGGGGCACCCTCCACCAGGCCCCCACTCATGTCTAACACCCACCCCACCCCCCAGCCACCATGGGCACCCTCCACCAGGCCTCCACTCATGTCTCCCACCCACCCCCACCCCCCAGCCACCATGGGCACCCTCCACCAGGCCCCCACTCATGTCTCCCACCACCCCCACCCCACAGCCACCATGGGCAGCCCCCACCAGGCCCCCACTCATGTCTCCCACCCACCCCCACCCCCCAGCAGTGTGGGGCACCCTCCACCAGGCCCCCACCCATGTCTCCCACCACCCCCACCTCCCAGCCACCATGGGCATCCCCCACCAGGCCCCCACTCATGTCTCCCACCACCCCCACCACCCAGCAGTGTGGGGCACCCTCCACCCGGCCCCCACCCATGTCTCCCACCACCCCCACCCCCAGCCACCATGGGCACCCTCCACCAGGCCTCCACTCATGTCTCCCACCCACCCCCACCCCCCAGCCACCATGGGCACCCTCCACCAGGCCCCCACTCATGTCTCCCACCACCCCCACCCCCCAGCCACCATGGGCAGCCCCCACCAGGCCCCCACTCATGTCTCCCACCCACCCCCACCCCCCAGCCACCATGGGCAGCCCCCACCAGGCCCCCACTCATGTCTCCCATCACCCCCACCCCCCAGCAGTGTGGGGCACCCTCCACCAGGCCCCCACCCATGTCTCCTACCACCCCACCCCCCAGCCACCATGGGCAGCCCCCACCAGGCCCCCACTCATGTCTCCCACCCACCCCCACCCCCCAGCCACCATGGGCAGCCCCCACCAGGCCCCCACTCATGTCTCCCACCCACCCCCACCCCCCAGCCACCATGGGCACCCTCCACCAGGCCCCCACTCATGTCTCCCACCACCCCCACCCCCCAGCATCCAGGGGCACCCTCCACCAGGCCCCCACTCATGTCTCCCACCCACCCCCACCCCCCAGCCACCACGGGCACCCTCCACCAGGCCTCCACTCATGTCTCCCACCCACCCCCACCCCCCAGCCACCATGGGCACCCTCCACCAGGCCCCCACTCATGGCTCCCACCACCCCCACCCCCCAGCCACCATGGGCAGCCCCCACCAGGCCCCCTCTCATGTCTCCCACCCACCCCACCCCCCCAGCCACCATGGACAGCCCCCACCAGGCCCCCACTCATGTCTCCCACCACCCCCACCCCCCAGCAGTGTGGGGCACCCTCCACCAGGCCCCCACCCATGTCTCCCACTACCCCCGGCCCCCAGCCACCATGGGCAGCCCCCACCAGGCCCCCACTCATGTCTCCCACCCACCCCCACCCCCCAGTCACCATGGGCAGCCCCCACCAGGCCCCCACTCATGTCTCCCACCCACCCCCACCCCCCAGCCACCATGGGCACCCTCCACCAGGCCCCCACTCATGTCTACCACCACCCCCACACCCCAGCAGTGTGGGGCACCCTCCACCAGGCCCCCACTCATGTCTCCCACCACCTCCACCCCCCAGCCACCATGGGCAGCCCCCACCAGGCCCCCACTCATGTCTCCCACCCACCCCACCCCCCAGCCACCATGGGCAGCCCCCACCAGGCTCCCACTCATGTCTCCCACTCACCCCCACCCCCCAGCCACCATGGGCAGACCCCACCAGGCCCCCACTCATGTCTCCCATCCAGCCCCACCCCCCAGCCACCATGGGCACCCTCCACCAGGCCCCCACTCATGTCTACCACCACCCCCACCCCCCCAGCATCCAGGGCCACCCTCCACCAGGCCCCCACTCATGTCTCCCACCCACCCCCACCCCCCAGCCACCATGGGCACCATCCACCAGGCCTCCACTCATGTCTCCCACCCACCCCCACCCCCCAGCCACCATGGGCACCCTCCACCAGGCCCCCACTCATGTCGCCCACCCACCCCCACCCCCCAGCCACCATGGGCAGCCCCCACCAGGCCCCCACTCATGTCTCCCACCACCCCCATCCCCCAGCAGTGCAGGGGCACCCTCCACCAGGCCCCCACTCATGTCTCCCACCCACCCCCACCCCCCAGCCACCATGGACACCCTCCACCAGGCCCCCACTCGTGTCTCCCACCACCCCCACGCCCCAGCCACCATGGGCAGCCCCCACCAGGCCCCCACTCATGGCCCCTATCACCCCCACCCCCCAGCATCCAGGGGCACCCTCCACCAGGCCCCCACTCATGTCCAACACATGTCTCCCACCACCCCCACCCCCAGCAGTGTGGGGCACCCTCCATCAGGCCCCCACCCATGTCTCCCACCACCCCCACCCCCCAGCCACCATGGGCATCCCCCACCAGGCCCCACTCATGTCTCCCACCACCCCCACCCCCCAGCAGTGTGGGGCACCCTCCACCAGGCCCCCACCCATGTCTCCCACCACCCCCACCCCCCAGCCACCACGGGCACCCTCCACCAGGCCTCCACTCATGTCTCCCACCCACCCCCACCCCCCAGCCACCATGGGCACCCTCCACCAGCCCCCCACAAATGTCTCCCACCACCTCCACCCCCCAGCCACCATGGGCAGCCCCCACCAGGCCCCCACTCATGTCTCCCACCCACCCCACCCCCCAGCCACCATGGGCAGCCCCCACCAGGCCCCCACTCATGTCTCCCACCCACCCCCACCCCCCAGCCACCATGGGCAGACCCCACCAGGCCCCCACTCATGTCTCCCACCCAGCCCCACCCCCCAGCCACCATGGGCACCCTCCACCAGGCCCCCACTCATGTCTACCACCACCCCCACCCCCCAGCATCCAGGGCCACCCTCCACCAGGCCCCCACTCATGTCTCCCACCCACCCCCACCCCCCAGCCACCATGGGCACCATCCACCAGGCCTCCACTCATGTCTCCCACCCACCCCCACCCCCCAGCCAATATGGGCACCCTCCACCAGGCCCCCACTCATGTCTCCCACCCACCCCCACCCCCCCAGCCACCATGGGCAGCCCCCACCAGGCCCCCACTCATGTCTCCCACCACCCCCATCCCCCAGCAGTGCAGGGGCACCCTCCACCAGGCCCCCACTCATGTCTCCCACCCACCCCCACCCCCCAGCCACCATGGGCACCCTCCACCAGGCCCCCACTCGTGTCTCCCACCACACCCACGCCCCAGCCACCATGGGCAGCCCCCACCGGGCCCCCACTCATGGCCCCTATCACCCCCACCCCCCAGCATCCAGGGGCACCCTCCACCAGGCCCCCACTCATGTCCAACACATGTCTCCCACCACCCCCACCCCCAGCAGTGTGGGGCACCCTCCATCAGGCCCCCACCCATGTCTCCCACCACCCCCACCCCCCAGCCACCATGGGCATCCCCCACCAGGCCCCCACTCATGTCTCCCACCACCCCCACCCCCCAGCAGTGTGGGGCACCCTCCACCAGGCCCCCACCCATGTCTCCCACCACCCCCACCCCCCAGCCACCACGGGCACCCTCCACCAGGCCTCCACTCATGTCTCCCACCCACCCCCACCCCCCAGCCACCATGGGCTTCCTCCACCAGGCCCCCACTCATGTCTCCCACCACCCCCATCCCCCAGCCACCATGGGCAGCCCCCACCAGGCCCCCACTCATGTCTCCCACCACCCCCACCCCCCAGCAGTGTGGGGCACCCTCCACCAGGCCCCCACCCATGTCTCCCACCACCCCCACCCCCCAGCCACCATGGGCAGCCCCCACCAGGCCCCCACTCATGTCTCCCACCCACCCCCACCCCCCAGCCACCATGGGCAGCCCCCACCAGGCCCCCACTCATGTCTCCCACCCACCCCCACCCCCCAGCCACCATGGGCAGCCCCCACCAGGCCCCCACTCATGTCTCCCACCCACCCCCACCCCCCAGCCACCATGGGCACCCTCCACCAGGCCCCACTCATGTCTACCACCACCCCCACCCCCCAGCATCCAGGGCCACCCTCCACCAGGCCCCCACTCATGTCTCCCACCCACCCCCACCCCCCAGCCACCATGGGCTCCCTCCACCAGGCCTCCACTCATGTCTCCCACCCACCCCCACCCCCCAGCCACCATGGGCACCCTCTACCAGGCCCCCACTCATGTCTACCACCCACCCCCACCCCCCAGCCACCATGGGCAGCCCCCACCAGGCCCCCACTCATGTCTCCCACCACCCCCATCCCCCAGCAGTGCAGGGGCACCCTCCACCAGGCCCCCACTCATGTCTCCCACCCACCCTCACCCCACAGCCACCATGGGCAGCCCCCACCAGGCCCCCACTCATGTCTCCCACCCACCCCTACCCCCCAGCCACCATGGGCACCCTCCACCAGGCCCCCACTCATGTCTACCACCCACCCCCACCCCCCAGCCACCATGGGCACCCTCCACCAGGCCTCCACTCATGTCTCCCACCCACCCCCACCCCCCAGCCACCATGGGCACCCTCCACCAGTCCCCCACTCATGTCTACCACCACCCCCACCCCCAGCCACCATGGGCACCCTCCACCAGGCCCCCACTCATGTCTACCACCACCCCCACCCCCCAGCATCCAGGGGCACCCTCCACCAGGCCCCCCCTCATGTCCAACTCATGTCTCCCACCACCCCCACCCCCCAGCAGTGCAGGGGCACCCTCCACCAGGCCCCCACTCATGGCCCCTATCACCCGAACCCCCCAGCAGTGCAGGGGCAGCACCACCAGGCCCCCACTCATGTCCCCCTGCACCCCCACCCCCCAGCATCCAGGGGCACCCTCCAACAGGCCCCCACTCATGGCCCCTATCACCCCCACCCCCCAGCATCCAGGGGCACCCTCCACCAGGCCCCCACTCATGTCTCCCACCACCCCCACCCCCCAGCAGTGTGGGGCACCCTCCACCAGGCCCCCACTCATGTCTCCCACCACCTCCATCCCACAGCAGTCAGGGGCACCCTCCACCAGGCCCCCCCTCATGTCTCCCACCACCCCCATCCCCCAGCCACCATGGGCACCCTCCACCAGGCCCCCACTCATGTCTCCCACCACCTCCATCCCACAGCAGTCAGGGGCACCCTCCACCAGGCCCCCCCTCATGTCTCCCACCACCCCCATCCCCCAGCCACCATGGGCAGCCCCCACCAGGCCCCCACTCATGTCTCCCACCCACCCCCACCCCCCAGCCACCATGGGCACCCTCCACCAGGCCCCCACTCATGTCTACCACCACCCCCACCCCCCAGCATCCAGGGCCACCCTCCACCAGGCCCCCACTCATGTCTCCCACCCACCCCCACCCCCCAGCCACCATGGGCACCATCCACCAGGCCTCCACTCATGTCTCCCACCCACCCCCACCCCCCAGCCACCATGGGCACCCTCCACCAGGCCCCCACTCATGTCTCCCACCCACCCCACCCCCCATCCACCATGGGCAGCCCCCACCAGGCCCCCACTCATGTCTCCCACCACCCCCACCCCCCAGCAGTGCAGGGGCAGCACCACCAGACCCCCACTCATGTCCAACTCATGTCTCCCACCACCCCCACCCCCCAGCAGTGCAGGGGCACCCTCCACCAGGCCCCCACTCATGTCCCCCTGCACCTCCACCCCCCAGCCAGTATGGGCAGCCTCCACCAGGTCCTCACAATCCCCAATCATGTGCGTTATGGTCAGCCTCCACAGCCAAAAAGCCCTACCAAGTAACCCATTCACCCACATGGAAATGGAAATTACATGTTACACCCCCAATGTTCATAAAGCTAATGAACCCATGTCCGTCACACACAATGGTTGCAATTGAATGGGAAAACACCCAACATGACATGCATGAAACCAATGAGATGATACCACACAGTGAAGTATGAAAACAAAATTGTATTAAAAAAAAAAGAATGCAAAAGAAATGAAACAAACTACAATGGCAATGAAAAAAAGATAAGCTGCATGTCCGTTTAAAAAAATAAAAACACCAAATCCTAATCCAAAAAAATGTTGTCCAAAGTCAAATGAAAAATAAAATCAATCCAATGAAGAACTATGTACAAAACATCCAAGGGTCCATGAGCCCAACTGAACAAAGGAAACCTACAAAAAACCCTAACTAAAATGCAACTATATACAAAAAGTGGAGCAGTGTCCGTCGACTCCAAATCATAAGAACAAACAAAGGAAACCTAAAACTAAAGAACTATATACAAAGGCGGCGGGCAAGTCCAGCGGCTCACTCCGTGGTGTTCCGGGCCAGGGCATCATCAAACTCCTGTTCGATGTCCCAGAGGCGGTCCCGTTCCATGGCCCCGAGGGTCCGCAGGGACGACACTGTGTCCTCCTCCAACCCCCTGCGGATTGCCTCGAGGCACTCGGCCCGCCTCAGGGCCCTCCGCATGGAGTTCTCCGCCCTGACCATTGTGAGCCGCGCCTCTTCCGCCCGCCGCCGCTCCGCACCTATCTGCTGGCCCAACCGCTGCCACACAGAAGACACACCCCGTCCTGGGTCAACCTGCCCTCCGGCCGATGCCTACCCCTCCGATGTTGAAGGCCCCAAGCCTTCATGGCTCCCACCACGTTGCTGCTGCTGCTGTGCCTCTGCCCCTGCACTGCCTCCTGCTGCCTGCACATCCTCCGCCGGCTGGGGTGCAGTTGTTGATGTGGCCACCCCTGCTGGACGTCCGACTCCCGACTGTGGCAGGGATGCCTCCTCCACCAGCCTGGCCGCACCGTCAGAGGCAGCTCCACAGGGAACCCAGGTGACTGATGGGTGGGAAGATGGCACAGAGGACGACTGGCACGTAGGGGGTCCAGTTGAGGAGGGGGTCGGAGCAAGCCCCATCAGACGGAGGAATCCGGCCTGGGTGACCTGTCCCAGCAGGCTGACGTGGTCAACGAGCCATTCGAGATGACGTGCAGTCTCTCCGTGAAAAGACTGCAGGTCACCTCGCATCGCCCGTTGACGCAACTCCACACCAGCCAGGACAGGCTCAACCCGGACCTGGATAGCCACGTCCGCAGGCAGAGGAAGGCCAGTTGACGTCAGCTAATCCCCTGCCTGAAAACGGGTCTGGACGTAGGCATCCCTGCTGGTGCAAGATGATGCAGGGACAGGATCGGGGACAGGATTGCACACAGGCACCTCCGCGGTGGCCTGTGCTGCCTCCTGTCCCTGGTCCTGCACTGCACCACTAGCACCAGTGGGATCCCCACCTCCAGACCCCGTCTCTGGTGCTTGCACGGCCTCCTCCTCCACCAAACCCCCCACCAACCTGGATGACTCCGTGCCATCTTCCCCTGTTGGGCCCTGTGGGGTCCCAGCTGCCCCTTCTGCTGCCGAGGAGTCCAACTCCAACCTCTGCCTCTTGGACCTCCCCCCGGCAGCTGCGGCCTGGGACGCGGCACCGGACTCCTCACTCCCCGAGGAGATGACAACACGGGAGGGGAGCCGGGCCTTGCGTCTCCGGCTGGCGGTGGGATCCCCGCCGCTGTGCTCCACAGCACCTTCTCTGCCCTCTTCATCAGTTGACGCTGCAGACAGGGAGAAACAAAACACAGGCATCAGGGCACTGTACAATGGACACATACACACATGACAGTTGCACATGAGTGACATTGGCAAACCTCAGACATGTCATCACAATCCCCAACACACATGTCATTACAACTCGCACACATGAGCCATATCGCAACTGCCACCACCATCCCTACACATACAACAGCATGAGCAGCCAAAGGTGAGCCAGACATCACATGCAACACAGGAAGTGCACCACACATGTACACACACCACCACACTTGCATGCATGTGTACACCTCTGCCAAGTGTCGCACTGTTCAGACGGGCATCCATGTCACATCTGCCAATCAGGCTTCCACATACCGCTGTCACATGCATCCATGTTGCATCACTGTTGCACCCTTGTCAAATACACACACATGCACATGTACACAGTGCTGATACATGCAGCCGAAAACAACATACATGTGTGACATCTCGGACATGTCTACTTACATACACATTCATCCAAACATGTGTGCACACACAACTGCATTTGGCATGCAAGCCTACACACACAAGCACCATCCATGTCTCACACATTACAGCCCTCGCATGTGACAGCCCCACCGCCCTGTACACCCCCACCCATACTCGACCCCATACAAACAGATGTGCAACCTGCACACTACCGAATAATCACCACACGCACTGCTCACAATCAGGATGCATGTACACTCAACGCTCGACTCCAGACGGGTCTGCTTCTCTAGGACCTGGACGTGGAGCGCTGGGGATATGTGTTCCAGGACCCTCATCTGTTCTTCGGACAAGTGGCCCCGGCGCCCCTTGGCATCCGCTGCCTTCAAGAGGCGCCGGGCCTTGTTCAGGGTCCTGGACCTGAAGTCCTCCCAGCACTTCCTGACATGTTGTAAGTCGCGGACTGCCACCCCCTCCGTGTTGATGGCAGTCACGATGTCAGTCCAGATCCGAGTCCGTCCTTCCTTGTCGGCGCGGGAACTTCCGAAGAGGGCATCATACTGCCCCTGGACTTGCTCCACCAGGACACCAACTTCGGTGGCACTGAAGCTGGTGCCCCTCTGCCTCTCTGGCCGGGGGTTGTCAGTGGTCCCAGATGGTGTTTGCCCCGACATGACAACCCCAGAGGCAGGAGTGGGTGGGCAACTGGGTCCTGGGGCTGGGCTGTGGAGCGATGGAATCCCAGTCGGGAGTCTACGGTTCCAGCAGGGGTGGTCACAGCAACAGCACCCCTGGCTGATGTGCAGGCAGCAAATGGCAGTGCACGTGGGCAGCAGGCAGTCAGGCAGCAGCAGATGGCAGGTGGGAGCGTGCTCGGGGCTCTGGGGGGCAGTAGTTCGGCCTTCTGGGCAGGAGCGTGGTCTTCCGTGTGCTTACGCGTGGCCAGCTTGATACGGAGTGATTTGGCACGTGAAAAATCTGCTTGTCAGCGTGTAATTCGAGGAAAGGCCCTTAGCGCGTAAGCGCGTCTGCACACATACGCATTTTCATTGGACAGAAGGCCACTCAAGCGCAAGCGCCCCTGTGACGTGACGCGTACAGACGCGCATGGACCCTTTCCACGTATGGGGTGGCAGTCCGCGACTTACAACATGTCAGGAAGCGCTGGGAGGACTTCAGGTCCAGGACCCTGAACAAGGCCCGGCGCCTCTTGAAGGCAGCGGATGCCAAGGGGCGCCGGGGCCACTTGTCCGAAGAACAGATGAGGGTCCTGGAACGCATATCCCCAGCGCTCTACGTCCAGGTCCTAGAGAAGCAGACCCGTCTGGAGTCGAGCGGTGAGTGTACATGCATCCTGATTGTGAGCAGTCCGTGTGGTGATTATTCGGTAGTGTGCAGGTTGCACATCTGTTTGTATGGGGTCGAGTATGGGTGGGGGTGTACAGGGCCGTGGGGCTGACACATGCGAGGGCTGTAATGTGTGAGACATGGATGGTGCTTGTGTGTGTAGGCTTGCATGCCAAATGCAGTTGTGTGTGCACACATGTTTGGATGAATGTGTATGTAAGTAGACATGTCCGTGATGTCACGCATGTATTTTGTTTTCGGCTGCATGTATCAGCACTGTGTACATGTGCATGTGTGTGTATTTGACAAGGGTGAAACAGTGATGCAACATGGATGCATGTGACAGCGGTATGTGGAAGCCTGATTGGCAGATGTGACATGGATGCCCGTCTGAACAGTGCGACACTTGGCAGAGGTGTACACATGCATGCAAGTGTGGTGGTGTGTGTACATGTGTGGTGCACTTCCTGTGTTGCATGTGATGTCTGGCTCACCATTGGCTGCTCATGCTGTTGTATGTGTAGGGATGGTGGTGGCAGTTGTGATATGGCTGTGGTATGGCTCATGTGTGCGAGTTGTAATGACATGTGTGTTGGGGATTGTGATGACATGTCTGAGGTTTGCCAATGCCACTCATGTGCAACTGTCATGTGTGTATGTGTCCATTGTACAGTGCCCTGATGCCTGTGTTTTGTTTCTCCCTGTCTGCAGCGTCAACTGATGAAGAGGGCGGAGAAGGTGCTGTGGAGCACAGCGGCGGGGATCCCACCGCCAGCCGGAGACGCAAGGCCCGGCTCCCCTCCCGTGTTGTCATCTCCTCGGGGAGTGAGGAGTCCAGTGCCGCGTCCCAGGCCGCAGCTGCTGGGGGGAGGTCCAAGAGGCGGAGGTTGGAGTTGGACTCCTCGGCAGCAGAAGGGGCAGCTGGGACCTCACAGGGCCCAACAGGGGAAGATGGCACGGAGTCATCCAGGTTGGTGGGGGGTTTGGTGGAGGACGAGGCCGTGCAAACACCAGAGACGGGGTCTGGAGGTGGGGATCCCACTGGTGCTAGTGGTGCAGTGCAGGACCAGGGACAGGAGGCAGCACAGGCCGCCGCGGAGGTGCCTGTGTGCAATCCTGTCCCCGATCCGGTACCTGCATCATCTTGTACCAGCAGGGATGCCTACGTCCAGACCTGTTTTCAGGCAGGGGATTAGCTGACGTCAACTGGCCTTCCTCTGCCTGCGGACGTGGCTATCCAGGTCCGGGTTGAGCCTGTCCTGGCTGGTGTGGCATTGCGTCAACGGGCCATGCGAGGTGACCTGCAGTCTTTTCACGGAGAGACTGCACGTCATCTCGAATGGCTCGTTGACCACGTCAGCCTGCTGGGACAGGTCACCCAGGCCGGATTCCTCCGTCTGATGGGGCTTGCTCCGACCCCCTCCTCAACTGGACCCCCTACGCGCCAGTCATCCTCTGTGCCATCTTCCCACCCATCAGTCACCTGGGTGCCCTGTGGAGCTGCCTCTGACGGTGCGGCCAGGCTGGTGGAGGAGGCATCCCTGCCACAGTCGGGAGTCGGACGTCCAGCAGGGGTGGCCACATCAACAACTGCACCCCAGCCGGCGGAGGATGTGCAGGCAGCAGGAGGCAGTGCACGGGCAGAGGCACAGCAGCAGCAGCAACTTGGTGGGAGCCATGAAGGCTCGGGGCCTTCAACATCGGAGGGGTAGGCATCGGCCGGAGGGCAGGTTGACCCAGGACGGGGTGTGTCTTCTGTGTGGCAGCGGTTGGGCCAGCAGATAGGTGCGGAGCGGCGGCGGGCGGAAGAGGCGCGGCTCACAATGGTCAGGGCGGAGAACTCCATGCGGAGGGCCCTGAGGCGGGCCGAGTGCCTCGAGGCAATCCGCAGGGGGTTGGAGGAGGACACGGCGTCGTCCCTGCGGACCCTCGGGGCCATGGAACAGGACCGCCTCCGGGCCATCGAACAGGAGTTCGATGATGCCCTGGCCCGGAACACCACGGAGTGAGCCGCTGGACTTGCCCGCCGCCTTTGTATATAGTTCTTTAGTTTTAGGTTTCCTTTGTTTGTTCTTATGATTTGGAGTCGACGGACACTGCTCCACTTTTTGTATATAGTTGCATTTTAGTTAGGGTTTTTTGTAGGTTTTCTTTGTTCAGTTGGGCTCATGGACCCTTGGATGTTTTGTACATAGTTCTTCATTGGATTGATTTTATTTTTCATTTGACTTTGGACAACATTTGTTTGGATTAGGATTTGGTGTTTTTATTTTTTTAAACGGACATGCAGCTTATCTTTTTTTCATTGCCATTGTAGTTTGTTTCATTTCTTTTGCATTCTTTTTTTTTTAATACAATTTTGTTTTCATACTTCACTGTGTGGTATCATTTCATTGGTTTCATGCATGTCATGTTGCGTGTTTTCCCATTCAATTGCAACCATTGTGTGTGACGGACATGGGTTCATTAGCTTTATGAACATTGGGGGTGTAACATGTAATTTCCATTTCCATGTGGGTGAATGGGTTACTTGGTAGGGCTTTTTGGCTGTGGAGGCTGACCATAACGCACATGATTGGGGATTGTGAGGACCTGGTGGAGGCTGCCCATGGTGGCTGGGGGGTGGGGGTGCAGGGGGACATGAGTGGGGGCCTGGTGGAGGGTGCCCCTGCACTGCTAGGGGGTGGGGGTGGTGGGAGACATGAGTTGGACATGAGTGGGGGCCTGGTGGAGGGTGCCCCTGGATGCTGGGGGGTGGGGGTGATAGGGGCCATGAGTGGGGGCCTGGTGGGGGCTGCCCATGGTGGCTGGGGGATGGGGGTGGTGGGAGACATGAGTGGGGGCCTGGTGGGGGCTGCCCATGGTGGCTGGGGGGTGGGGGTGGGTGGGAGACATGAGTGGGGGCCTGGTGGAGGGTGCCCATGGTGGCTGGGGGATGGGGGTGGTGGGAGATATGAGGGGGGCCTGGTGGAGGGTGCCCATGGTGGCTGGGGGATGGGGTGGTGGGAGACATGAGGGGGGGCCTGGTGGAGGGTGCCCATGGTGGCTGGGGGGTGGGGGTGGGTGGGAGACATGAGTGGGGGCCTGGTGGGGGCTGCCCATGGTGGCTGGGGGGTGGGGGTGGGTGGGAGACATGAGTGCGGGCCTGGTGGGGGCTGCCCATGGTGGCTGGGGGATGGGGGTGGTGGGAGACATGAGTGGGGGCCTGGTGGGGGCTGCCCATGGTGGCTGGGGGGTGGGGGTGGATGGGAGACATGAGTGGGGGCCTGGTGGGGGCTGCCCATGGTGGCTGGGGGATGGGGGCGGTGGGAGACATGAGTGGGGGCCTGGTGGGGGCTGCCCATGGTGGCTGGGGGGTGGGGGTGGGTGGGAGACATGAGTGGGGGCCTGGTGGGGGCTGCCCCTGCACTGCTGGGGGGTGGGGGTGGGTGGGAGACATGAGTGGGGGCCTGGTGGAGGGTGCCCATGGTGGCTGGGGGATGGGGGTGGTGGGAGATATGAGGGGGGCCTGGTGGAGGGTGCCCATGGTGGCTGGGGGATGGGGTGGTGGGAGACATGAGGGGGGGCCTGGTGGAGGGTGCCCATGGTGGCTGGGGGATGGGGTGGTGGGAGACATGAGGGTGGGCCTGGTGGAGGGTGCCCCTGGATGCTGGGGGGTGGGGGTGGTGGTAGACATGAGTGGGGGCCTGGTGGAGGGTGCCCATGGTGGCTGGGGGGTGGGGGTGGGTGGGAGACATGAGTGGGGGCCTGGTGGGGGCTGCCCATGGTGACTGGGGGGTGGGGGTGGGTGGGAGACATGAGTGCGGGCCTGGTGGGGGCTGCCCATGGTGGCTGGGGGATGGGGGTGGTGGGAGACATGAGTGGGGGCCTGGTGGGGGCTGCCCATGGTGGCTGGGGGGTGGGGGTGGATGGGAGACATGAGTGGGGGCCTGGTGGGGGCTGCCCATGGTGGCTGGGGGATGGGGGCGGTGGGAGACATGAGTGGGGGCCTGGTGGGGGCTGCCCATGGTGGCTGGGGGGTGGGGGTGGGTGGGAGACATGAGTGGGGGCCTGGTGGGGGCTGCCCCTGCACTGCTGGGGGGTGGGGGTGCTGGGAGACATGGGTGGGGGCCTGGTGGAGGGTGCCCCTGCACTGCTGGGGGGTGGGGGTGGTGGGAGACATTAGTTGGACATGAGTGGGGGCCTGGTGGTGCTGCCCCTGCACTGCTGGGGGGTGGGGGTGCTGGGAGACATGGGTGGGGGCCTGGTGGAGGCTGCCCCTGCACTGCTGGGGGGTGGGGGTGGTGGGAGACATGAGTTGGACATGAGTGGGGGCCTGGTGGAGGGTGCCCCTGGATGATGGGGGGTGGGGGTGGGTGGGAGACATGAGTGGGGGCCTGGTGGAGGGTGCCCCTGCACTGCTGGGGGGTGGGGGTGGTGGGAGACATGAGTTGGACATGAGTGAGGGCCTGGTGGAGGGTGCCCCTGGATGCTGGGGGGTGGGGGTGATAGGGGCCATGAGTGGGGGCCTGGTGGGAGCTGCCCATGGTGGCTGGGGGATGGGGTGGTGGAAGACATGAGTGGGGGCCTCGTGGGGGCTGCCCATGGTGGCTGGGGGGTGGGGGTGGGTGGGAGACATGAGTGGGGGCCTGGTGGAGGGTGCCCATGGTGGCTGGGGGATGGGGGTGGTGGGAGACATGAGGGGGGGCCTGGTGGAGGTTGCCCATGGTGGCTGGGGGATGGAGTGGTGGGAGACATGAGGGGGGGGCTGGTGGAGGGTGCCCCTGGATGCTGGGGGGTGGGGGTGGTGGTAGACATGAGTGGGGGCCTGGTGGAGGGTGCCCATGGTGGCTGGGGGTGGGTGGGAGACATGAGTGGGGGCCTGGTGGGGGCTGCCCATGGTGGCTGGGGGGTGGGGGTGGGTGGGAGACATGAGTGGGGGCCTGGTGGGGGCTGCCCATGGTGGCTGGGGGATGGGGGTGGTGGGAGACATGAGTGGGGGCCTGGTGGGGGCTGCCCCTGCACTGCTGGGGGGTGGGGGTGCTGGGAGACATGGGTGGGGGCCTGGTGGAGGGTGCCCCTGCACTGCTGGGGGGTGGGGGTGGTGGGAGACATGAGTTGGACATGAGTGGGGGCCTGGTGGTGCTGCCCCTGCACTGCTGGGGGGTGGGGATGTTGGGAGACATGGGCGGGGGCCTGGTGGAGGGTGCCCCTGCACTGCTGGGGGGTGGGGGTGGTGGGAGTCATGAGTTGGACATGAGTGGGGGCCTGGTGGAGGGTGCCCCTGGATGCTGGGCGGTGGCGGTGATAAGGGCCATGAGTGGGGGCCTTGTGGAGGGTGCCCCTGGATGCTGGGGGATGGGGGTGGGTGGGAGACATGAGTGGGGGCCTGGTGGAGGGTGCCCCTGGATGCTGGGGGGGTGGGGGTGGGTGGGAGACATGAGTGGGGGCCTGGTGAAGGGTGCCCATGGTGGCTGGGGGATGGGGGTGGTGGGAGACATGAGGGGGGGCCTGGTGGAGGGTGCCCCTGACTGCTGTGGGATGGAGGTGGTGGGAGACATGAGTGGGGGCCTGGTGGAGGGTGCCCCTGCACTGCTGGTGGGTGGGGGTGCTGGGAGACATGGGTGGGGGCCTGGTGGAGGCTGCCCCTGCACTGCTGGGGGTGAGGGTGGAGGGAGACATGAGTTGGACATGAGTGGGGGCCTGGTGGAGGGTGCCCCTGGATGCTGGGGGGTGGGGGTGGGTGGGAGACATGAGTGGGGGCCTGGTGGAGGGTGCCCATGGTGGCTGGGGGATGGGGGTGGTGGGAGACATGAGGGGGGGCCTGGTGGAGGGTGCCCCTGGATGCTGGGGGGTGGGGGTGGTGGTAGACATGAGTGGGGGCCTGGTGGAGGGTGCCCATGGTGGCTGGGGGTGGGTGGGAGACATGAGTGGGGGCCTGGTGGGGGCTGCCCACGGTGGCTGGGGGGTGGGGGTGGGTGGGATACATGAGTGGGGGCCTGGTGGGGGCTGCCCATGGTGGCTGGGGAATGGGGGTGGTGGGAGACATGAGTGGGGGCCTGGTGGGGGCTGCCCATGGTGGCTGGGGGGTGGGGGTGGGTAGGAGACATGAGTGGGGGCCTGGTGGGGGCTGCCCCTGCACTGCTGGGGGGTGGGGGTGCTGGGAGACATGGGTGGGGGCCTGGTGGAGGGTGCCCCTGCACTGCTGGGGGGTGGGGGTGGTGGGAGACATAAGTTGGACATGGGTGGGGGCCTGGTGGTGCTGCCCCTGGATGCTGGGGGGTGGGGGTGATAGGGGCCATGAGTGGGGGCCTTGTGGAGGGTGCCCCTGGATGCTGGGGGATGGGGGTGGGTGGGAGACATGAGTGGGGGCCTGGTGGAGGGTGCCCCTGGATGCTGGGGGGGTGGGGGTGGGTGGGAGACATGAGTGGGGGCCTGGTGAAGGGTGCCCATGGTGGCTGGGGGATGGGGGTGGTGGGAGACATGAGGGGGGGCCTGGTGGAGGGTGCCCCTGACTGCTGTGGGATGGAGGTGGTGGGAGACATGAGTGGGGGCCTGGTGGAGGGTGCCCCTGCACTGCTGGTGGGTGGGGGTGCTGGGAGACATGGGTGGGGGCCTGGTGGAGGCTGCCCCTGCACAGCTGGGGGTGCGGGTGGAGGGAGACATGAGTTGGACATGAGTGGGGGCCTGGTGGAGGGTGCCCCTGGATGCTGGGGGGTGGGGGTGGGTGGGAGACATGAGTGGGGGCCTGGTGGAGGGTGCCCATGGTGGCTGGGGGATGGGGGTGGTGGGAGACATGAGGGGGGGCCTGGTGGAGGGTGCCCCTGGATGCTGGGGGGTGGGGTGGTGGTAGACATGAGGGTTGGCCTGGTGGAGGGTGCCCATGGTGGCTGGGGGGTTGGGGTGGGTGGGAGACATGAGTGGGGGCCTGGTGGGGGCTGCCCACGGTGGCTGGGTGGTGGGGGTGGGTGGGATACATGAGTGGGGGCCTGGTGGGGGCTGCCCATGGTGGCTGGGGGGTGGGGGTGGGTAGGAGACATGAGTGGGGGCCTGGTGGGGGCTGCCCCTGCACTGCTGGGGGGTGGGGGTGCTGGGAGACATGGGTGGGGGCCTGGTGGAGGGTGCCCCTGCACTGCTGGGGGGTGGGGGTGGTGGGAGACATGAGTTGGACATGGGTGGGGGCCTGGTGGTGCTGCCCCTGCACTGCTGGGGGGTGGGGGTGCTGGGAGACATGGGTGTGGGCCTGGTGGAGGGTGCCCCTGCACTGCTGGGGGGTGGGGGTGGTGGGAGACATGAGTTGGACATGAGTGGGGGCCTGGTGGTGCTGCCCCTGCACTGCTGGGGGGTGGGGTGCTGGGAGACTGTCCTGGCTGGTGTGGCATTGCGTCAACGGGCCATGCGAGGTGACCTGCAGTCTTTTCACAGAGAGACTGCACGTCATCTCGAATGGCTCGTTGACCACGTCAGCCTGCTGGGACAGGTCACCCAGGCCGGATTCCTCCGTCTGATGGGGCTTGCTCCGACCCCCTCCTCAACTGGACCCCCTACGCGCCAGTCATCCTCTGTGCCATCTTCCCACCCATCAGTCACCTGGGTGCCCTGTGGAGCTGCCTCTGACGGTGCGGCCAGGCTGGTGGAGGAGGCATCCCTGCCACAGTCGGGAGTCGGACGTCCAGCAGGGGTGGCCACATCAACAACTGCACCCCAGCCGGCGGAGGATGTGCAGGCAGCAGGAGGCAGTGCACGGGCAGAGGCACAGCAGCAGCAGCAACGTGGTGGGAGCCATGAAGGCTCGGGGCCTTCAACATCGGAGGGGTAGGCATCGGCCGGAGGGCAGGTTGACCCAGGACGGGGTGTGTCTTCTGTGTGGCAGCGGTTGGGCCAGCAGATAGGTGCGGAGCGGCGGCGGGCGGAAGAGGCGCGGCTCACAATGGTCAGGGCGGAGAACTCCATGCGGAGGGCCCTGAGGCGGGCCGAGTGCCTCGAGGCAATCCGCAGGGGGTTGGAGGAGGACACGGCGTTGTTCCTGCGGACCCTCGGGGCCATGGAACAGGACCGCCTCCGGGACATCGAACAGGAGTTCGATGATGCCCTGGCCCGGAACACCACGGAGTGAGCCGCTGGACTTGCCCGCCGCCTTTGTATATAGTTCTTTAGTTTTAGGTTTCCTTTGTTTGTTCTTATGATTTGGAGTCGACGGACACTGCTCCACTTTTTGTATATAGTTGCATTTTAGTTAGGGTTTTTTGTAGGTTTTCTTTGTTCAGTTGGGCTCATGGACCCTTGGATGTTTTGTACATAGTTCTTCATTGGATTGATTTTATTTTTCATTTGACTTTGGACAACATTTTTTTGGATTAGGATTTGGTGTTTTTATTTTTTTAAACGGACATGCAGCTTATCTTTTTTTCATTGCCATTGTAGTTTGTTTCATTTCTTTTGCATTCTTTTTTTTTTAATACAATTTTGTTTTCATACTTCACTGTGTGGTATCATTTCATTGGTTTCATGCATGTCATGTTGGGTGTTTTCCCATTCAATTGCAACCATTGTGTGTGACGGACATGGGTTCATTAGCTTTATGAACATTGGGGGTGTAACATGTAATTTCCATTTCCATGTGGGTGAATGGGTTACTTGGTAGGGCTTTTTGGCTGTGGAGGCTGACCATAACGCACATGATGGGGAGACATGAGGGGGGGCTGGTGGAGGGTGCCCATGGTGGCTGGGGGATGGGGTGGTGGGAGACATGAGGGTGGGCCTGGTGGAGGGTGCCCCTGGATGCTGGGGGGTGGGGGTGGTGGTAGACATGAGTGGGGGCCTGGTGGAGGGTGCCCCTGCACTGCTGGGGGGTGGGGGTGGTGGGAGACATGAGTTGGACATGGGTGGGGGCCTGGTGGTGCTGCCCCTGCACTGCTGGGGGGTGGGGGTGCTGGGAGACATGGGTGTGGGCCTGGTGGAGGGTGCCCCTGCACTGCTGGGGGGTGGGGGTGGTGGGAGACATGAGTTGGACATGAGTGGGGGCCTGGTGGTGCTGCCCCTGCACTGCTGGGGGGTGGGGTGCTGGGAGACATGGGTGGGGGCCTGGTGGAGGGTGCCCCTGCACTGCTGGGGGGTGGGGGTGGTGGGAGACATGAGTTGGACATGAGTGGGGGCCTGGTGGAGGATGCCCCTGGATGCTGGGGGGTGGGGGTGATAGGGGCCATGAGTGGGGGCCTGGTGGAGGGTGCCCCTGGATGCTGGGGGATGGGGGTGGGTGGGAGACATGAGTGGGGGCCGGTTGGAGGGTGCCCCTGGATGCTGGGGGTGGGGGTGGGTGGGAGACATGAGTGGGGGCCTGGTGGAGGGTGCCCATGGTGACTGGGGGATGGGGGTGGTGGGAGACATCAGGGGGGGCCTGGTGGAGGGTGCCACTGACTGCTGTGGGATGGAGGTGGTGGGAGACATGAGTGGGGGCCTGGTGGAGGGTGCCCCTGCACTGCTGGGGGGTGGGGGTGCTGGGAGACATGGGTGGGGGCCTGGTGGAGGCTGCCCCTGCACTGCTGGGGGGTGGGGGTGGTGGGAGACATGAGTTGGACATGAGTGGGGGCCTGGTGGTGCTGCCCCTGCACTGCTGGGGGGTGGGGGTGCTGGGAGACATGGGTGGGGGCCTGGTGGAGGGTGGCCCTGCAATGCTGGGGGGTGGGGGTGGTGGGAGACATGAGTTGGACATGAGTGGGGGCCTGGTGGTGCTGCCCCTGCACTGCTGGGGGGCGGGGGTGCTGGGAGACATGGGTGGGGTCCTGGTGGAGGGTGCACCTGTACTGCTGGGGGGTGGGGGTGGTGGGAGACATGAGTTGGACATGAGTGGGGGCCTGGTGGAGGGTGCCCCTGGATGCCTGGGGGTAGGGGTGGGTGGGAGACATGAGTGGGGGCCTGGTGGAGGGTGCCCACGGTGGCTGGGGGATGGGGTGGTGGGAGACATGAGTGGGGGCCTGGTGGAGGGTGCCCCTGCACTGCTAGGGGGTGGGGGTGGTGGGAGACATGAGTTGGACATGAGTGGGGGCCTGGTGGAGGGTGCCCCTGGATGCTGGGGGGTGGGGGTGATAGGGGCCATGAGTGGGGGCCTGGTGGGGGCTGCCCATGGTGGCTGGGGGATGGGGGTGGTGGGAGACATGAGTGGGGGCCTGGTGGGGGCTGCCCATGGTGGCTGGAGGGTGGGGGTGGGTGGCTCGACATGAGTGGGGGCCTGGTGGAGGGTGCCCATTGTGGCTGGGGGATGGGGGTGCAGGGGGACATGAGTGGGGGCCTGGTGGAGGGTGCCCCTGCACTGCTAGGGGGTGGGGGTGGTGGGAGACATGAGTTGGACATGAGTGGGGGCCTGGTGGAGGGTGCCCCTGGATGCTGGGGGGTGGGGGTGATAGGGGCCATGAGTGGGGGCCTGGTGGGGGATGCCCATGGTGGCTGGGGGATGGGGGTGGTGGGAGACATGAGTGGGGGCCTGGTGGGGGCTGCCCATGGTGGCTGGGGGGTGGGGGTGGGTGGGAGACATGAGTGGGGGCCTGGTGGAGGGTGCCCATGGTGTCTGGGGGATGGGGGTGGTGGGAGATATGAGGGGGGCCTGGTGGAGGGTGCCCATGGTGGCTGGGGGATGGGGTGGTGGGAGACATGAGGGGGGGCCTGGTGGAGGGTGCCCATGGTGGCTGGGGGATGGGGTGGTGGGAGACATGAGGGTGGGCCTGGTGGAGGGTGCCCCTGGATGCTGGGGGGTGGGGTTGGTGGTAGACATGAGTGGGGGCCTGGTGGAGGGTGCCCATGGTGGCTGGGGGGTGGGGGTGGTGGGAGACATGAGTGGGGGCCTGGTGGGGGCTGCCCATGGTGGCTGGGGGGTGGGTGTGGGTGGGAGACATGAGTGGGGGCCTGGTGGGGGCTGCCCATGGTGGCTGGGGGATGGGGGTGGTGGGAGACATGAGTGGGGGCCTGGTGGGGGCTGCCCATGGTGGCTGGGGGATGGGGGTGGGTGGGAGACATGAGTGGGGGCCTGGTGGGGGCTGCCCATGGTGGCTGGGGGATGGGGGCGGTGGGAGACATGAGTGGGGGCCTGGTGGGGGCTGCCCATGGTGGCTGGGGGGTGGGGGTGGGAGACATGAGTGGGGGCCTGGTGGGGGCTGCCCCTGCACTGCTGGGGGGTGGGGGTGCTGGGAGACATCGGTGGGGGCCTGGTGGAGGGTGCCCCTGCACTGCTGGGGGGTGGGGGTGGTGGGAGACATTAGTTGGACATGAGTGGGGGCCTGGTGGTGCTGCCCCTGCACTGCTGGGGGGTGGGGGTGCTGGGAGACATGGGTGGGGGCCTGGTGGAGGCTGCCCCTGCACTGCTGGGGGGTGGGGATGGTGGGAGACATGAGTTGGACATGAGTGGGGGCCTGGTGGAGGGTGCCCCTGGATGCTGGGGGGTGGGGGTGGGTGGGAGACATGAGTGGGGGCCTGGTGGAGGGTGCCCCTGCACTGCTGGGGGGTGGGGGTGGTGGGAGACATGAGTTGGACATGAGTGGGGGCCTGGTGGAGGGTGCCCCTGGATGCTGGGGGGTGGGGGTGATAGGGGCCATGAGTGGGGGCCTGGTGGGGGCTGCCCATGGTGGCTGGGGGATGGGGTGGTGGGAGACATGAGTGGGGGCCTCGTGGGGGCTGCCCATGGTGGCTGGGGGGTGGGGGTGGGTGGGAGACATGAGTGGGGGCCTGGTGGAGGGTGCCCATGGTGGCTGGGGGATGGGGGTGGTGGGAGACATGAGGGGGGGCCTGGTGGAGGTTGCCCATGGTGGCTGGGGGATGGGGTGGTGGGAGACATGAGGGGGGGCCTGGTGGAGGGTGCCCCTGGATGCTGGGGGGTGGGGGTGGTGGTAGACATGAGTGGGGGCCTGGTGGAGGGTGCCCATGGTGGCTGGGGGTGGGTGGGAGACATGAGTGGGGGCCTGGTGGGGGCTGCCCATGGTGGCTGGGGGGTGGGGGTGGGTGGGAGACATGAGTGGGGGCCTGGTGGGGGCTGCCCATGGTGGCTGGGGGATGGGGGTGGTGGGAGACATGAGTGGGGGCCTGGTGGGGGCTGCCCCTGCACTGCTGGGGGGTGGGGGTGCTGGGAGACATGGGTGGGGGCCTGGTGGAGGTTGCCCCTGCACTGCTGGGGGGTGGGGGTGGTGGGAGACATGAGTTGGACATGAGTGGGGGCCTGGTGGTGCTGCCCCTGCACTGCTGGGGGGTGGGGATGTTGGGAGACATGGGCGGGGGCCTGGTGGAGGGTGCCCCTGCACTGCTGGGGGGTGGGGGTGGTGGGAGTCATGAGTTGGACATGAGTGGGGGCCTGGTGGAGGGTGCCCCTGGATGCTGGGGGGTGGGGGTGATAGGGGCCATGAGTGGGGGCCTTGTGGAGGGTGCCCCTGGATGCTGGGGGATGGGGGTGGGTGGGAGACATGAGTGGGGGCCTGGTGGAGGGTGCCCCTGGATGCTGGGGGGTTGGGGGTGGGTGGGAGACATGAGTGGGGGCCTGTTGAAGGGTGCCCATGGTGGCTGGGGGATGGGGGTGGTGGGAGACATGAGGGGGGGCCTGGTGGAGGGTGCCCCTGACTGCTGTGGGATGGAGGTGGTGGGAGACATGAGTGGGGGCCTGGTGGAGGGTGCCCCTGCACTGCTGGTGGGTGGGGGTGCTGGGAGACATGGGTGGGGGCCTGGTGGAGGCTGCCCCTGCACTGCTGGGGATGGGGGTGGAGGGAGACATGAGTTGGACATGAGTGGGGGCCTGGTGGAGGGTGCCCCTGGATGCTGGGGGTTGGGGGTGGGTGGGAGACATGAGTGGGGGCCTGGTGGAGGGTGCCCATGGTGGCTGGGGGATGGGGGTGGTGGGAGACATGAGGGGGGGCCTGGGCGAGGGTGCCCCTGGATGCTGGGGGGTGGGGGTGGTGGTAGACATGAGTGGGGGCCTGGTGGAGGGTGCCCATGGTGGCTGGGGGGTGGGGGTGGGTGGGAGACATGAGTGGGGGCCTGGTGGGGGCTGCCCACGGTGGCTGGGGGGTGGGGGTGGGTTGGATACATGAGTGGGGGCCTGGTGGGGGCTGTCCATGGTGGCTGGGGAATGGGGGTGGTGGGAGACATGAGTGGGGGCCTGGTGGGGGCTGCCCATGGTGGCTGGGGGGTGGGGGTGGGTAGGAGACATGAGTGGGGGCCTGGTGGGGGCTGCCCCTGCACTGCTGGGGGGTGGGGGTGCTGGGAGACATGGGTGGGGGCCTGGTGGAGGGTGCCCCTGCACTGCTGGGGGGTGGGGGTGGTGGGAGACATGAGTTGGACATGGGTGGGGGCCTGGTGGTGCTGCCCCTGCACTGCTGGGGGGTGAGGGTGCTGGGAGACATGGGTGTGGGCCTGGTGGAGGGTGCCCCTGCACTGCTGGGGGGTGGGGGTGGTGGGAGACATGAGTTGGACATGAGTGGGGGCCTGGTGGTGCTGCCCCTGCACTGCTGGGGGGTGGGGTGCTGGGAGACATGGGTGGGGGCCTGGTGGAGGGTGCCCCTGCACTGCTGGGGGGTGGGGGTGGTGGGAGACATGAGTTGGACATGAGTGGGGGCCTGGTGGAGGATGCCCCTGGATGCTGGGGGGTGGGGGTGATAGGGGCCATGAGTGGGGGCCTGGTGGAGGGTGCCCCTGGATGCTGGGGGATGGGGGTGGGTGGGAGACATGAGTGGGGGCCTGGTGGAGGGTGCCCCTGGATGCTGGGGGTGGGGGTGGGTGGGAGACATGAGTGGGGGCCTGGTGGAGGGTGCCCATGGTGACTGGGGGATGGGGTGGTGGGAGACATGAGGGAGGGCCTGGTGGAGGGTGCCACTGACGACTGTGGGATGGAGGTGGTGGGAGACATGAGTGGGTGCCTGGTGGAGGGTGCCCCTGCACTGCTGGGGGGTGGGGGTGCTGGGAGACATGGGTGGGGGCCTGGTGGAGGCTGCCCCTGCACTGCTGGGGGGTGGGGGTGGTGGGAGACATGAGTTGGACATGAGTGGGGGCCTGGTGGTGCTGCCCCTGCACTGCTGGGGGGTGGGGGTGCTGGGAGACATGGGTGGGGGCCTGGTGGAGGGTGCCCCTGCAATGCTGGGGGGTGGGGGTGGTGGGAGACATGAGTTGGACATGAGTGGAGGCCTGGTGGTGCTGCCCCTGCACTGCTGGGGGGTGGGGGTGCTGGGAGACATGGGTGGGGGCCTGGTGGAGGGTGCCCCTGCACTGCTGGGGGGTGGGGGTGGTGGGAGACATGAGTTGGACATGAGTGGGGGCCTGGTGGAGGGTGCCCCTGGATGCCTGGGGGTGGGGGTGGGTGGGAGACATGAGTGGGGGCCTGGTGGAGGGTGCCCACGGTGGCTGGGGGATGGGGTGGTGGGAGACATGAGGGGGGGCCTGGTGGAGGGTGCCCCTGGATGCTGGGGATGGGGGTGGTGGTAGACATGAGTGGGGGCCTGGTGGAGGGTGCCCATGGTGGCTGGGGGGTGGGGGTGGGTGGGAGACATGAGTGGGGGCCTGGTGGGGGCTGCCCATGGTGGCTGGGGGGTGGGGGTGGGTGGGAGCCATGTGTGGGGGCCTGGTGGGGGCTGCCCATGGTGGCTGGGGGATGGGGGTGGTGGGAGACATGAGTGGGGGCCTGGTGGGGGCTGCCCATGGTGGCTGGGGGGTGGGGGTGGGTGGGAGACAAGAGGGGGGGCCTGGTGGGGGCTGCCCATGGTGGCTGGGGTAATGGGGGTGGTGGGAGACATGAGTGGGGGCCTGGTGGGGGCTGCCCATGGTGGCTGGGGGGTGGGGGTGGGTGGGAGACATGAGTGGGGGCCTGGTGGGGGCTGCCCCTGCACTGCTGGGGGGTGGGGGTGGTGGGAGACATGAGTTGGACATGAGTGGGGGCCTGGTGGTGCTGCCCCTGCACTGCTGGGGGGTGGGGGTGCTGGGAGACATGGGTGGGGGCCTGGTGGAGGGTGCCCCTGCACTGCTGGGGGGTGGGGGTGGTGGGAGACATGAGTTGGACATGAGTGGGGGCCTGGTGGTGCTGCCCCTGCACTGCTGGGGGGTGGGGGTGCTGGGAGACATGGGTGGGGGCCTGGTGGAGGGTGCCCCTGCACTGCTGGGGGGTGGGGGTGGTGGGAGACATGAGTTGGACATGAGTGGGGGCATGGTGGTGCTGCCCCTGCACTGCTGGGGGGTGGGGGTGCTGGGAGACATGGGTGGGGGCCTGGTGGAGGGTGCCCCTGCACTGCTGGGGGGTGGGGGTGGTGGGAGACATGAATTGGACATGAGTGGGGGCCTGGTGGAGGGTGCCCCACATTGCTGGGGGACGGGGGTGGTGGGAGACATGAGTGGGGGCCTGGTGGGGGATTCCCATGGTGGCTGGGGGGTGGGGGTGGTGGTAGACATGGGTGGGGGCCTGGTGGAGGCTGCCCCTGCACTGCTGGGGGGTGGGGGTGGTGGGAGACATGCATTGTTGATCAGTAGTGCAAGGTGACATGTGGGTTGGCTGGGGGGCATGCCCATGGTGGATGGGCTGCCTGCAGGACATGAGCAGGGGTGCAGGGTAGTCCCCCGTGGTGTGGGCTGCCTGCAGGGGCCATGGAGGTTGTGGAGCGTACACCTGGGAGGACCCACACGGCCAATTCACGTGTAGTACTCCCCAGAACCCCTGAAATTCACATACCCTGCTGAAATCGCGTGTGGAACTTCCCGCGCACCCCTGAAATACACGTACCCTGTTGTAATTGCGTGTGGAACTTCCCACGCACCCATGGAATACACGTACCCTGCTCGCACTGGGCCAATCGCGTGTGGAACTTCCCGCGCACCCCTGAAATACACGTACCCTGCTGAAATCGCGTGTGGAACTTCCCGCGCACCCCTGGAATACACGTACCCTGCTGAAATCACGTGTGGAACTTCCCGCGCACCCATGGAATACACGTACCCTGCTCGCACTGGGCCAATCACGTGTGGAACTTCCTGCGCACCCCTGAAATACACTTACCCTGATGAAATCGCGTGTGGAACTTCCCGCGCACCCATTAAATACACGTACCCTGCTTGCACGGGGCCAATCGCGTGTGGAACTTCCCGCGCACCCCTGAAATACGTGTACCCTGCTCGCACTGGGCCAATCGCGTGTGGAACTTCCCGCGCACCCCTGAAATACACGTACCCTGATGAAATCGCGTGTGG
The DNA here is from genome assembly GCF_040938575.1 of Ambystoma mexicanum. Taxonomy (NCBI): domain Eukaryota; kingdom Metazoa; phylum Chordata; class Amphibia; order Caudata; family Ambystomatidae; genus Ambystoma; species Ambystoma mexicanum. The sequence continues at coordinate 798,272,328 of NC_090924.1, read as the reverse complement.
AACTTCCCGCGCACCCCTGAAATACACGTAGCCTGCTTGCACGGGGCCAATCGCGTGTGGAACTTCCCGCGCACCCCTGAAATACACGTACCCTGCTCGCACGGGGCCAATCGCGTGTGGGACTTCCCGCGCACCCCTGAAATACACGTACCCTGATGGAATCGCGTGTGGAACTTCACGCGCACCCCTGAAATACACGTACCCTGCTGTAATCATGTGTGGAACTTCCCGCGCACCCCTGGAATACACGTACCCTGCTCGCACGGGGCCAATCGCATGTGGAACTTCCCACGCACCCCTGAAATACACTTACCCTGCTGTAATCGCGTGTGGAACTTCCCGCGCACCCCTGTAATACACGTACCCTGCTGATTTTGGTGTGGAACTTCCCGCGCACCCCTGATGCACACGTACACAGGACAATCGCGTGTGGAACTTCCCGCGAACCACTGAAATACACGTTCCCCGCTTGGCGTTTGCTGTTTGCCTGCCCGGTGAACTGGTCCAGGGTTAGCGCAGCCCTTTGCGATTATTTGGGGATTTTGAAGGCTTTTCCTTGCGCGAGGGCGTTCTTGGGGGCGTAACTGGCGCTGCTGCAGGGTCGCTGCGCCACGGTGCGCCACAGCTGGTTTTGGATGCGAAAATCCATGAATGCGCTGTGCGCGGAAATCGATTTTAGCGCACGCGGCTGGGGCAGACATTCGCACGGGCATGCTGTGCGCCAGTCGCGTGCGCCACTTTTGTGCGAATTTCTATGAATTACCCTGAAAGATGTTGTTTTGCAGTCAAGTATCACAAATCTCTTTGCAAACATGCATGATACAAAATAATACTGGATCCGATTTCACACTTATGTACGTTGTATGCTAAGGAAGTTAGAGCCGCCCACATGGTTTGTTATTTTAAATTGTGCATGGGATGACTTGCACAAATTCTTATGCATTGCAAACCAAAATAAAGAAGATATAGATATAAAAACACCAGGAGAACTCTGTTCTCTTGAAACCTATAAATGTATGAAGGTACGTTCCCCATTGCTTCATTTGCAATACAACTATCCCTCCACTCGGAGAAGTGCTACACTTCTTTTGGAGAAAAGAATATCAATCCAGAGGAGCGCCACACATCCACATGCATTTGTGGATACAAGATGCTCCCAGATTTGGCCATCACAGTGATGGCACTGTTTTACAGTTTATTGAAAAATACATTATATGGGACATCCCTACAGAAACCATACATAGTGACCTACGTACACAAATCTTACGCTTATAAAACAACAGTGTGTCAAATAGCACCAACATAGATATCAAAACTAAGGTGTATACTATATCAAATGTTGCTTTGGTTTCCCTAGACCAGTTTCCAAAAAAGGACAAGTAAATAGCTTGATGTCTTCTGTTCGGCACAGTCTGAAAGGCAAATCCCTTAAAAACACATAAAACATTAAAAGTGACGATGCATCCAAGTACATCAATGATTACGATACAATGCAATCATTGCCCTCTTGTGGAATGCAAACATACATAGAATATATTACAGACAATTCCACTGCAGTTGAAAGATATGTCACAGCCTGAGCCTACCTCACTAAATCTGAGAAAACAGAGCTAAAAGTCGTCTGCGAAGACATATCATCTGACAAAACACTGTCACAGAAAATGTACAGCTTTGGTATAAAAATGCTCTGCCATAGAGAATGTGGTTGCTATGAAGCTGCAGACCGTTTAACTGGTAGAGATTTGCCTTGTGGCAAATCTGAACACATTGAGCCTCATTACCAGTATACCGGTTCGGAAATAGCGGTGCTGGTCACTCCAAACCGGAACCTTTTCCCAACATGGCATACTCCAAGTTGCGATGCCACTAACACCATCACTGCAAGTGACCTACCATATCCGGCACCAGCGTGAATGGAATCTGCGGAATAACGCATAGGCCGTGACTGAGACACTGACATGTCAGTAGTATGTGCACATTCCGAGTACCAATCTCACAGAAACACCAGCATGAAAGTGGTGATAGCACTGTGATGACCACGGTGGAAACACTGGCATCACGGACCAGGCATTAAACAGTGTCAGGTGTGCAGAAACAGGCCACATGTGGTCCAAATCAGCCCAGGTAGCCACAATGTTCACTGCAAAAACACAAAAAGACCACTCCCACACCCCAGACCCCTCCCAACACTACCATGCTTGCAGCAGCAGTAGCAGTAATGGACCTGGGGGCCCAGCATGCAGTGATACAACTTGGAGAGCCAGAGAGGAAGAGGAGGCAGTGGAGGTGCAGGAAAAGGAGGTCCATTATGACCATGCGAAAGAACATTGGCAGGCAGGTTGCACCCAGCAGGCAGCCACCCACACCATGCATAAGGGCCACACCCTTCAACCTCAGCACATACCCATATCCACACCCTCTACCGACAAGGCAGGGACAAGGACCATGTTAGCCTCATCCAGATACATACTGCCATCCCCCCTTGCTCAAGGTAGTGTCTGTGCTACACTTCCTTGCCACCGGCACATACCAACACACTGTGGGTGAACTGCATGGGCTATCCAACCATGTTTTTGTGGGTCCTCTTTCAGGTCATTGATGGCCTCCTGCAGCACGTGTGTGATCACATAGGCCTGCCCAGAACACCTGACCAGTTAATGCCACGAAAATAGCATTCCATGCCCTTGCCGGTATGCCCAATGTGATTGGTGCATTGGACTGCACACATGTGGAGCTGGTCTCCAGGCATGCCATTGAGGCAGTGCGCAGGAACCGTAAACTATACGACTCCCTCAATGTGAGGATGGTGTGTGATGCACACCACCTCATCAATTATTGCTGTACAAGATTTCTGGGCTCAACCGACAATTCCATGGTGCTGAGGAACTCCACTCTGCCTGGGTACATGGCAAGTCACAGCTGAGAGCTTACCTGGCTGTTGGGTGAGTGTAATGATCAAAGCATATGCACTGTGGAATTGGGGGGGGGCATAATACACTCGAGTGTACCTGGCAGTTGGGTGAGTGTAATGATCAAAGAATGTGCACTGTGAAATTGGGGGGAGGCATAATACACCTGAATGTACCTCGCAGTTGGGTGAGTGCAATGATCAAAGCATGTGCACTATGGAATTGGGTGGTTCACAACTATCTGCAGTGCATGTGTGCAATGCATTGTTCGACAAATGAATAGCATGCCTGAGTTGAAGGCCATGACTCACATGTGTGAAATGGACAGACAGAGCATGTGCATGCATAATAAAATCAAAGATGGACTGTACCATAAAATGCATTACAGGTACCAGAATGCATCACAACGATGTCCTAAATCTGTGCAAAAAACCACTGGGCACAACCCACAACGCCTGCAGCACAGAATGATCATTCAAATACAGTACAACATACCACCTCCGAACTAGGAGCATACCCCACAGCATGTAGCCAGGCCACCTGCCTGTTCCAAGTGCACATACACATATGCCTGTGACCAGAACGGCAATAAAATAGCTGGACTTATCAATGGATGCGTGATATGACCATCATAGGACATGGAAATCGAAACAAAATCAGAACACACATTAGTCTGATTTGTGAGTGTCATAGTGAAAGGGTCATAGGGCAAGGTGGGTATGAATGGGCCATGTAAAAGTGACAGTAAACCACCCATCCACCACTCATGGGGACAATGCATATTGGGTGCTTGGCAATCATTAGGCTGTCATTGCCTTTCCAATCCAATCAATTTCTTGTATGGTGCCCCTATCTGTATACATCCACAGCCATTATTTTGCGAGAATCATTGATACTTGTCAACCATTTCCATGCTGCACAAATGCTAGTATGCCTTCATGAATGCACTCAATCTCTAAATAATAGCAAATCTTTTTGTCATGTAAAGAAACGTTATCACCTTTGACAGCTCTGCCTACCAGGTCTGTGGCCCCAATAAGGTTCTGACCTTTTGGGTATTGATGTACAGCCCTGTGAAGGTGAGCAAGATAGTCCTGGCCTGTGCCATGTTGCACAACATGTGTATCAGGCGCAACACCCCACTGCCCCCAGACATGGACATGCACCTACCTGATGCAGAGGATGAGAATGACAGTGATGAGTAACTGCCATTGGCACATCGCAGGGAAGCCGTGGATGGCTGCGAGGCATGTAATGCACTGATTACCCACTATTTCTGAGCACATCAGATGAGCACATGGCCTAGGACAGCTAATGCCCTCAGCACTGTACAGGAAATAAACCACTCGGTCACACTAAAAATGAATGTCCAGTCATGAATTCAATGCAACACCAAGTGTAATGTATATAATTGAATGAATAACAAATGTGGAACTACACCAACTACCAACATTATTCCTCCCCACTACTCCTACCCACCTATTGCTCCCCACTACCCCTCCCCAACTATATCCTTCCACACTCCCCATCCCCAATCCCCATCCCCAACTATCCTTCCCTACTCTCCCTCCCATCTATCTCTCCACATCTCCTGTCAAGTAGCCCTTGCAGAAGACACATACAGAGCACATGTCTTTTGTGGGCCTATTTGCATCCCCTTTTGCTATCTGGCGTGCAACTGTGTGCAGAGGTTGACAGGCACATCGAGCATCGCCTTGGGCTGCTGGCCACAGAACTTGCAGGTGTGGAACTTGTATATGGGGTGTGGGCCTGCTCAGTGGGCCATCTGTCGACGAAGGCCTGAAGGCAAATTGTCATTGTCTCAGCAATGGAGGACATGACACTATTGCCCTCACGTACCCTCCTGTCCATCTGGAAGATGGCAGTTGTACAACATCCAAGGGCACATGCATTTAACCACACACTGGCCTGGACACTTTCCCACATAAAATGTGCCTCCTGGAGGTGTTGCTGCACTAGGGCAGTTAAGGCATCCTGATGTTCCTTGATGCACCGTAGTCTGCCATCCATTTCCCTGACATGGGGAAGGGTGGGCGTTGTGGCCTCATTGGGTCCATTAGGCTGAATACTAAAGGCTCATGTGGTTGCTGGTCTCCCCCGTGTCCACTCCACCATTGTCAGCTATGTCCTCTGCATTTGGTGGGTGGGAGACATGAGTGGGGGCCTGGTGGGGGCTGCCCATGGTGGCTGGGGGGTGGGGGTGGGTGGGAGACATGTGTGGGGGCCTGGTGGGGGCTGCCCATGGTGGCTGGGGGATGGGGGTGGTGGGAGACATGAGTGGGGGCCTGGTGGGGGCTGCCCATGGTGGCTGGGGGGTGGGGGTGGGTGGGAGACATGAGGGGGGGCCTGGTGGGGGCTGCCCATGGTGGCTGGGGTAATGGGGGTGGTGGGAGACATGAGTGGGGGCCTGGTGGGGGCTGCCCATGGTGGCTGGGGGGTGGGGGTGGGTGGGAGACATGAGTGAGGGCCTGGTGGGGGCTGCCCCTGCACTGCTGGTGGGTGGGGGTGCTGGGAGACATGGGTGGGGGCCTGGTGGAGGGTGCCCCTGCACTGCTGGGGGGTGGGGGTGGTGGGAGACATGAGTTGGACATGAGTGGGGGCCTGGTGGTGCTGCCCCTGCACTGCTGGGGGGTGGGGGTGCTGGGAGACATGGGTGGGGGCCTGGTGGAGGGTGCCCCTGCACTGCTGGGGGGTGGGGGTGGTGGGAGACATGAGTTGGACATGAGTGGGGGCCTGGTGGTGCTGCCCCTGCACTGCTGGGGGTGGGGGTGCTGGGAGACATGGGTGGGGGCCTGGTGGAGGGTGCCCCTGCACTGCTGGGGGGTGGGGGTGGTGGGAGACATGAGTTGGACATGAGTGGGGGCATGGTGGTGCTGCCCCTGCACTGCTGGGGGGTGGGGGTGCTGGGAGACATGGGTGGGGGACTGGTGGAGGGTGCCCCTGCACTGCTGGGGGGTGGGGGTGGTGGGAGACATGAATTGGACATGAGTGGGGGCCTGGTGGAGGGTGCCCCACACTGCTGGGGGGTGGGGGTGGTGGGATACATGAGTGGGGGCCTGGTGGGGGATGCCCATGGTGGCTGGGGGGTGGGGGTGGTGGTAGACATGGGTGGGGGCCTGGTGGAGGCTGCCCCTGCACTGCTGGGGGGTGGGGGTGGTGGGAGACATGCATTGTTGATCAGTAGTGCAAGGTGACATGTGGGTTGGCTGGGGGGCATGCCCATGGTGGATGGGCTGCCTGCAGGACATGAGCAGGGGTGCAGGGTAGTCCCCCGTGGTGTGGGCTGCCTGCAGGGGCCATGGAGGTTGTGGAGCGTACACCTGGGAGGACCCACACGGCCAATTCACGTGTAGTACTCCCCAGAACCCCTGAAATTCACATACCCTGCTGAAATCGCGTTTGGAACTTCCCGCGCACCCCTGAAATACACGTACCCTGTTGTAATCGCGTGTGGCACTTCCCGCGCACCCATGGAATACACGTACCCTGCTCGCACTGGGCCAATCGCGTGTGGAACTTCCCACGCACCCCTGAAATACACGTACCCTGCTGAAATCGCGTGTGGAACTTCCCGCGCACCCCTGGAATACACGTACCCTGCTGAAATCACGTGTGGAACTTCCCGCGCACCCATGGAATACACGTACCCTGCTCGCACTGGGCCAATCACGTGTGGAACTTCCCGCGCACCCCTGAAATACACTTACCCTGATGAAATCGCGTGTGGAACTTCCCGCGCACCCCTGAAATACACGTAACCTGCTTGCACGGGGCCAATCGCGTGTGGAACTTCCCGCGCACCCCTGAAATACGTGTACCCTGCTCGCACTGGGCCAATCGCCTGTGGAACTTCCCGCGCACCCCTGAAATACACGTACCCTGATGAAATCGCGTGTGGAACTTCCCGCGCACCCCTGAAATACACGTAGCCTGCTTGCACGGGGCCAATCGCGTGTGGAACTTCCCGCGCACCCCTGAAATACACGTACCCTGCTCGCACGGGGCCAATCGCGTATGGGACTTCCCACGCACCCCTGAAATACACGTACCCTGATGGAATCGCGTGTGGAACTTCACGCGCACCCCTGAAATACACGTACCCTGCTGTAATCGTGTGTGGAACTTCCCGCGCACCCCTGGAATACACGTACCCTGCTCGCACGGGGCCAATCGCATGTGGAACTTCCCTCGCACCCCTGAAATACACTTACCCTGCTGTAATCGCGTGTGGAACTTCCCGCGCACCCCTGTAATACACGTACCCTGCTGATTTTGGTGTGGAACTTCCCGCGCACCCCTGATGCACACGTACACAGGACAATCGCGTGTGGAACTTCCCGCGAACCACTGAAATACACGTTCCCCGCTTGGCGTTTGCTGTTTGCCTGCCCGGTGAACTGGTCCAGGGTTAGCGCAGCCCTTTGCGATTATTTGGGGATTTTGAAGGCTTTTCCTTGCGCGACGGCGTTCTTGGGGGCGTAACTGGCGCTGCTGCAGGGTCGCTGCGCCACGGTGCGCCACGGCTGGTTTTGGATGCGAAAATCCATGAATGCGCTGTGCGCGGAAATCGATTTTAGCGCACGAGGCTGGGGCAGACATTCGCACGGGCATGCTGTGCGCTAGTCGCGTGCGCCACTTTTGTGCGAATTTCTATGAATTACCCTGAAAGATGTTGTTTTGCAGTCAAGTATCACAAATCTCTTTGCAAACATGCATGATACAAAATAATACTGGATCCGATTTCACACTTATGTACGTTGTATGCTGAGGAAGTTAGAGCCGCCCACATGGTTTGTTATTTTAAATTGTGCATGGGATGACTTGCACAAATTCTTATGCATTGCAAACCAAAATAAAGAAGATATAGATATAAAAACACCAGGAGAACTCTGTTCTCTTAAAACATATAAATGTATGAAGGTACGTTCCCCATTGCTTCATTTGCAATACAACTATCCCTCCACTCGGAGAAGTGCTACACTTCTTTTGGAGAAAAGAATATCAATCCAGAGGAGCGCCACACATCCACATGCATTTGTGGATACAAGATGCTCCCAGAATTGGCCATCACAGTGATGGCACTGTTTTACAGTTTATTGAAAAATACATTATATGGGACATCCCTACAGAAACCATACATAGTGACCTACGTACACAAATCTTACGCTTATAAAACAACAGTGTGTCAAATAGCACCGACATAGATATCAAAACAAAGGTGTATACTATATCAAATGTTGCTTTGGTTTCCCTAGACCAGTTTCCAAAAAAGGACAAGTAAATAGCTTGATGTCTTCTGTTAGGCACAGTCTGAAAGGCAAATCCCTTAAAAACACATAAAACATTAAAAGTGACGATGCATCCAAGTACATCAATGATTACGATACAATGCAATCATTGCCCTCTTGTGGAATGCAAACATACATAGAATATATTACAGACAATTCCACTGCAGTTGAAAGATATGTCACAGCCTGAGCCTACCTCACTAAATCTGAGAAAACAGAGCTAAAAGTCGTCTGCGAAGACATATCATCTGACAAAACACTGTCACAGAAAATGTACAGCTTTGGTATAAAAATGCTCTGCCATAGAGAATGTGGTTGCTATAAAGCTGCAGACCGTTTAACTGGTAGAGATTTGCCTTGTGGCAAATCTGAACACATTGAGCCTCATTACCAGTATACCGGTTCGGAAATAGCGGTGCTGGTCACTCCAAACCGGAACCTTTTCCCAACATGGCATACTCCAAGTTGCGATGCCACTAACACCATCACTGCAAGTGACCCACCATATCCGGCACCAGCGTGAATGGAATCTGCGGAATAACGCATAGGCCGTGACTGAGACACTGACATGTCAGTAGTATGTGCACATTCCGAGTACCAAACTCACAGAAACACCAGCATGAAAGTGGTGATAGCACTGTGATGACCACGGTGGAAACACTGGCATCACGGACCAGGCATTAAACAGTGTCAGGTGTGCAGAAACAGGCCACATGTGGTCCAAATCAGCCCAGGTAGCCACAATGTTCACTACAAAAACACAAAAAGACCACTCCCACACCCCAGACCCCTCCCAACACTACCATGCTTGCAGCAGCAGTAGCAGTAATGGACCTGGGGGCCCAGCATGCAGTGATACAACTTGGAGAGCCAGAGAGGAAGAGGAGGCAGTGGAGGTGCAGGAAAAGGAGGTCCATTATGACCATGCGAAAGAACATTGGCAGGCAGGTTGCACCCAGCAGGCAGCCACCCACACCATGCATAAGGGCCACACCCTTCAACCTCAGCACATACCCATATCCACACCCTCTACCGACAAGGCAGGGACAAGGACCATGTTAGCCTCATCCAGATACATACTGCCATCCCCCCTTGCTCAAGGTAGTGTCTGTGCTACACTTCCTTGCCACCGGCACATACCAACACACTGTGGGTGAACTGCATGGGCTATCCAACCATGTTTTTGTGGGTCCTCTTTCAGGTCATTGATGGCCTCCTGCAGCACGTGTGTGATCACATAGGCCTGCCCAGAACACCTGACCAGTTAATGCCAAGAAAATAGCATTCCATGCCCTTGCCGGCATGCCCAATGTGATTGGTGCATTGGACTGCACACATGTGGAGCTGGTCTCCAGGCATGCCATTGAGGCAGTGCGCAGGAACCGTAAACTATACGACTCCCTCAATGTGAGGATGGTGTGTGATGCACACCACCTCATCAATTATTGCTGTACAAGATTTCTGGGCTCAACCGACAATTCCTTGGTGCTGAGGAACTCCACTCTGCCTGGGTACATGGCAAGTCACAGCTGAGAGCTTACCTGGCTGTTGGGTGAGTGTAATGATCAAAGCATATGCACTGTGGAATTGGGGGGGGCATAATACACTCGAGTGTACCTGGCAGTTGGGTGAGTGTAATGATCAAAGAATGTGCACTGTGAAATTGGGGGGAGGCATAATACACCTGAATGTACCTCGCAGTTGGGTGAGTGCAATGATCAAAGCATGTGCACTATGGAATTGGGTGGTTCACAACTATCTGCAGTGCATGTGTGCAATGCATTGTTCGACAAATGAATAGCATGCCTGAGTTGAAGGCCATGACTCACATGTGTGAAATGGACAGACAGAGCATGTGCATGCATAATAAAATCAAAGATGGACTGTACCATAAAATGCATTACAGGTACCAGAATGCATCACAACGATGTCCTAAATCTGTGCAAAAAACCACTGGGCACAACCCACAACGCCTGCAGCACAGAATGATCATTCAAATACAGTACAACATACCACCTCCGAACTAGGAGCATACCCCACAGCAAGTAGCCAGGCCCCCTGCCTGTTCCAAGTGCACATACACATATGCCTGTGACCAGAACGGCAATAAAATAGTTGGACCTATCAATGGATGCGTGATATGACCATCATAGGACATGGAAATCGAAACAAAATCAGAACACACATTAGTCTGATTTGTGAGTGTCATAGTGAAAGGGTCATAGGGCAAGGTGGGTATGAATGGGCCATGTAAAAGTGACAGTAAACCACCCATCCACCACTCATGGTGACAATGCATATTGGGTGCTTGGCAATCATTAGGCTGTCATTGCCTTTCCAATCCAATCAATTTCTTGTATGGTGCCCCTATCTGTATACATCCACAGCCATTATTTTGCCAGAATCATTGATACTTGTCAACCATTTCCATGCTGCACAAATGCTAGTATGCCTTCATGAATGCACTCAATCTCTAAATAATAGCAAATCTTTTTGTCATGTAAAGAAACGTTATCACCTTTGACAGCTCTGCCTACCAGGTCTGTGGCCCCAATAAGGTTCTGACCTGTTGGGTATTGATGTACAGCCCTGTGAAGGTGAGCAAGATAGTCCTGGCCTGTGCCATGTTGCACAACATGTGTATCAGACGCAACACCCCACTGCCCCCAGACATGGACATGCACCTACCTGATGCAGAGGATGAGAATGACAGTGATGAGTAACTGCCATTGGCACATCGCAGGGAAGCCGTGGATGGCTGCGAGGCATGTAATGCACTGATTACCCACTATTTCTGAGCACATCAGATGAGCACATGGCCTAGGACAGCTAATGCCCTCAGCACTGTACAGGAAATAAACCACTCGGTCACACTAAAAATGAATGTCCAGTCATGAATTCAATGCAACACCAAGTGTAATGTATATAATTGAATGAATAACAAATGTGGAACTACACCAACTACCAACATTATTCCTCCCCACTACTCCTACCCACCTATTGCTCCCCACTACCCCTCCCCAACTATATCCTTCCACACTCCCCATCCCCAATCCCCATCCCCAACTATCCTTCCCTACTCTCCCTCCCATCTATCTCTCCACATCTCCTGTCAAGTAGCCCTTGCAGAAGACACATACAGAGCACATGTCTTTTGTGGGCCTATTTGCATCCCCTTTTGCTATCTGGCGTGCGACTGTGTGCAGAGGTTGACAGGCACATCGAGCATCGCCTTGGGCTGCTGGCCACAGAACTTGCAGGTTTGGAACTTGTAGATGGTGTGTGGGCCTGCTCAGTGGGCCATCTGTCGACGAAGGCCTGAAGGCAAATTGTCATTGTCTCAGCAATGGAGGACATGACACTATTGCCCTCACGTACCCTCCTGTCCATCTGGAAGATGGCAGTTGTACAACATCCAAGGGCACATGCATTTAACCACACACTGGCCTGGACACTTTCCCACATAAAATGTGCCTCCTGGAGGTGTTGCTGCACTAGGGCAGTTAAGGCATCCTGATGTTCCTTGATGCACCGTAGTCTGCCATCCATTTCCCTGACATGGGGAAGGGTGGGCGTTGTGGGCTCATTGGGTCCATTAGGCTGAATACTAAAGGCTCATGTGGTTGCTGGTCTCCCCCGTGTCCACTCCACCATTGTCAGCTATGTCCTCTGCATTTGATACATGGGCACGTGCATGTGGCTGCTCTGCTGGGGTGATACTACAGCAGCTGGGTTTGGCGGGATGGACTCAACTGTGCTGACACTGATGGCAGGTGCTGCTGGGATGGGTGCAGATGTGCTGACAGTGATGGTAGGTGCTGCCAGGATTGGCTGTGGTGTCCTGGGTGGTGGTTGTTGTGGTCCATGGTGTCCTGCAGTGGCAACAGCGGATGGTGCCCTTGAGGTGCTAGCCTGGGCCACTTCATTGTCAAATGATGTGCCTGAGGGAGTCAGTAAGGCATATTGTCAGTAAACAGTGTGGATTGATGAAGCAGAGATACATGCATTATGTTGGTCGTGGCTGTGCTGTGTCAGGGGGTTACATGGCATGGTGCACACATGCTTGTGTTATGCGTACTGAGCAGCAGGATGTGTGATGTTTGTACATGGTAGAGTAGTGCACTGGGGATACTGTTGTGGTGTACTGCCAATTGCTGGATACAGTGTTATGTGGTTGAACATTCACACTGTGGGATGTTGTGTTGTGGTGTGGAGTGGTGTGGTATGGATGGGTTGAGCATGGGTTTGCCGCCTGTACCAGTTACAGGGACAGTTGTGCATTTATACTCAGGGCTCAGGCTGGCTTGGACAAGGTGGTCACATGTTGCCTTTGGGTGCAATAGTGGTGAATTGTGGGTGGAGATGGGGCTTAGCACTTCAGTGATTTAGTGCCAGGGGAAGCACAGTGGGCACACATGCAGTATGCTGTATCAGGGTGATGTGTGTTTGTGTGGGAGCAGATATATGTTCAGTTGGCAGTAGAGGGTGCTCGAGCTGGGTTCAGTGTGTATTACTGGGATGGGTCATCTTTTGGTGGCCACGGTGTATGTCTATGCATGCACCAAGGTTGTTATTTTATTGTGGGGGGCCTGAAGGGTGTTTTGGGAGATGTGGATGATGCAATTACCATTTCTGTGATGTGTTGGTATGGTGGTGGGTGCATGGTGGCCAGGGAGATTGATATTACAATGGGGTTATGTGTACTCACCAGCCTCTTCAGATAACACGGTTCCGGCCTCCGCAGCACTGACCCCGTCAATGGACTCTAGGTGCAGCACACTGGTGCATGTCTCCTCCCAGGGCATCAGGCATATTGGGGATGAGCTCCCGCCACCTGTGGCCATGCCCTGTCTCCACTGGGCTGAGAGGAGGTTGCATACCCTCAGGCGCAGGTTGTCCCATCACTTGTGGCTGTTTTGCACTGTGAGGGAATTTGTGCCAACTTCCAGCACCTTCTGGGCCACCTTCTCGCAGATGCTCTTCTTGCGCAGCTGGGTTTGCATGCGCTGGTGGACAATGGTGTCCGCTAGCATGTTGAGCTCGGGCTCAGAATAGCAAGGCTTCTGTTTGCGGGTCTCACAGCCTCTAGATGACATGCTGACAGTGAAGTTTGTCTGGTCAAGAGGAGTGGATGTCGACTGTGCTTTGAGGATTGCAATGGATTTTTTTTAGTAATTGCCACCAGCCTATTTCCTGTTCCGGCAATCACTTTGTTTCCATTCCCAGCATGCCAAAATGCGCGTGCCTGACAACACGTAATCATCCAGTGTTTCTGGAATCACGGGTTGCGGGAAACGGTGGCATCGGCATGACGGTAACCGGCAATACTTACCGGCATACTTGTAATGAAGCACATTGTCTGGCTAAACCTTGTCTGGCACCCCTAAAAAGAGTTCTAAAATACTACCAATAGATAGAGACAATGCCACAAATTATCCCAACAGCCAGGGCATTGTAAAACGTAATTTAATTGACACATAGTACACAAACAGAAGTACTGCTTTGTAAAACATGTGCCTGTAATCATAACAAGTTATCATTTAAATCTCTGCAACATAGATAACTTTAATACATGGCTCTATTGCTACTTTTCAAACATTGGAGAAAAGAAGAAGGATTATTAGGTAGCTACAATTCATTTGAAGCTGCATTCAAAGCAAATTAAAGCGTTATAACAAATGTCCATTTCAAACAATACAAAGAAATGTTGGACAATAAACACCAACACGAGTAATAAATTGAAGCTTAACTAGATAAAGAAACGCCTGAGGACAGTCAACCTTCCCATAAACGTAGCCAAGAACCACTTGAAGAACCACTCATTCTAAATAAAACATAAATAGCTATGACTGGGGTAAAAAATATCTTCTGTCAATCTAAGAAATCTGAAAAACACTTGTCAGTGATCACACCCCAACTAAATGAGAAACAACTCATTTATCATGAAGTCACTGAAAAAAATTGAACATGGTTTTAAACATGAAACTAAAACATGTAGCTGTAAAGATAACCTCTGCTCCGTATATAAGTGGTGAAGCTAGTTCTGGTAAAACGTTCTTACTAAAAATAATCAGCACATTTCTACAAAACCTAACAAACAACAACCTTTCAGTTGTTTTAACAGCGCCCATAGGTTTAGGTGCCTAGAGCATAGGAGGTGTAACTTTACACTGACTACTGCTCTGACCAGTAGAACACCAAACCAAATTTAAATGCTACAAATGATCAATTTCAATTATATTTAATATACTTTTAGCTGAAATGGCTTTGTATACACAAACAATACATTGATACATTACATTTAAGATACACAGCAGTTACTAATATAAACACAATTGAAAACAATCTACTAGCACTTATACTAGGCACTAAAAAAAGTCCACAATACAGAAATAAAATTACACCATAAAATACATGAGATTAATATCATCACCAATCATTCATTTTTGCCATAAATTAGAAATGTTATTAACATCAATCTCATTTTTAAAAGATTTTAAAAATGTATATCGCAACTCAAATAAGCTTTCACATTCTATTAATAGATGTTTTAGTGACTCCATCTCTTCGCATCCTCTCAAACGACACAGACACATATTGCGTCTCAGTCCCAACCTTGGGCCCATAGTCTTAAGTGCCTCTGAGGTATTAAATGTCATCAAAAGATAGGTATGAACACTCTTTGGGCTTGGATATGACATTATATATTTTGGTGGTGCAGTCCAGGATAACTTATAATGGCAATTAGGCCCACTATTTACTTTAGTTGATAGTTCAACTATATGATGTTCATAGCTATAAACAGTTAGTTTCCTTTTTAACCAAAACTTTAACCGACTTTGACCGCTTTGGCCAGTGGTTTGGACAAAACCCTGCAGTCAATTTTTCATATATTGTTTTTAAATTACCTAATGTGCCTATAGTTGAGCACCCATCCAACCTCAGAAACGCATGGACATAATCAACAACAATTGTGTCAGTGATCAATTTGCACAAACACATTTCACACCTGGTTATATTTTCTTGCATTATGCTTTTTAATTCAAACTCTAAATAAAAGTATCCCACAGTAATAGTTTGGGGTAGCCGCAAAAGTTTGCGAAGCAACATTGCTTCAAATACTTTCAATCGTGCATTATATTTATGTCCCCATATTTATATTCTGTACAAAAGAATTGCTCTTATTTTAGCCGTGTATATCATTAAGATCGTGTTTACTGAATAACCGGCATTTCTGCCTATGAATACACTTAGGGCATTGGCTGATACTAGACAGCGTCTTTTTAATACAGTCCAATGCATTTTCCAGTTAAGTTTTGCATCTACCGAAATACCTAAGTATTTATGAGTGAGCACCTGTTCAAGACTCTCATTATTCAATGTCCACATTTATTTCTTAGGATGTTTTTTTAACTGGGAAAACCATGACTTTACTCTTCTCAATGTTTATAGTCAATCCACTCATACTCGAATAGTCCGCCAAAGCATTCAACATCTTCTGTAGACCTGCTGGAGAATCATCTATCAACAACAGGTCGTTGTCATATGCAAGCCAACCGACCACTGGCGTGCTTAACTTCACCGGGTAAGAACCAAGATTTGCAAAAGCCACTTGCATATCGGCCAAGTAGAGATTAAACAGGGTTCCTGCCACCGTGCAAACCTGCTTATCTCTACCACTGGTAGGCAGCAATGCCGATAATTTGCCCATGGCATCCAACCTCACACAGACATAAGTATCTGAATATAATAGCATCAGCATTTTTAATAAAGCCTTTGCAATTTTTCCATGCATTTAATTTATACCATAGGCGGTTCCTCAGAACCGAATCAAATGCGGCTGAAAAATCGATGAAAGCACAGTAAACGTTTAGCTCTCTGCGCTTCCATGCATGTTCAGTGGCCAATGTCAGAATAATTAAATTAGTTCTAGATTTTTGTCTGAACCCTATTTGATTTGGGGGCAATATTTTATTATGTTGTATCCATTCATTTAATTCTATGAGCAACACTTGTGCAAGCATTTTCGATGGAATGTCTAGCATTGCTAGCATTCTATAATTCGCTGGGTTGTCCCAGGCACCTTTTTTGTAGACAGTTAAGATATGACTTACATTCCAAGTCTTTGAAATGATACCTGTCGTACCAATATGGGTGAATAACAAATGGAGAGCAGATGCCCATAATTCTGGCTCCATCTTTATCAACTAGTTACATGCACCATCTGGCCCTGCGGCCCGGGATTTGTTTAAATGTTCAATAATTAATATAATATCTAATATTGAAGCTGCAATCCCAACCATGCAAGGGTAATGGAAATATCTCATTCGAAACATCTAAACATCCTAGCGTGGCTTGAATGTTATTGCTCCATTTATCTTCAGAGATACAATTAACAGATATATCTCTTTTCTATGTACTTGTAATTATCTGCCATATGCCCGATGAGTTTTTAGATAGTGCAAGATTAGCTATTTGTTGCCATTGTTGAATCTCACACTGAAACTGATGTTGTTTCAACCATTGTCTATAATTCTTTTGGATGGTGGTTAAACTAGTGGAGACCACTTTAGCCGGAGTCCCCGCTTTACGGTGAGATACAATGATTACAATATCACAACGCATATTCTTGTTTGCCAAGCCAATCAACTTATTGTGGATTTTTCTCCTGGGTATGCCATTGTTAGATCTCTCACAGCTAGTTTTATATTCCCTGCTTGCTAGCACTTGGGTACGAATGGTTTCCATCATTCGTGTGAATCTGGTTATCATCATGTCATTTGTTTTATCTCCAGATATTCCATCCGCTATAAACAGTGGCAGTATATCTTTAACAACCCTATTGGCTGAATCAAGATTTTTTTGGTGCCAGAGAATCCGATGTTGACCCTCATTGAGGTACAATCGGCCATGAAGGTGCTTATCCTGCAATAAAGAGCACAAGGGCAGGTGTCGCTCTCATCGCGACTCACAATACCCATATCTTTTATATACTCAAGACCACTTACATTAGAAAACACATAATCAAGGGTAGTGGCCGATCTCCCATCAATCCTTGTGAATGCTGAATCAGCATTGCATGGGGTAAAACCATTCAATTTTATTAAGTCATAGGAGGCCAGAGCCATATACCACAATTTCCGTTGCTTAGTATTCTTATTCACACTATCAGGTGATGAGGAGTTTTTAATCAAACATTTATCATTCGATGGAAGTGTACTAATCTTAGCATTCAAATTGCCCACTATCCAAATTGGGTGTCTATGATTGTACTGGTGCAGTATATGACCGACAACTTTCACATTCTCTTTAGTACATACCATGTTTGAGGGATCATATATATTCATAAGAATAATCACAATGTTTTGATGGGAAAGCTTAGTTACAAGGGCATTCGGGGTGGATTCTTTTAGAGTTATGATATTCCACAGAGACTTAACCGCTATTAATAATCCACCTTTCGGTCTCCCTTTAGGTCCTTGAGTGGCAACCTGATGTACTGTACTACGACCATCAAACAAGACCTTTGCAGTAAGCCATGTGTCCTGTAGTGCCACTATCACAAAGTTATCAATTATTGATACTAAACCATCCTCATCAAACAAATGATTATGACCCCTGGTGTTCCAGGTATACATCAGTTAAAATTATCAATATCATTGACACTTTGCTACAAAAAGGGGTTTGTAAGCCGATGGGAGCCACTGCCAA
The DNA here is from genome assembly GCF_040938575.1 of Ambystoma mexicanum. Classification (NCBI taxonomy): domain Eukaryota; kingdom Metazoa; phylum Chordata; class Amphibia; order Caudata; family Ambystomatidae; genus Ambystoma; species Ambystoma mexicanum. The sequence continues at coordinate 798,254,399 of NC_090924.1, read as the reverse complement.
TACCCACCAATGGCAGCACTTTTGCATTCAATAATTGACACATTATCTGATCTCACCACAGAAATACCAGCATTCATCATTGACTTATCAGGGAGACTTATGTTTGGTTTATTCGCGGCGCACTACTATTAGTTCCAACCACTGGCACTTTACGACATGGTACTGCTTTTACTTTCTCAAAACTAATGTTTACGACCTTTAGCGCATGCTCATATATTATTGGAATTGACACTACTTTAGAGGTATAACCTAATCTCAGTAGGTCCACTTGATAGCCCATGATGTAGTTCATAGTAGACTCAGAGTGGAATCATATATTCGTGATGTATTGTGCTGCTATTTCTACTTCATCAACTAGCTTGATATCTTTGGTGGTAATGCCTCTAAGTGGAACAATAGACTGTAATATGCAAATAACAGCTCTTCAGTTCAAAGGATGCTTCTTCTTTTCCTGAAAGGCCTACTGAAGTTGTAAGGCTTTTACATGGCTCTCATTATCAACCATTTCATTCCTTTTTGCTTCTACAGACCTTTCGTCATTGGGGTTATTAGTTATATTGCACAAGTCAGGCAAAGTACTTTGTGTTTGCTGAGGAGCCTTTAATAAAATCAGACTCTCAGATTTATTAGTAGGCACATCACAAGCGGCTAACTGGTTATCCTTAAATGGCAGCACATTTATTTTTTTGTGCTACCGATTTTTGGATAAAGATGGGCTTTCGATAGATTTTGTGCTAATCGGAGCTTCTATTACGGATTCACCAGAAGTGACCTTATCTACCACTCGTTCAATCATGGACCTTTTAGCATGGTTTTTTACAGACATGATATGTTTACGTAATTTAATGTTATTACTACACATAAAGGCATGGTGTGCGGGTGCCGGTCAGTGCCGCTCATACTTATTGGGGAACTTTCCAGACACCCTTTTATGTTTTGCAGTCTTTTTAGTTTCAGTTTCACACTGGACCGAGGGTTTACGTGGTGACATACTTGTTCCTCGGTCACATACTGAGTCTTTTTGGTAGTTACACTTTTATGTATAAGCAGGGATTGAATATCGAACTTTGTTTCTAATCGCTCGCATTTAACTACAAGTGTTGTTAGCAGGTTTTCAAACGCGTTAAACATATCACTTTCTGACATGCTAATGTTATTATTGCTCGCATTCATACTTTCACTTGGCTCATTTATGACTTTTGTTTTTTCACTCATGTAATCACAGCCTTTTCTTTTTCGCCCACTGTAAGTTTGATATCAGGCAGTTCATTTGATACATTTAGGTCATGTTTTGAATTTTGAGTGTTTTTATTGATATCAAATCCAGGGAGTTGCATGTTATTATTATGCAGTACTCTTGACATCGAGGGAACCGCAACGGATGAGGATTTAGGAGTAGAAATCGCTTCAACAAATGACATCTCCTGGTTGTTTCCCAGATATTCCATATCAAGCTCATCAAGGACAGAGCTATGAGGGTCGATGTCAGTTTCAATATTAAAACTAGGTTGGAAGCTGGCACTCTCAGTGTGATTGTGAACCATTGCATGCATATTAGGTGTGTTCCCATCAGCTAAAGAGGGTACTATAACTTGTGTGGGCATATATGCTTCTTCATACTCATGCTTACTATCAGGGTTATCAAGGTTATTATTCTCCACGGTTGACATAGAAGAGGGACTTTCTTGGGTTCTATACACGTGATTAAATAGCGTAGATGTTGCAGTATTAGCTGTTTGTACAGGTGTTGTCATGGATAATCCACAAATAACATCATTTATCAATTTGGAACTAACGCATCATGCCTCATTAGGGAGGTCAACCACTAACTCTTTTACAGCCATGTTTCACATTGTGGATGCAGTTACGGACATTTGTGATGGCATTTTTGGATAGAATTCTGTTAGTTGTTAACATGGGATTCCTATCTTCTTTGGATGGGAGATAACCTTAGGGATTCAAATACGTCAACTCTGCAACGACCTATGCAACTCTAGCTCACTCTGCAGATCTTTGATACTTTTGGTGAGCCCAATAAGTAGATATGGGTGAGTTTTACGATAATATGCTAAACAGTAGTATACTTTAAGCTTCAAATAAAAAATGTTAGAATTGTTAGAATTGCACACACCACGCGTCGTTCGTAACTTGCTAAATATGAGACAGAGCTTGCTAAGTACAATACACAATTATTACTCTTCACGTAGTGTATGGGTGATTCAGCACCAAACTATTACCCTCAGTATCAAAGAGTGAGCAAACCAGAAGCCTCACAACCCTAATGGATGTTACAACCCGATAAACTCCACACTTTAACACAGGTGAAGGCTTGGGGCATTGGCACTAACCATCAGCACACATATGTGGGAGTAAACAAATAAGAGCAGACTAATTAGCTGTGGTAATGCTAATACACTAAAACAAATAATGCTAAAATCTGCTCTGAACCTAGATATAAAAAAACTCGGTGTAACAATAGTTATAAGACTAATTCATCAATAGTAAAATGCTGCATCTGCGCCAAGGTGCATGCAACAAGTAATTATAGTTCATTAGAAATGCCTTGTGACTCGTTGCATCCCACCTTTATTCTCCTGCAAGTTGGATTAATTAGGAAACCGCTTAACACTTCTTTACCATAAAACTAGGCGGCAAAAGGATTTGAAAGGGTAGAATGTAAGGCTGCGCTGCTGTGCTGCGAGCATCGAACAGCCAAACAGCAACTTACGAAGCCACTTGCTATGAATTATTGAATTCTGGATAGTAGGGGGAGGAGCAATGCCTAAAAGTGAATCAGACACCGGAGGATCAGCCAATCAGGTTTCCTGGGTGTAGTGTAGAGGAAGAGAGCATAGCAGATGTTTTGATAGTAGGAATTGTGAGAAGACTGAAAACGGCCTTGGAAGTGTATTTCAGAAGGCAGTGTGTGTGGATTTTGGGGGACTCCAGCCTCCATTGGTTGAAGGTGTATGCTGAACACTGTGGGATAGCTGAAAATCTTGGATCCCCTGAATATGCAATGCGAGGCATGAATTGGTGGACCTGCTCCCATTTTTGTGCAAATTGGTTGAATTTCCAGACATTATTATTGTTCATTGTGGAGGGAACAGTTTGGGGTACGTGACTGGAATTTCCTTGCAATTGGCAATGAAGGAGACACACATTTCAAAATTATTTTTTCACACTTTGCCCAGAGACAGCAGTGGATGTGCTCAAGTTTATTTGGTTGGCAAATGGAAAAAGCGAGGCACAACGTAAATAAAGCTGTGTATTCTTTTCTTTGAGATGTTTGCATGACATTGTTTCATAATGAGAACATTACATTTGATATTGCGAAAACAAATTCTGACAGATGGAGTTCATCTATCTGATGTGGGTAATTTTTGTGGAAAACATTCAAAATTCTTTGATGCATTTTTTGTGTAAGTGAGAAGAAATAAGTAAATTCAGTAAAATGTTTCTTAGTTCAGTTTATAAAATGAAAAATATAAAAATATATATAAAAGCCAAACACACAAAAAAGTTTCTTTTAAGAGCCACAATTTTTTTCCGTGGACTACTGTGCTGTCTGCAGACTATGCAGGCTGCACAGGGTCCTGTGACTGTTTTTCTCACTTCTATTTTTTAACTTTGAAAGGTGGCTCCTAAAGGAACCTTTTTCGTTTTTTTCAATTTTGTATTTTGTTGGGGCTTTTTTCGGGAGAGGCAATGTATGGGAGGGAAGGGAGAGAAAGGGCACCAACCACAGGGATGAAGGGGCAGGTGGACAAGGGAAGATGTTGGGGGGCCTTCATTTTAAGGTCAGGGGCAGTGTTTATCATGTTCCATGACCACAGCCTCGCAAGCACTCCAAAACTTTTCCTTCGTAAAGATTGGTGCTTCACAGTATACACATATTTATTTATTACATTTGTATAGCGCACAAACAGCCCATGGGCATCATGGCGCTGTTACTTGAGGGGGAACTTAGTTACAGGGAAGGTACTTATGGGTTAGGCGTATATGTTGTACATTTATACATACATGTTATACATTAGTACATTAATACATGATTGAACATAGGTTACACTTTGCAAGTTAACAGAAGAAGCAGTGTGAACCTCGGAAGGTAAGGGTCAACAGCATTCTGTATGACCTGTGAAGCCGCCACTGGGATCCTTTGCCTCAAGGGAGTATCCTTTGTGGTAACAGGAGCAGATGAAGATGATGGTGTGGAGGAAGTCAACCTAATTTTACCTGAGAAAGGTATCATCTTTCTCAGAGCAGTCGGGAGGTTAGAATTTGGTGTGGCACCTCATAGAATCTGTCCCGTAGGAATACAAGCCAGGTTTCCCACGACTGAGTACAACTTTGCATCGAACCTTGCTTTCACAAGCCTTTGGGACATTATGAACGGAAGTAAAAATCTGTCACACTCATGACTCACTCCGAGTACTCGTGATAGGGACTTTCCGCACTTCATCCTCTTCTTGTTCTTGATCCCCATATGTGTCTCTACACCTTTTCCCTGCCAAGGCATTCCAGGTTGTTGAGGTGGTGGTGGGGGTGGTTGGGGAACAGAAGTGTCCCTAGCAGATGCCATGATGTCTCCACAGATTTGCAAAGCAGCAATGCAGCAGGGTGCGCCCCTTTAGAGAAAACGTCCCGTAGACAGTCGTGCTGTCCACGGACTACAGAGTCACAAAAAAGCCTTGAAAAGTAGAAAAAGTAGCCTGATCAAACAAGAATGGGACTGGGAGCTGTGGAAGGCTAAGGTGTATGCTTGAAACACCCTAGATAAACTGTCTCCAGCCACGGACACCATTCGTAGACACCCCTGTCACACCATACGGGTGCAGTCACGTGATTCATGATAATGTCTGGGGCCCTGACGGCCGTCCGTGGACACCCACCGAGGTGTGAGATGCTGTGTGCATGTGCCAGGTGGCTGCAGAACAGGTGCAGTGTCAATAGACTGATTAAAAGTGCATCATGCAAAACTGAACATGTCAATTTTCAGTGCAGACATCCCGGACATTCATAGTGTCCGCAGACTCAGAATTGGAGTTAATAAAAATAAACATATCACACAACAGTATACAAAACATTTATAGTATAAACAATGTATTTATTCAAGAAAGGGATGGCGTATCGGAATGGGAAACATAAATGGGAGAATTAGTCACTTTTGGGAATTTATACTCTAAAAAGTCTTTAAAATAGTTACTTATTACATCAAATTCTTTCGACGAGTTCATGATTTGATGATTAACAGTTGGGCACAGGGCTTCTCTTTGTGATTCTGGGGATTGTGGATAATTAATCGGGGGTGTGGTTTCTTCATGAATACTATATACTGTAGGAAAAACTGAAATTATTATTTTAGTAAGGTGTGTACAAAATACATTATTTGTTTACATTAAAATATGTATTGTGGGGAGGCCACCAGGGGGCGCATCGAGGATGTCAGCTTAATCCTCATGCTCGCGGGCCACAAGACGTAAAAAAGGGCACTGAGCCCTACCTTAACCCCAACAAGAGTCAGATCTAAAGGCTGACCACGACAGAGAACCCATCGGGGAGAACCCAGTCAAACCGGCTTGAAGATCGAGTGTCGGGTACACAAGCTAGTGTATGGGAGCGAGGGGTCCCCAGGCCCCCTTGCATCATATGCTCCTCAGTACAAGGCTTGGCCCATGAGCCTCTGGTAGTGGGAGTGCCCCTTGCCCTTATGTAAAGTTAACCACGGTTGACTGCTACATAGATGGGACTACTGAGCAGGACACGGGACATCCATTTTTTGTGCCCTGTTTCGACTCCATCTTGGGTAATCAGCCCTCACCGCGATAGTACAGAAAGGCTCAGCTCCCCTTCCACCGCAGCAGCCAAGGACAGAGACACACACACAAGGCGCGCATGCAGCTGGCTGACCCCCACCCTTGCACTCCCCTGCGAAGGAAAGCTCTGCGCTTCCATTTCTCACGCTGAAGCCAGAGAAAGTTACAACAATCAATATGCTACAGTTTTCTTCCTCTGAGATCACTCCTTGCCTGAGAACCAGCATGTGAACCAGAATGAGCTAAGCACTTTCTGCTCGTTCATCCCCATAAACGTGCCAGCCGCCCACTCCCATTTTAGAACAATTTACTGTCATCTTGACCCTGCGCTCCCTGTATGGTATTTCTTTCAAGTGCCAGACCCTCGCCTGTGCTGCGAAACCCACCCAACACACCCACTACTAACCTTAAGCATTTTACTGCTATATATGTTTTTACTTGTACTAATGAGTTTGAAACCTAGGAAAGATGTGAAACACAGCTGATTCTTTTACATGCACAATAAGGGCCAAGGTCTTCAATTACAAGCCACGAATGACCCAATTGTACTGACAATAATCATTGTGTGTGACTTATGTAGAAATGTGAAAAGTAGCATAAAATGTTTTAGATCATTTGTTATTTAGTGTTTTTCGAATGCAACATATTAGCTTAGGTAGTGACCACAGTGACCGGACCCTGACCTGCGTGGAGCACAAGATATTTGACATCCGTCATCTCATCAGCCACTCAGCCAACCAGAAGGAAGAGATGCCACCCACACCTACAGCACCACACCGCCTGGCCAATCGGGTTCATTTAGCATTTTTTGTTAGAGTTACTTCAATTGACACATATACAAGGTTGATGTAATGTTGGAGTGAGGGTTTTTTGGGTTATTTCCTAGCTGGAGAAATAAACCATCCTTTGAACTCTTGCAGCCGGGTCTCGGTGCCTTCTTCCCTGAAAGGGGTTGTTGATTTTATTTTCTCTCACACGTAGTAAGCCGGGGAAGGGCACCTACACTAGCCATGGGTAAAGTTGGCATGGAGCTTGGTGCAGACCCGTCCTGCGACTGAGCTTGGAGGTGTCCTGCCCGAGGCAGCAAGTTGCAGGTGGACCTCCCGCATGGAATCGGCGCTCGTGGGGCTCACGTGGCCCTGTGTGGCCTCTGTTTGGTGGGCAGTCACTGAGGATGACCCTGCAGCACTTGTCCAGGTGTATTAAGGCCACAATGGGATGATGAGGACAATGGGGTGTTGGTAACTGCCCCCCCAGCCCCAGTAGGAGCTATGGTGTGTACCACTCAGCAGGCCCCCCAGCAGGCCAGATTCCAAGGGGCTTACAAGTGTGAGGCGGCATATTCAGAGCACTAGAGGTGGAAGCAACTGGGTGCCACACCATGGAAAAGACGATGGGATGTGGGCGCTGCTGCCTGATGACACTGGAGTTTCTTCTGTAGCAGCAGCGCCCTGCCAGTGCTGCGGGTGGAGAGAGGGGCAAAAGGACATCCCAGGCCCGCGGCAGGGGGCCCCTACCTGGACAGTTGGGGTGTATCAGGTGACACAGGCTGAGGGACTTGGTACTCCCTGTTGGCCGGGGGGTGACAATCTCTTATACCCTACCAGGAGCTGCTGATGATGCACAACAGTGGTTGGGGGAGACACACCACCTCAATGGGGGCAAGCCAACATACTTGTCCAGTGGGAGAACACACAGGAGCACCCTCCGCCATACAGGAGGTGAAGTAACATTCTGGAGAGGTGAATCGTCACTTCCCCACCGATCAGAGAGCAGGATTCAGTGGTGGCAGTGGGAACCAAGTGGAGGGCTGGTAGTGTGGGCTCTGTCCTAGATCCCACCGGGAAGTGAGATTTTGACTCTTGGGTGTGGAGCCATTGTGCAGGTGACTCTTCGGATCCGGTGGCCACAAGTGAAAAGAATGGAGAGGTCAGCAGGTGTCCTGCCCAGGCCTGAGTTGGAGGGGCCGGCCTCATAACCCGGCACACATTAGCTGTAAATCCATTGCTGTGGGGAAGGCGAGCAGAGTTGATCTAGGGGCCGAAGTTCCCAAACACTACACCCCTGGTCCATGAGCTGGAGGCAGTCCCTACAGAGGTTTCAGGAGCAGGCCGGGGAAGGTTCAGGCCCTCCTGGACTCAGCATGGAGAGTGACTCAGCAGCCATTAAGTCCATCATCGCGGCCCTCATGGATGCGATCAGGGACATTAAATCAGCCCTTGACCAGCGGTTGGACAAAATGGATCAGAGACTCCTCTCGGTGGAAGACAAGATTCTGGGTCTGGAGGCCAACCAGACCTCGGTGGACAACCTGGATCTCCAAATGGGGGTGAGGGTGTTGGAAATGGAGAGGAGGGCGGTGGAGATCCCCCTGAAATTGGACGACATAGAAACCAGGGAACGCTGCAACAACCTATATTTGCGGCTTCCCAGAAATGGTGGGTGAATCGGAGGGTGACATCAGGAGAGCCATCTGTGATGTACTCTGCAAGCTGTTTGGAGATGATGCAACTGATGAACTCACCATTGATCATGCCCACTGATAGCGTTGGCGCTCTCCATTACTACGAATAGAGAACGAGAATCCTTGAGAGGGCCAGGAAGGCGAGCCTGATCGACTATGGTGGGGTCCAGGTCTCTATCTTCCAGGACCTATTGCCTCTCACCCTTAAAAGGAGAAGAATGTGCGGTCCACTTACAAGATGGAGAAGGGGATTTGCTACCTCTGTGTTTCCCATTCTCCCCCAACTTTGAACATGATGGTCAAAACTATCAACTGGCAATGGAGAGTGATATCAGTTGAGTTTCAGAGGAACTCATGGGGGACTCACGACTCCGGGCAGCAGGCTCAGGAGTGACTGCTGGATCGTCAGCTCTCCTGGCAGGTGCCAGAAATAGCCGCAAGATGTCGGGTGCCTGCAAATATAGAAAGATAACACTTGCCTAGGGGTCCATCGGGTCCCTTTGGCCCATGATTAAATGATGCTTGGTGGAGAGGGGGTGAGATTATCTCTGCAGAGGGAGGGGGACGATAACGTTTTTTTGTTACAAGCAATGAGTGGGGGTCAGGGGGCTCAGACATGGTGAGGAGTTTTGAAAGGGAATCCTGTTGTTTCGGGACCTTTTTGGTGATCCTGTCCTAGACAGAGGTGAAGGCATGGTCAGGATTGGATGCTGGGGAAGGGAGGGGTGAGGCTGAGGGGCAAGGGGACAGGTAAGCTGAGGCTAAGCCACAGGGGTTTGGCATTGTTGGTCAATTGTTTAGTTGTTTGGGGGTTAGCCCTTCATGGGGCGCAAGTTGTTCAGCTGTGGGCTTCTGAGTTTCTTAGGGAGGGACGGTACAAGTGTGAGGCACAAAATACAGAGCCATGACATTCGAGATGTGAATTAGTAATTGGCTCCCTCAATGTTAGAGGGCTAAACTTGCCTACCAAGAGATCTCTGACCAGGAGGGAATTCTGGAGTGCCAAACTGGATCTCCGGATTGTACAAGAGACACATTGGCAGAGGGGCAGAGAGCCGCGCGTGGGATCTGGGCAGGGGGAGGTTTTTGTGACCACGGGCCTGGAGAAAAAATTGAGGTGTGGCAATCTTTCTCTCGGCCAGGCTGGGCCTGGTGGTAGACGAGGTACAGAGGGATCCTGGGGGAAGTTCCCTTTTATAAAGGCTCGTCTAAATTTGTGGCCAGGCCGATTTTTGGGAGGGGGTAAGAGATGAACTGAGACATTTGTGGAGGGTCACTGGAGGTGGGAGGGGACATTCACATGGTCCTGGACCACGTTAGAGACCGTAAGAGAATGGGCGAGGGGACAGAGATAACCCAGTCAAGGTGAATAAATCAGAAAATGGGCCTTACGGCCACCCTAGTGGAGGGTGGAGAGGGAGAAAGATCCTGTACCTTGTTTTCGCCAGTCTACAACTCCTACTCCCGGATTGATCTGATACTGGTGGATACTAAAGGCAAGTCCCTGAATGCTCACACCAGAGAGAATACAACCCACTAGGGAAGAAAGGCCCAAGTTGATCTTGTAAGGATAACAAGTTTTAATCTCACATGCAGATGAGAGCAACAGCAAAGAACTCTGCTGCCAAGAATGTTGTGCCGAAAAGTAGCACAAGCAGAATCTTATATAGAAAAACATTGTCATACATGATGCAATACATAGGGTAAAATCCTGCGCGGCTGGTTGGTGTGCGCCTATACAGGATCCACCTGCCCTGTAAGGGATGCCAGGCCATTGGTTCCAGCCCAATCCGTCCGTCTTCCGTCACTTCTGTGCTGCAGTGATAATCATTATTTATTTATTTATTTATTTATTCAGATTTATTTAAAGTGCACGTCAGCCCGGGGGCATCGTGGCGCTGTTACATGAATACATACATAGTCTGGTTACAATGGAAGGAAGATGGTTACAAAGCAATTTTCATTACAGGAAGCATTTCGTATCGAACACTTTTCGTATCAGATGTGTGCGAGCTGAGGTGGGTGAAGGGAAGGTGGAGTTAGTTGAATAGCGTGGTTTTGAGGGATTTGCGAAAGAGATACAGAGATGGTTCTGCTCTAAGCGCGTTGGGGAGGGCATTCCATAGCTTAGGTGCTATGTGAGGGAAGCCAATGCCGCCGGCTTTGGCTCTTTTTACAGTGGGTACTTGGAGTTGGTTGGCGTGGTGACTTCTTCTGGGGCGGATGGAGGAGTTCTTGGTTATAGTCTCAGATAGGTAGGGGGGTGCTGTGTGGTTGATGCATTTGTGTGTGAGGGTGAGGATTTTAAAGTTGATCCTTTCCTTGACTGGGAGCCAATGGACGCGTCTTCTGGCCTGTGAGATATGGTCAGTTTTGGGCATGTGTAGTGCAGCACGGAGGGCATTGTTTTGCACTATTTGGAGCTTGTTTAGGTTTTTTGATGAGGTGCCTGCCAGGAGGGCGTTACAGTAGTCCAGTCTGGCTCCTATAGTAGCTCTGGCTATGGAGAGGCAGTTGGGCGTGGTGAGGTAGGGTTTTATGGCGTAGATGAGTTTGGTAGTCAGAGCAGAAGCTGAGGCAATGGCGCTGTTTTGTCTTGTCATTGAGAGTGTCGCGTCAATGTAGACTCCTAAGGTCTTGACGGCAGAGGAGACAGGTATGCTAATACTGTCGATGATCAAGTGCGAGTAATTGGGGCTGAGTTTGGTTAGAGTTTCGTTAGGGGCTAGGATGATGATTTCGGTTTTGTCTCCGTTTAGGCAGAGGCCATTGATAGCCATCCATGTTTGGATAGTTGAGTAGATTTTGAGGAGGGCTTCTGAGTCAAGGTCGTAGTCTCCAGAGAGGGGGAGGAGGACCTGCGTGTCATCAGCGTAGTTGGTGTACGCTATGTTGAGGGAGTCCAGTAGGTCAAAGAGGGGTTTGGTGAATAGGTTGTAGAGGGTCGGTGCGGTGCAGGACCCTTGTGGGACTCCACAATTGATAGTGGCGGGGGGGGCGCTATCCTGGTCAGAGTACACTTTCATGGCCCTGCCTTCAAGGAAGGATGTGATCCATGTGGTAGCCTTGTGAGAGAAGTGTGCAGCATTGGAGAGGTGCGTTGTGAGAATGCTGTGGTCGACCAAATCGAATGCTGCAGAAAGGTCGAGTAGGAGGAGGAGGGCAGGTTTGCCTGTGTCCATTATTTTAGTAATCTGATTTTTTAAATCTAGAAGAGCAGTTTCAGTCCCATGGCCTTTGCGGAAACCTGACTGTCTTTTGCCTAGGATGGTGTTTGTTTCCAGGTAGTGTTGGATTTGATTGTGTGCAGCTTTGTCCAAGATTTTAAGGAGAAAGGGGACGGTGGTGATGGGGCGGTAGTTGTTAGGGGAGGAAGGATCAAGGGAGGTTTTTTTTAGGAGCGGGCGGACCCAGGCTTCTTTTAGGCATTGTGGTACACTTCCAGATGTGAAAGAGGCATTGATAAAAGCCGTGATGATGGGGGTGAGGTATTCTGCGCTCTCTTTGATTACGGAGGGTGGGCAGATATCCCCTTTGCAAGTGGAGGGTTTGATTTTTTTAAGGAGGTCATTGACTTCCGTCTCCGAGACTTCTCTGAAGGCAAAAAGGGGTGTTTGTGATGGGGAGTTGTTGGTGTGAGGTATGGGCGGGCAGGTGGGGGTGTTGAGAGCTTTGCGTTGGGAGGCTATTTTGTCTTGGAGTGATTTAACTTTGTTGAGGAGAGCAGCCTGGATGCCTGTACACCATGCTTCATCCTTGATGATTTTGTCTGGGCTAGAGGCTGGTGTGGTGAGTTCTTTGAATATGGAGAAAATTTCTCTTGATTTGGAACTGGCATTAGTGATTCTCTGGTTGTAGGATTCGGATTTAGCAAGGAATATGGCTTTTTTGTAGGTCAGAGAGATCTCTTTAAAGTCTTTAAGCGAGGATTGATTAGGCGCTGCTTGCCACCTGGTTAGGGCTTTGCGTTTCTTGGTGCGTAGGACGGATAGTTCTTCAGTGAACCAGGAGTTGCAGTGCATAGATTTTTTCCCTTTTTTTTCTTTTAGCGGGGCAATGAGATCGATGGCTTGAGGGAGTGTGCTGGAATAGATGTTGGCTATAGATGTAGGGTCAGTGGGGAATGGATGCTTGAGTTGTGAGGTATCAAGGAGAGGGGCGAGGTTGGCAGCAGTGAGTTTTTTGGAGCTTCTTACTTTAGCGGGTGGGGCATGGGTTAAGGTTTTATGAGTAGGCGTGGTAGGAATGGTAAATTGGATGAGGTGATGGTCCGTCCATGGAAGGGCTGAGATGGAGGTAATTGCCGATGAGCAGTTGTGATCAGCTAGCCAGTCAATGGATCTGCCTTTGCTGTGAGTGGGTGCAGTAACTTTGTGTTCGAACCCCATGTTAGATAATTCTTTGGCTAAATTTGCGGCTGCTTTGTCCTTCGGGTCAGCTAAGCCAAGATTAATGTCCCCTAGTAGGATGCTTTTGGTGGTGCTTTTGAGGTTGTTGCCTATGTTTTGGAGGAGTTGATTTTGGTAGTCAAGAGGAGATCCTGGTGGTCTGTAGGTGATAAAGAAGTTTATGGTGCAATTAGGTGAAAGGGCTAGTTTGGCAGTGAGGAGATCGGCGTTATTGTCCCATTGTTGATTACACATTCTTATGGAGAGGGTGTCCTTGAAGATGAGGGCTACGCCGCCACCACTTTTTAAGTTTTTACGGTCCTGTCTAAGGATGGTATAGTTTTCAGGGAGAGCGAGGTGAATGGAAGGACTGGAGGCTTCATGGAGCCAAGTTTCGGAAATGGCAAGTATGTCGAGATTATGGGTAGAGATAAGGTCATTGATTTCAATGGCATGGGCATGGACAGAGCGCGCGTTGATGAGGGCGCATCTTAAGTTTGGATGTAGAGTGTGTGTGTTGGTGGTGCTGGGGGTGGGCGGTGTGAATTTGGGTGTGTGAGGCTTGGGCGTGGCACATGCAGCGTGATGAGAGCTAAGGTAGTGAGCGTGGTCAGGGAAGGAAGTCTGGGCGGCTGATGTATGGGTGCGAGGGCTGAGTCTGTAGTTCCTAAGGAATGTGGAGTGTGGAGTACTGCGGAGAGTAAGGAGGTGTTTAGTGCGAGTTCTCAGTCTGCAGAGCCTGAGGTGGAGTGGGTGGTGTCCGACCGGGTCGGTAAGGGAGTTGAGTGTGGGATGGAGTGCAAATGACGGTGTGTTGTGTATGAGGTCTGCTGGAGGGGTGGGGCAAAGGTAGGCATGTTGGTCTAGGTGCGCATGCAGCATGTTGCAGGTGGCCAGAAAGGAGAGGGATGTGAGAAAGATGGAAAAAGTGGAAGGGAGGTATGTAGGCGCTTTGGGGTGTGGGATAGGGGGCTGCATTGGTAAACAAGGGATGTACATGTAAGTGTGCAAAAACGCAGAAGGTCAGATCACAGAGTAAATCAGGACAGTTTGGGGCAGTCTGTATCACAAAAGAGCATTTTGACCAAGGGGCACAACACAACTGAAATGTGGTCTGTAGGCGACCAAGGGGCACAACACAACTGAAATGTGGTCTGTGGGCGACCATAGGGCACAATACAATTCTAGACTGGTCTATAGGCGACCAAGGGGCACAACACAGCTGAAATGTGGTCTGTGAGCGACCATAGGGCACAACACAACTGAAATGTGGTCTGTGGGCGACCATAGGGCACAATACAATTCTAGACTGGTCTGTAGGCGACCAAGGGGCACAACACAGCTGAAATGTGGTCTGTGGGCGACCATAGGGCACAACACAACTGAAATGTGGTCTGTGGGTGACCATAGGGCACAATACAATTCTAGACTGGTCTGTAGGCGACCAAGGGGCACAACACAACTGAAATGTGGTCTGTGGGCGACCATAGGGCACAATACAATTCTAGACTGGTCTGTAGGCGACCAAGGGGCACAACACAGCTGAAATGTGGTCTGTGGGCGACCATAGGGCACAATACAATTCTAGACTGGTCTGTAGGCGACCAAGGGGCACAACACAGCTGAAATGTGGTCTGTGGGCGACCATAGGGCACAATACAATTCTAGACTGGTCTGTAGGCAACCAAGGGGCACAACACAGCTGAAATGTGGTCTGTGGGCGACCATAGGGCACAATACAATTCTAGACTGGTCTGTAGGCGACCAAGGGGCACAACACAACTGAGATGTGGTCTGTAGGCGACCAAGGGGCACAGTATATTTGTGGTTTACCGTGAGGCACAGCACCAGGCATAGCATGAATCATATAACAATCAAAAAGCACAATATAGGACAATGGGTGTCTGGGCCATGGCAAGGGGCATAGCACGTGACAGGGGTAACAGGGGAGCACTACTGTAGCTAGTTATAGCATAGCAGTTTAACAGTAACAGTACTCACGTGGATTAATGTCCAGTAAATAATCTACATCCGCGTACAATGCGTTAAAAAAGTTTTTACCTTAAGAAGCAGTAGCTCCCCGGAGCGAACAGGGGCAAACAGGGCAGACGGCCTTATGATGGCCTTGGGTGGCCGCCGGCTTCCGCCTGCCGGCGGATGTGTGGGCTTAAAGGCAGCCTACACACCGTTGCTAGGCAACGTGTGATGCCAAGCCTCGCTTTCGGGCCGCATCGCGCCCGACATTTTGTTTTTGTTTTTTTTAAATAATGTCGGCGCGCGTGTTTCTCGGGGTGCAGGAGGCGGTAGGGGCTTCTGTGCTGGGGTGCCCAGGGGGAGCAGATAGCCAGAAGCAGGGGGGTGCCTCTGCGGATCCTGTGAGGGGATCACGCCGCCTCCGTCGAGTCGGGGGTCTCCGTTGGAATCCTGGACGTCCTGCGGTCCTGGACGGTGGTGGGGGGCTCCTGCCCTCTCCACGTCGATGGGGGTCTGAGGGGCAAACAGGGCAGACGGCCTTATGATGGCCTTGGGTGGCCGCCGGCTTCCGCCTGCCGGCGGATGTGTGGGCTTAAAGGCAGCCTACACACCGTTGCTAGGCAACGTGTGATGCCAAGCCTCGCTTTCGGGCCAGAATGGAATGTATGTGCTACAGACAGGTACATGGCACATATCAAATTGTTGACACTATATTGGTGTTTCTGGTTCGGAGACAGTAGGTTCCAGAGTCAAATCGTCAAATGACGCAGTTCACTAAAGAACTCCGAACTTTCATCAGGACTCAAAATGCTCGAGGGCAAAGGAGTGAAGTGTAGTGAGGACGGTTAATCACAAGTCGAGACATAATCGAGCTTTCAGACAAAGGAGTGCAGGAAGCGTTTCTTAGTCGCACATCTTCTCACGTCGATGGTCTGAAAACAAATGAATTATACTCCTACCATACGACTACTTTATCACTCATACTGTGCACTTGGCAGACCTTAAGACGGGCACAAACGGGCACAAACGAGGTTCTGGGGCACTCTTACCTTCACACACACCTTTCACTCACTCTTTTCCATGTCATCTGGCTCCAGGGTCTCCACCCTGATTTTGAACTATGATTTATCCCTCCCAGCACCTCGCAATACATGATTGTCGCTTCAGCAATATGCCCTGTCCGTTCTCTTTGAAAATCTTACAACTTGTTAATTTGAGGTTGGTGAACAAAGTACAACTGGTGCCATGGAATTCAGAGGTTTTAAGTTTTAGTCAGTTATATGGGCTTTGACTCGTGGTCACGTAGGTATGGGCTGGTTCATGCTTTGGCCAGTGTGAGATAACATGCACACCAGGCGCCTGTCTGTGATCGCATCCTTGTAGGGCACATTTCTCTCGAACATCTTTGCAACACTGTTAGGACAATAAATAGGCATTGTGGCAGTTGGGGGTGTGGGCTGTCCTCATGGGAGCTCAGGCATGGCTGGGGATTTCTCTTGTCTCAGGATTTGGGCCTAGTGCATGCAATTCCACATTTACTGCGCAGGCGTTCCCTTCTACCTATGGTTACTAATGTTTATGCAAAATAGCAACACTGCTTGTGCCCGACTCCGCACTATGTGGGTTAATTATATTTGATTATATTGAAGTGGGGTCCTTTTTGTATTGGGAGGTGGTCCTCTGACCATCCCCCTTGCCCCTGGCCCATCACAGTGCTTTGAATGCATCTCGCCTCACTCTAAAGTGCCTAGGGGGGTAGGGCGGGTCTGCTCCTTTCCCAACAATAACAAGGTGAAAACCCAAGTCAGAGATTCATGTGTCATTCCAGTGCCTTGGTCGGACCACGATATGACTAAGATTGAAGTGGGGCGAGATCACAGACAAAGACCCCCGTGAGTGTGGCGCTGCAACTATTTTTTACTAAAAGATAGAGATGTTACCCAGTATTTATTGACGGAAATCACAGACTATTTTTTCCTTTAATGACAATGCAGAGGTGGGAGTGCAGACTCCATGGGAGGGCTTTAAGGACACGTTACGTGGGGTGTTCATCAGAATAGGATCCCAGAAAAAGAAAGAAAGGAGGGAACAGGAAGAGGAGTTAAGGGAGAAGATTTGGGAACTACAGCCCAGGGGTCTGTGGGGAGCATACATCACCCCTAAACTGTGACTTCATGAAGCTAAGCTTAAGGCTATACTGGTTCAGGACACAGAAAAACAACTCTTGTATTTAAAATAAAAATACCACGAGTGCAGGGAAAGAGGCAACAAAATACTGGCTTTTGAAGCTATGCGAGAAAAGGAAAAGAATTACGATTGGAACTATCAGGAGAGAAGGGCACAGGGAGGGGCACGATCTGATGGGAATAGTGAAGGTATTTGTTAAGTTCTATGAAGAGCTCTATTTATTAGAATAATTTTAGGCGACAAAGAGCAGATAGCTGCATTTCTGGGCCCTCTGTTCCTGCCAGGCATTCCTTGGGGTGAGTCTGAACAGTTGGGGTACCTAATTCTGAACAGGAGATTGTACAGATAATTAACTGGATGAAATTAGGCATGGCACCAGGGAGTGACGGGATTTCCATGCTATTCTATAAAAAATTCAAATCCATGCTAGCCTCATACCATGCTAGAGTATTAAATGTGGCTCTGTCGGGGGACCCACTGCGGAGCTGAATGCTAGAAGCCCGATTGTCACAATAAACAAGGAGGGCAGGGACCCAGCGAAGTGTGCCTCTTACCGCTCAATCTTGCAGTTTAACAACGACTGATCCTGGCCAAAATCCTGGGCTCTAGATTGGAGAGTCTGCTACCATTTCTAGTTCATGGTGATCAAGTTGGCTTCATGCAAGGGAGACAGGGTTCTGATAACATTCAGAAGACCATTAACCTAACATGCAGGGCCCAGACCCAGGGGAGCGATACATACCTGATTTTCATAGACTCAGAAAATGCATTTGACAGGGTTGAATGCCCTTTTTATGAAGTTGGTCCTGGAGAGGTTGGGCCATGGACAGGGTTTGCGGAAATGGGTGCCTTGTATACGCAGCACACAGTTCAAAGTTGACACAATAACATGCTCTGTGATGCCTTCCATCTGACAAAAGGCACGAGGCAGGGGTGCCCTTTGTCGCTACCGCTGTATGCTCTCACAATGGAGACGTTGGCCATCCCAATTAGAGCCAAGTGGGTGATCAGGGGGATCCGGAGTGGTTAGGGGGAGTTCAAATTGTCCCTGTTTGCATATGATATGCTGGGATATCTCACAGAAGTTCCTTGCTTTCCAAACTCCCGGATCAAATAGAGAGCTATGGATGCCTCTCAGGCCTAAAAAATTATGTAGAAGCACTGTATGCGTCTGAGATGCACTCCATCTCTCGCTACTCGGGGATGAGGGTCAAACGGACACAGACGAGGTACCTAGGGCTGACCCACATGAAAGACCTTCCAGGAATTGCCAAAGCTAACTTTGACCCAATACTGGTTAACATTAAAGAGGATCTCAAAAGGAGGGAGTCCCTGACCCTCTTTTGGTATGGTACCATGATATCGGTGAACATTAACATCTTTCCCCGCTTACTCTATCTGTTCACCGCCTGCTGTCCAGATTTGTATGGCAGAAGAAGACACGGCGAGTGAAATGGGCCAACCACACGCTCCCCCTTGAACAGGGAGGTTTTGGTTTCCCAGATCCGTAACTGTATTACTACGCTGTACAGTTAAGAGTATTGTTGGAACATTCAGGGGAGGACCCGAGAACGTACTGGATTTATCTGGAAGACCCGGTAATGCACCCACCGAAGATGAAGGATTACCTGTGGGCCCCTGGCAGAGATATCCCAGGAGTTACAAGGGAGGACACCACGCTGGGTATCTTGATGGACCTTTGGAGTAATAGTGGAGTGAATATGAACCTCTACATTCAGTCTGTCGAGGCTGGAGATGAGGTGTGCCCAGCAATGGTCAGATGGGGGTCTAGAGAGGGTGGGCCAGTTATTTGAGGAAGGCTGCCTTAGATTCTTTGAGGTGGTACAGGAGGGCCTGGGATGGGACAGGATCCCCATCTTTGAGTACTTAAGGTTGAAAGGGGTGTTCACAGGCTCCAAGTGGTGTGCCCAGGTATCCAGAGACGTCACCGGATTTGAGAAATGGTTGGACTGGTCCAAGCTACAGAAGGGCTCTGTTTCAAGCATATATAAATTATTAGTCTTGCACCGGAGAGAAGGAGAAAGACTTTTAAAAGTTGTTGAAGGAATGTGTTGTTGACGCTGTTTATTTAAATACCAATAAAAACCAAAGAAAAAATGTGTATTGTATACCATTGCAGATGTTATTGTCGCTTATTTCTTCTTTTGGGAACTTCTTCTCTAACCACTCAAGTGTGCTTGCCATTTCTGTGAGAAGAACATGTCGTTCTGTTTTTATAACACATGTTTATATAATTAAAGCTAAGAATAGAGCAATAAATACAATGCACTTACTATGTAGTGAGAATGTGTTGTCCAATAAGCACCTGGTGTTTCCCAATCTGTATGCAAAGTTGTACTGAGGAGACTATATGAAGTGTACAATTATGGTTTGTAATAAGTGCATTCCATTGTAATGTGTGCTAAATAAAAGAATGATTAGTATTTTTGAAGTGTGTGAACAAAAAGGTATCTTTGCGTGTCGTAAGTATTAGTTATCATTTTATGTACAACTGTTTGTTGGCTGATGGGTAAAACTTTTTTGGTCTCCCCTATGATTCTGAGTGTCTCAGGAGGATAGCTCAGGGATAACATGCTTGTCTTGGAAGCAAGATGACGCAGAGCAACACAGGTTCGATCCCCACGTCTGCGATTAGAAACCTCTGGGTATTAAACACGTTGAAAATAACCAATTATTATTATTGTTATATCATATTATAATGCTGTCCAATGCCTGCGGACTACCGCACTGTCCGGGGACTCCATATCTGCCACAGGGGCGGAGGGTATCATATAAGGAACTTGAAGCAGATTAGTAAAAACCCATGAAATTCACTGAACAAACTTTGTTAACGGGACGTTATGGTTAAGTTGCACTAACAAAAACCCATGAAATTCATTGATAAAACATACACATTGCAAATGTTGCTGTGTCGGAAGCGGCCTCTCTCTCTACGTACACACGAGAGTACGAACGTGAGGTGCGGCTTGACACGCCCCTGCAGGCCCTTTCCTCTAATCTCAGCGGAGCGAGGAGGCAGCCGAGCTGAGTGACTGAGGAGTGAGGAGCGGAACGCGGCCAGGTGGCCGATACGGCTTGGCTACGGGTCTTGTGTGGATCCACTGAGGCGAGCACTGCGGTGGTGTGGAGCTGCAGCAGCGGAGCGGAGCTGCAGAGCTGCGGGGACACAGTCGAGCGGTGGGTGAGTTCCCTGAACATACTGGGGAACAGTGTGGGGGCCGGCCCTACCAGGTAGTAGATCAGACAGGGGCGTAGAGTGTCTACGAGCCCGGGTCGACTTTGGGGGCGGGACCCCGCGGCCGTATTGTGGCTGGTCTGGTTGCAGACCACTCCGGTCGAGGTTACAACTCACTACCCCCCACGACTTTCTCAACGCCAGTTGTCTGACACAGTTGTCTAGAGCCTGGTTGGCCGAGTGACTGCGGGTGGCCTTGAGCAACTTCCCATTGGCGAAATCTTGTTGTACAGGGCCTGTCTGTCCATAACTTTGGAGATGAATAGGGAGTAGGTAGTATCACTGAACTTAGCCCATTGAGCCCATTGAGGCTAATTAGCCCAGTATAGCAAATAATTAGTGTAACACACTAACAGTGCTAAGCTAGGTGGATCTACCGGAATAGCCAGCCCTCTGCTATCAATCAAGCGGATAATACCTGGAGACTGTGGGCTGAAGCCTTTGATCCAGAGCTAGAACAATAACAGTGTGCTAGTGGGAAAATAAAGTGGGCGAAACCCTGCAAACTGAGAGTTGTCGTTGCAAGTGGTCTTGGTACTCGTAGAGAGTCCACTCGAGACGTCTCTAATGCAATCAGACAAGAATCTTAATTATCCTGTGTACAACTTAAGGAAGACCAAGTCAAGAACAGTTGCTTGGGGTCCTGCTAACAAGAAGGCTGAGATGGATAACCTGATGCCTAAAATAAAAGCAAAAAAAAGCTCTCCGATCAAACAAGGTGTGATTACTTCCTTTTTCCCCCCTCGAGAAATAAACTCAACTACAATTGAAGAAGTTGCATTCGACCAACGAGACAATCCTTTATTGAGTATATCTAATTTTGAAGACATTGACAATAACTCACTATTAGACCTATGTTTAAATATCCAGAGAAACATGACGCCACAACCTGAAGTAAGATTCAATAATAATAGCTGTCTATCGACAGATAAACCTATGGACATAATTTCAGGGTCTTCCACGGTCAGAGATCGACCAGAGAGACTCTCCGCATCTCCTAATTTGGCGTTAGCCTCAATGGAAGATGACCCTGATGAAATAATAGACCGCATTGATAAATCTAGTACAGGGCTAGCCGAAATAGCGGAGATTCAGGCATCGGTAGCCTCGCTGCAGTTCGCACTTAAGATCTTGCTGAAAATGTCGGGGCGGATCCTAGCCAATATGGACATCCTCATCAGGGGAAATAAGGAGAGAACAATTTCGGTTGAAGATGTGGAGGCAAATCTATCTGAGGCAATCCATGCTACTAGTGAGATTGATAAGCAACACAATTTGGAGATCAACGAGGAGTCAGACAGACCTGATCCATTCTTTTCCAAAAAACAGAAGCGTTTAGCAAGAAAAATAAACAAGGGCAAAAAAGTCAGCGTTACACAACCAACATCGACAGAGATGAATGAGAGGGGAATGACTACTAAGAAGAGTAGGAAAAGAGTCGCAAGAGCCAAGAAAAGAAAGGCAACTCGCGATGGATATTTGACTAGCTGGCTTCTCCCCGAACAGGGACCGACAGTGGACCATGAAGAAAGTGCAGAGATTGTGGAAGAGACGGAGGCGAGCCATAGCAGTGCAGTAGATACAGCCATGGTAATCAGTCAACCGACGGTACAGGAAGATCTACCCCTTGAAGTAACGGTAAAATCTATATCAGAGTAAGGTTAATAAATGGCTATCGTGATCAGAGTTTTTGACAAGATTATATTCTGTCCCTCAACTGCGGGTATTAATTTCAGATGACTTCCAATTCATTGAACCACTGAAAGGTCCGAATCCCAATGTCTCAGCCATCCACTGTAAATTTGCAGCCACGGCGGATCTATTAAGAAAGTATAAAGAGGAATTAAAATCAGTAGACGTGGAAGTGGATGTTGATTTAAATGAAATAGACCCCAGCTGCCGGGAGGAAGAGGTTGCCGTTGCTGTGGATACAGTACCCTGCCCCAAAATACAGATGGATAAGAAAATAGAAGCGTCTGATGTCCAACAGGTTTTGAAATGGCTGGCCGACGCCCTTCCTGAGATTTTAAGGAAATCATGAGATCTATCTGTTGTATCTTGGAACTGTCGGGGTTTTATGCATTTACTCACACCAGAGGGCTCTACGAAACTGTTTGACAAATCTAGTTGTTTCTGCCTGCAAGAGACTTGTACATTGGACCCTTTGGTATTGGATGGGTACACGCTGTTTCATGCTGCTGCAAAAAGAGGTGACAAAGGCCGGCCTTTTGGTGGACTGGTGATAGGAGTGGCCGATACCTTGGGCTCCAGGCAGATTGGTTCTAACTGTGGAAACAACTTACTCGCAGTTGAAGTGATACTTGAGGACATAGATTCTATGTTTTCTTTTTTGTTGGTAAATCTTTACAATCCACCTGGAGCAATATTAAGCGAACATTTGCAAGACGCATTGCAGGATGTGTTGGCTTATTGGTCACCTGTAGCTACTAATTTGGGAGTAATGGTTGTGGGTGATTTCAATTGCCATATGAGAGGACGGGTGTGTAAAATGCAGAATCCTAAATTGAAAGAGAAGAGCATTATGCTGCATAACAAAAAAGATATTGAGGGCAATACCTGGGAATCCCTGTTTGAATTATGGGATATGATAATGCTTAATGGCAGAACAGCTAGTGATCACCCTGGACAATATACTTGGTCCAACGGTGCTGCTAACAGCACTTTGGACTATATATATATATGTCCAGGGCTTCAAGAGCAGATTGACGATCTGATAGTTATGCCCAACGTGTGGAGCGATCATGCCGCATTAAAATGTACAATGAGTATTCCTCGAAAGCAGCCCTCAATTAGCAATATGGGTATTGTAAAAGTCAATAAGACAGGAACCAGGATTTCCTGGTCAGATAAGAATATAGCACTTGCGGCAGAAACTCTGGGAATAGTAGTGCTTAAAGAGCTACATAAATTCAATGATATGTCCATCAATTCCATAGAAGACTGGATTAGTGCTTTTTCAGGTAAACATGCTGCGGCTCCTATGGGGTGTATGATAAGTAGTGTGGGGAATAAACTACCAGTCGATAAAACAATCAGAGACATGAAGCGTAACCTTAGAGCTGAGCTTCGCAGAGCTAAGAAATCAATGGCTCCAGGGGAAGCCTATTATCGGACAATTAGAGTGATTAAAAATAGATATAGATCGTCCATTAAGGAGAAAAAAAGGGCGGACAAGGTTCTTAACTGGCAAAAATTAGTGAAGACCGTATGCGAAAAGAAGACCCGTAATATCTGGTCTCTCTTAAGCGAGGCTCAGGGTACACAGAGGGGGATATTGGTCAATCCTATTGAAGCGAGAGTGTGGGTCACATTTCTAGAAAACAGAAATATGGTGGGTGAGGAAACAACAATACTGGGTAGGCCGCCTTGTGAGGCTCCATTTTCCGTAACGTACGAGCTCATTTTGAATAAAATCAAAGAGTTAAAATCATCAAGAGCACCGGGACCCAACGGTTTGGCTAATATTGTCATGAAAGTATACCCAGAGTTCTGGGCAAGTTTGCTAAATATCCTGTTTCAGAAAATATTAAAGTCAGGTAAAATACCCTGCTCATGGCAGACGGCAATATTAATTCCAGTTTTTAAAAAGGGCGATAGACTCGACCCAGGCAACTATAGGTTGCTTTCCATGCTTGATGCCACTGGAAAGATATTTGCCTCACTTTTGCTCAAGGAGTTACAATCCTGGGCAGAGGGCAGAGGAGTATTGTCCAGATTCCAAAGTGGGTTTAGACAAGGTTACTCCACTGCCCATAACATCATGATTATGGATATTTTGCGAACTAGAGCCTTACGAACTGGATCGGTCCCGCTCTACGTATTATATATAGACTTCACAGCGGCGTTTGATTCCATACCCCGTAGTCGGTTATGGAACAAACTGTATACAATGGGTTGTCCTGATGGCCTAATATACTATTTAAAACTCTTGCATTCAAACAATTCAGTTAAATTGAAATTAGATCAAGATGGCCATACAACTCAAAATGTTATACAAAATAGGGGTGTCAAGCAAGGATGCGTAACGGCTCCTTTAATTTACAATCTATATACCTATGACATCCCTGAAGCATTAAATAAGGTGAGAAATTGCCCGCCGAAAATTGGGAAAGCTAGCTGCCCAGTACTAGCATACGCCGATGATTTGGTGATATTTGATCACACCATCAGTGGGATGCGAAGATCTGCGGTCGCACTATGGGAATACGCTGAAGAGAATGGCTTAAGCATTAATCTAGGAAAAACAAAGATTATGAGATATACAAGAAAAAAGGTCTCCCGCGTGCAACCCACAGTAGGGGCAGTGAATATTTCATATGTCCCTCGATATTGTTATTTGGGCATTGACTTTGAAAATACTGGGGATTATTTGGCATGTAAACAAACACGCTGTATTAAAGCTGCACAGTTGACTGCCTTATTTCATAAATTTACGATCAGCCATAGCGGTTTTACTCTATGGGGTATAAGGCAACTCTATATACAGGTGTTCGCCCCGGCGATAATATATGGCCTGGAAGCACTATCAGAGTCTGACCTTAGATGGCTACAGATATTAGAGGGTAAATTCTGGCGACGTGTGCTTGGTCTACCTCCCTCTATTCCGATGGCCATCATCAGATTAGAATTGGGTCTAACCTCCCTAAAGGCATTGGTGTTAAAGAAGAGAGCCGCGTTATATCTCAGAATGGCTCGAGACACAAGTAATGACATATTACCAGCGATACACCAAGAAATAATAAAGGAAGGATCGACCTCTTCAATTGTAGATCAGATGAACAATCTGTTCTCCGAAATAGGCTGGCAATCCAGAGATGGTAAATACTCAGATAAAGTAAACAGAGCATTGAGTAAACGTATTGATCTCTGGGATTGGCTGGAGAATTTTGGACATCTTAAGAGTTTGAGCAGCTACCAGTTTGTGCAATATAGACTATTTGAATTTAGGAAACCCCAGAGATACCTGAATATCTGTCCATCTATTAGGCTTAGACGGTTTATACTACTGCTTCGCCTAGAACAACTACCTACCATAAGCAATACGGGGAGAAAAGACAGCATGGCCGCCGAGGAACGTATCTGCCGATTATGTAAAGTGCATAAGCAATTGGAGACTGCAAAACATTTGTTGACTGAGTGTTCGGAGATGGTTGGTACTTTTACTCCCCTTCTTGGCAGTTATGTGCATGAAACTACATATATTGGGGAAGCTCTGTTTTGGCATCATTGCCTCAACTCCAACAGTTTACGTCTCTTAATAGCTCTGTATACTATTTGGTTGCAAATTGAAATAAGATTGGGTATAACTCTGTAGAGGAATAGGTTTTATAAAAGTAATTCTTATACAGAAGGTATGAAATTTATATATATCTGTGAATAATGTGAATCATTTGTTTTAAAATAGTATTTTGTATTGCAATTCATGTATATTTAAAAATTGTATTTGAAGTATGTTAGTATTTTTATCATGTTATTTATGTTAAAGTTGTGTAAAGTTTATAGTTTAAACTATAGCACAATAAATATTAAATTAAGTTAAAGTTAGTGCAACTGAACCATAATGTGCCTTTAACAAAGTTTTTGCTCAGTGAATTACAGGGCCTGACGTAGCAGCCCTGTAGTTATTGTTAAGTTGCTCAACCCAGAGCACTTATTGGGTGGCTTATAACTTCGCACACCCTGACGAATCCTGCAAAATACGTATATGGCTTTGTCAGATGGATCCTGCAAACATTGGTGAGGTTTCCTCCAGGGGGGGAAAAGTTATACGCAGCGTCCCAAAATGTGTGGTTTTTCTCATACAGGCAATGGAAAAATAATTTTGCTCATGTCTAAAGCACAACCTGCTGTGTAGGATTTTCAATAAATTTACGCCAGGATTGATGGCTTGGTCTCAAAAGCGTACTTTCTTAATTTGGTGTTAATACATCCAGTAGGTGCCAAAACAAATTAGTGATATCTGGGTTCAGACATCAGACGGACTCGCTGATTGGATGGTGAAGAGCGTGAGGTTGTCAGATTTTTCAGAAACGCCTGCCATTTTGGATCCGCGGACAGTTGAAGCAAACTGCGGACAGCTCGGTGGGGAAAATATCTGGAAAGCACATTTTGGATCATTTGGTGGTGGAAAGACAGGTTGGGAAGGGTGGGGGAGTGGAACAAAGATGATATTTTTGTAGGTTGAAAAAGGCAGGTCAGGTGCCGTAGCTGCCTGCGGGGTAGTTTGCGGGGCAGCATTCTGAACGGACAGCTTGGGAAAGACATTAGGGGTTATTTGATGGCTGAAAGCGGTTGCAGAAATGGAAGGGAAGTTGAATGAAGGTTATGTAGAGCTTCTTTTATAGGTGAAAAAAAGGGTTTGGAAATGCCACTGGGACCACAATCAATTTCAGTGTCTGCAGACATTGTTTCGATTGCAGGGGCTAGGGTTGAGTTTTATTAGTTGACCTTGTATGATATGTACTTGTTATAGAGTTAATTGTGTTGTGGTCAGTGGCTAGATTCTGGGGGGCATGGTCATAGGCCATGCCCCCCAGAATATGCGCACTGGACACAATGACTACAGTAGTACTATATGTATTATAATTATAGGTAACGTAGTAGGAGTATGGCCAGAATTACCATAGTATGTGTAAAGTAATTGTCCGTAATGTAGTGGTAGTATAACGTGTTTGTAATATGGAGGTATTATGAAATTGAGTCATTGGGAAAAAACATATTGGTAAAAAAATATAAATATAAATATTACAAATAATTGCAGTTAAGTGCATGTAAGTGCAGTTAAGTGCACTAAACGTTCAAACAAATGTGCATATTGTAATATATTGGTGTGCAATAACACATGCATTGGCCTATGGCACTCACCTTACCCTTCCATACTCCCCCATCTAGTATCCATGGCAGTTGGCACCTGTGATGGTGTGCTCGCAAGGGGGCAGGGTGGATGGAGACGTTGAAGGTGTGGTACACCATGTACACCGGAAAGGCATCTTATGCATTCTGACTATTCTACAAATGGGCACCGCAGTGCTGGTGTCTGCAGACTCTGCTTTGAGGATCCTGTTCCTGCAATGAACATATGTTTGTGCCAATTGAATGTTGTTGCAGGCCTATTGTGCTTACCCCATTCTCATCATCCTGCTCTTACTTTTACCTAGAAGCTGAACCTGTGTAGAGCAGTGGTACTTTGTAGGCTGTTCTGTTGCAACAGCCTCTTCTTTAATTTACACTTTCTTCCTTGGCCCAGTCCAGATAATTCGAATTAAGGCTGTGAGACTTATCATTGGCCTAACGACCAGGGACTGTGTATTTGATTAAGCACACCTAATGTCTACATTTCTCTCTAACTTTAAGTGTTATACAGATGACAAGCTTCAAGTTGTGTGCTGCATCCTCTCCTCTGCTCTCTTGCTTAGTGCTGACCGTGTATGTGCAAATTAGGAATGGCGGCCATCCAACAATGTGTTCCTTAATGCCAGTAAGACTGAGATTATTTTTATTAGACCCCTGCTACTGTTTTGCCTATTTCACTCCGGCTGTCCTCTTTGGGTCCTGTGCCTATATCTTGGTGTTATCGTTCATTCCACCCTCTCCGTATGTGTTCACATTATGACGTGTTGAAGAAGTTACACTACCAGCTGTAGCTACTATGAGGTATTGTTGCTTTGGTCACTTTCCAACAGAACCTCACTGTCGCAAGAGTTGTAGTTTTGTCTAGGCTGGACTATTGCAACAGCCTCTTTGTAAATATTACTGCTTCTAGTCTTCAACCTCTGCAACATATCCAGACAGCACTGCAAGACTTGTCCTTGGCCTTAACTGAAGGGATGATATATCTCCAGTCCTGACATATTTATATTGTCTGCAATTGGTAGCTGCAAGGATACATTTCAAGACTGTCTGTATTGTTTACAAGGCTTTCAGGGGCTATGGACCACACTAGCAAGTTTATATTCTTAAGCATTTTTGTTTGTCAACTCTTTCATTCTGCACCTCCAACTCTTTGAGGGTTAGGTGCTTCTGTAGGTAGTGAGTGGGGGGAGGGTAGATTTCTCTACTTGGTTTGTGAATTCCATGCCTCTCTGAAACTTGAGCAGGAACACCTCATGGTCTGCAAGTAATTGAAGACTTTCCTTTATGCTTCTGCTTTCTCTGTGTTGCTCCCCTGCTGAAGTTCTCGTTCTGCTGCACTATCTGGTTACCTGGACACCCGGTAAACCTTATGTGACAAGGTTGCCTTATCACCAGTAGCTCCATGTACTGTGTCCGGGACCACCACGCACTATGGACTGTATCTGCAAGCACATGGTGCCATGCCTATTTGCACTTACTTATAACTGGGCACCCCGGCGTCACTTACCGGAGGTTTGTTATTGCACTTTCCCCTTCCATCCCCCTGCTACTTCTGCTCTCGTTTGCTGTTGCACTTGCGTGATATAAATGACACATGGCCTAGTAAGATCATTTATTCTGTTTCCTTTTTTGTTCCCTTGCTTGTCAAGTTGTGCCTCAAAACACCTGTGTACAGGTGCGTTACAAATGACTTATTATATAAAATCATTGTTGTTTTGTTCCCTGGCCGACCACTATTTTCTGGGCTTGTACCAATGTGTACACTTTTTTTTTTAGTTTTAGGAGCTTCACAAATAACCAGGAAATAAATGAAAAAATTAAATGAAGTTTGGACACGCTGGAAAATTGATACTATGCTAAGTGGCTGCAGATTGCAATAGACAAAGAGTTTATGTGCCACAGTGTTAGCAAACATTGAAGTAACGGGCAAATGAATTTGTATTGCTAATGTGCATTATGAACATGCAACTGTGGTCTGTGTGCATTTACAACTTACTGCACAGGGCAATGAGGGGCACGTGCATGAATGCAAAAATGGATATGATTGCGGGAATAGATGTACACAGAAGCAAGTAAGCTTGTAATGCACTGTTTGTGTATTTACACTTTTACATGATGACTGTATTTGTATTTTTGTGACTGTTATCCCTTGAAGTACCAGCAATTATGCCAGACAACATGTGCAGCCTTGGTGGTTGCTTTAAGAATGACATTGAAGATCCTTGTATTATCGACAAGGCAGTCCGGGCCGTGGGAACACACTACCTGACAAACAACTTTTCTTCACGATACATTCGATCTTGCTGCTCCAACTCTGTGCTAGGGAAATGTTCACAGCAGGGGGCACATCACTATTGACATATAGGGAAATACGGGCCTGTGTGCACCATGCATAAGGTTATTTTTGAGAGAAAATGTAAATGTATTGCAAACAGGCTCATTGATACCGGTAAAATGGAAGTAAATATTATGATAGGTGGTTTATTTGAAATATTTGGTTGTTTTTGTACTACACTGTTTGCCAGTAATAGTGTTAATTGTTGTGGCATGTGTTTCCAGAATCGAAACTGACTTGGCCCGCTGTGAACCCTACATGAAGGGTGGCATTGTTGTGTGTCCTTCAAAACATCGGACTAAGAATTTGTGGGAGTACATTTGTTGACAATCCACAAAGAAAAGAGTCACTGTATTAAAAGCAGACATCGGAAAGTCAAGTTTCTATTTCAAAAAACTGTGTTGTGAAGTGGTTGGTCCTCTGCAACATCAAAAAAAATGGATTCACAAAACGCAATGTGAGCAACATTTTAAGTAAAAGCTAATGAAGTGTGGAAAGTGTACTGCTTGCCATATGATGAATGCTGTGACAGATGAATGTTCAATTTGTCGCAAAGAGTAGACATTGCACATGCTACTTGAAACTTTAATGTATAGCCAAAATAAGAATGGATTTGTATAATTAATTGTATATTTAATTGTAAAGTGCTTACTGAAATTTGTTTTCCTGTTATCGATTTTACATAGTTCTATACTCCCGCTCTGTGCGCGTCAGGGGTTCAATCTACCGACCGACGGCTTCTTCAACAGTATTTGGACAATAATTATCAACAACGGATATGTTATAACAGTTGTTTGTGCTGTGTTTTTGAGGAAATATTGTTACTGCAAGGTTCATTTGCATTTGGAAGTCAGGAGTGCTTTGTGGGAGTCTGTCCACTGTTTCCACAATCCTGCTCGGGGCTGGACTTAAAAGCCCCAACACGCGTGGAGCGCACGCAGTGCGCTGTGTGTTTTTGAGGAAATACTGTTAATGCAAGGTTCACTTGCATTTGGAAGTCAGGAGTGCTTTGTGGGAGTCGGTCCACTGTTCCAACGATCCTGCTGGGGGCTGGACTTAAAAGCCCCAACACACACGGAGCGTGCAGTGTGCGTCATGTATTTTTGTGTTCTCATGCTTCCGGGTGGCAGGGCGATCATTTATAGAGTTCAGGGCTGGCTTGCCTTTCTCCACCTTTCTCCACATTTCCAGCTCCTCCCAGCATTTCAGGTAGTATCAAAGTTTTTTTATAAAGAGCCATTGTGAAACATATACTGTGTCAGGCCTCATTTAGAACTTGATTGACTTCTTTGTGAGATTGCCGGGAGTGTGGTAGTTGCATACTATAGCTTGGCTGCATACTTGGAGCTACATAAATGGCCTGGGAGTGTGACATTGGATTTTGTCCTCACCATAGACCTTTTGATTAATTTGGACCAGTATTTTGCTTTATTGGACTCTGGTGGCCCACAAAGCCTCATCACACCAAACTGCAGAATGCATGTTATCATTTAAGAAAAGAGGGGGAGCAGTATGCTCCCTCCAAAGTGCAGGCTGACAGGGTAGAGATGGGGAATCGAAACTACAACACGACCGTGCCACTACAAAGAGACAGTATACCAGCATTTTTTCAAAGTGTGCAAGTCGCTGTGAAACTTCTAACTGTCCCAGAAGTTACGGAACTCTCCCTACAGGAGGGGTGTACATCTCATAACTCCCTCAATTTTGATGACATTGACAATAATTCTTTATTAGACCTTTGCCTATCTATCCAACAAAATATGGTTGCAGCAACAGAAAATCTACCCATACCAAGGGTGGACCCATTGGTTGTGAGTGCTTAAGTTATGCATGCTGAAGAGAGTTTTGCAACTAGGATGACCTCAGCTTAACTATCTGCTTCCCCAAATCTTGTCATTGTTTCTTATGGGGCAGGGCAAATTGAGGATTCATCATCTCTAGAAGCTCTCTTAGCAACATGGCTGTGTTTGCGGAACTGCAGTCATTCATGATTTCTATTCAGTTCACAATGAAGATTTTCTTAACGTTATGTGGGCATATCCATGATAACATTCATCAGCCCTCTAACACAGCCAATTAATTACTGGTAAGGGAGACAGAGCCTTCAGTAAACTCATCGATCCTTTAAGCCGAGAGTGTGGCAGTGCCTTCTCTGACAGCATTAGCGAACAATGCCATTCCTGAAACTTCAGCAATCTTTTTCTGAGGGAAGCAATGCCGTTTGGCAAGACGTAACATTGCCTGTAACATTCCTTGTGATGTGGCGGCCTCACACCCAAACACAAATGCCCCTGTGAAGAAATCCAAAAAAGCTTGTAAGAAGACGGTTCATAGTAAAAAACATTTGAGCAAAGGACAGAGCAGCCTAACAAGTTGGGTAATAGCCGACAAAACGGGAGACATATCCAATGTTACCATGGAACACCAAGACACCTGTCATGGCGGGGCTGCCTCTGGCCAATTACTCTACCCCCAACGGGCCACATAAGAGAATCCACTCAAGTGCCCCAAAACAGAAGGAGGTACACATTGAAAATGTGCCTTTTATTAGCATCAATCAAGAAAGCAAGATTTGTGTTATAAAGAATATCAATCAGAAATCTTGTAATAAATGGCTGGCAAGATCTTCCTTTTTGGCACGTTTACACCTAATCCCACATCTTTGTGTGTTGCTCACAGAGGACTTTGAGTTTTTTGAAGTGCTGAAGGGCAACAACACCAATGTCTGAACGATCCACTGTAAACACAAGTCTACAGTGCAATTACTCCGGAAATATCGAGAACCACTGCTGGCTGTAGGGGTTGAGCTTCATGTAGACTCTGATTGGATGGATCAATCACTTCCGGTCAATATTGGAGAAATTGATAGCATTGCAGGAATAAATCCTCTTCTACTGGCTAACGACAAAGTTCAATTGTTGGACTTTCAGACAATGCTGAGGTGGCTGGCAGACTCTTTACCTATAGCAATGCACAAACAATGAGATTGTACGGTCATGTGCTGAAATACCCAGGGTTTTATGCATCTGTTGTCACACTCTGGGTCACTTTCTTACATCTCCCACCATACATTTTTTCTATTACAGGAAACCTGGTGACCCTCATCTATCATCATGGGTGGTTATACCATCCATCAATGATTTGGCAAGAAGGGCACCAAGGGTAGACCCTTTGGGGCCTTGTTACAGGTGTTAAACACAATTTTAAATCAAGTAAAAGCTCCACTGCACAATATAAATATTTATTAGCAGTTGAGGTTGCTGTTTCGGCTGAGGATCAGCATGATAAGTTACTACTGATCAACGTGTACAACCCACTTGGAGCGAACAGAGAGAGCAGTTGCAGGAGGAACTGCATGATCTTTTTGTTAACTGGGCTGAAGGAAAAGAAGAGAAATGTATCATAATTGGTGGTGACTTTAATTGCCATTGCGCTGGGGGAACTGGAATATCAGAGAATTGCGAATCGTTACCTAAAAGCATAATGAAGCAAAGTAGCACAAAATTGAGGGGTCCTGTTGGTTGAGGTTCTTCCATAGCTGGGAACTACAGATGCTGAATGGTCGCACCAAAAGTGATACTCCAGGGGGCTACACCTGGAGGACGGGAAAGGTCTGTGCCACTCTGGATTACTTTTTGTAAGCTGTGAAGTGCCACTGAGAGTGTTAGATCTTTGTGTTAGTTATAACACTTGGAGTGACCATGAAGCTCTTATTCTCAAACTCAGGGCCCCACCCACCAAAGCATTGGTAAAACATTGGGGGGACCTGATGACAAACCACTCGGCTAATCGGATCATATGGTCTGAGAAAAAAATTATTAACGCTAAGCGAGCCACGTTCTGCATGACCTCTCTAGATCTTTAGGTTTTCTAAGAGATGACTTTGGATGACATCGAGAGATGGATATTGTCCTTTTCAGGCTTGCATGCCACATCGCAAATAAGAATGTGACAATGAGAGAACATAAGTCTCATTTGATTTATGAGAAAACAATTACAGATGCTAAACGTAAGCTACGGGGGGATCGGCGCAAAGTCAAGTTGGCAACATTTTCTCTGGGGATTTATCTCCAGGAGGAAAGGAAGTTAAAAAACTCTTATCACAACTGGCTTAAAGGGTAGAGACACCCTATGGCAACAGATGGTGACCACTCTTTGTGAAGGAAACTCCCGCGGCATCTGGTCCCTTCTTGGTGAAGCAAAAGGATGTAAGAAACAGACTTGAATTAATGCCATAGGCGAGCACTTGTGTGTGTTATTTTTGACCAAATGTAATTTTCCACTTATGACTTGTCAGTTTTCCCCAGATAGACATTAATCCGAGTTGTCCCATTTGGAAGTAAATATAGAAGATATAGCTATTAAAATCAAGAATCTCAAATCATATGATAAATGTGGTACTGAAGAACAACCCTCCATTCTGGTCATCCTTACTTAAGATCTTACTCGATAAGGTGCTTTTAGAAGGTAAGATGCCTGAATCATGGCAAATGGCAATTCTGATTCCAGTACTAAAAAAGGGAAACTCTGCTGACCCTAGTAAGTACTGTTGGCTTTCTATGCTGGACTGTACCGGGAAACTTTATGCCTCACTACTTTTGAAAGAATTACAAAGGAGGGTGGAACATAAGGGCATCCTAGACAGATATGAGTGTGGATTTCATCCCGATTATTCCACAGCTCATAATGTACAACTTATGGATTCTGGATTACTCAGGAACACTGTTCAAATAGCCCTCCTCTGTATGCTCTATTTATTGACTTCAAAGCAGCCTTTGACACAGTGTGTAGGGAACTACTCTGGCATAAATTAGAACTACTGTGCTGCCCTCCAGGGATTTTATATTATCTAAAATGATTCCATTGGAATAACACGGCGTGCCTGAAATTGGATGCCAGGGTTATCATGACCATTCCTATAGCCCAAAGCTGTGGAGTCAAGCAGGGATGTGTGACAGCTCCTCTGCTGTATAATTTGTATGTGTCAGAACTTCCTTTTTTTTTGACAGAGACTTGTGGCTGCCCCCTCCCCCAAATTGACAACACACACTGTACAGTTTTGGCATACGCTGACGGTCTGGTGCTACTGGATCCCAACTTTAGTGGCATACAGCGTTCATCACTTGGGCATATGCAGACAAAAATGGCCTGCCAATGAATAGAGAAAAGATGCAGCTCATGTTAGTTTGCACCAAGCATATAGCCAAGCATATAGCTAGACAGTGACTATTTGTTCAGGCCATTGAAATCCCATATGCCCCATGGTACAAATATTTGGGGGTCGAATAGCCCAGGTTTTAAAACTTGTATTGAGGTATATAGTAGGAAGGCAGTACAGCTGACGTTATTAATAGCAACATTGGGCCCCAATAGGAGGCAGGCAGACATGTCATGAACATTGCCGGTACGGGACCGGCACTGTTCATTATGGGCTGCCCTATTACGAGGACTGCTGTGGGACCCGCTAAGGAACGCCTGGTCAGACCAGGCGTCCTTAGCGGGTCCCGCTAGCAGTCCAGGATGCTAACGTTAGCATCCTCCCCATTCCCATGGGGCTCGAATGGGAATGGGGAATGGTTTTTTCCAGAGCCCAGAAAAGGGCAATAACTGGGTCGGCCATGGTCGGCATGACCCGGCTATTGCCCTTTTCTGAGCCCCGGAAAAAAATCATTACCGGCGACAACCGTGCCCTTAATAAGGTCACGGCTACCGCCAGGGTCCTAATAAGGCCCATTGTCTGGTTCCTGCAGTTATTTTATGGGCTTGAGTGCCTTCTGGAAATGGACCTGAAATGGCTCCAGTTGGTGGAAAGTAGATTTTGGAGGATGCTATTATGGTTGCTCAACTGTGTCCCAATGGCCATAATAAGAAAGGAAATGGGTATCTTATCTCTGAAGTCACTAGTGCTAAAAAAAGAGCTATCATGTATATTGGATGTTGAACCGTTCATCTAATCCCCTACTGCAAAGGTTGGGCAATGCAGAGCGCAGATTGCAGACGAGGTATACATGCAGTAAGAACATGAAAATACTTTTCCATAAAATAGGACGGACCCCTAATTGGGGTGATGACCTCACCAATCTTAGACGCTCATTAGAAAAACGCATTGACCTTTGAGACAGGAATGAAAATGTGGCGCACCTTAGTCTGCTAAAAAGCTATTCATTTGTATCAGATGTGCTACACACATTCAAGAAAGTGCAGCCATATTTGAATATCTGTCCATATCGCCACCTAAGAAGATGTATTTTTCTTTTGCGGATTAACCGCTTGCCGGTGCTGAGTGTCTTGGGTCCAGCATTGTCCATCATGGAACAGGAACGCTTCAGCCGCATCTGTCTCAATAAAACACACGCTAATACGGCAAAGCATGTCCTGACAGATGCCCCAGGTTGGGAATGGTTTATATTTACCATCTGGGTAAAGTTGTACATCGATTAGACACTATTAAGGATCCCCTATTTTGGAAACAATGTATTAACACCTGAAACAGGGACCTTCACATTGCATTATACACAATCTGGAAGGTGGTAGGCAAGCTCTTGGTAACAACGGTATATGAGCTAGTGCCTCATGAATGGATCTGTCTTTTGCCCAAAGGGTATTGGGGCATAACAACCCTGGGATAATTTGGGCATTGTAATTCCTACTTTTGTCTGTCTCTCTCTCTCTCTCTCTCTCTCGCTCGATATTTGTTATCCTGTTTGCTGGTTTGTGACCTCGCGTTTATTACAGTATTTTAGCCCCCCTTTCTTCTTATGGCCTTTCCAGGGCCTCATATACATCATAGATGCTCATGTGGAATTGGCTTACATTATGAATATTATTAATAATGTATCAGACGGGCCTGTTTGCAATTGTAATTGAATGCTACCATTATTGGCACTTTGTTTTATTTGTGCTTGGGAGTTACATGTTAAAAGCATTATGTGATGCGTGATATTTGTTTATGTGAATGTTATTTTATTTGTCTCTGATAAAATGAATTTGAATCAAATTTGAATATTGAATTTTGAATAATATATTGTTCTTATATTTTTATGTGTAATGTTTTATGTTAAAACTATATCACATCAAATAAAATAAAATAACAATTGTTTGGGACGATCGCCAGACAACAATTTGTCGTTTTGCGATTGCAGTAACAATGAGCAACATGGTCGCATATAGAGGTATAGTGTGGCTGGAGTAAGAGAGAACAATGGATCGCTGTGCTGATCTGGTGTTCTCTGTTATGGTTTCTTCCTGCTGCCTGTTTGACGGTTCCCCATAGGTGTTGCTCAAGGCACCCTATGAATGATACAATTAGGAAAGGGGGTACTGGGAAACCCTGTCGTTCCTGGCGCTGGATTGATTAAAGTGAATTTCTTTAGGGTGGCACGCAGAGCGCATTCAAATGTTAAGTCATGCCACCTGTATCTGTAGTGCAGT
This sequence comes from Ambystoma mexicanum, assembly GCF_040938575.1. NCBI lineage: Eukaryota > Metazoa > Chordata > Amphibia > Caudata > Ambystomatidae > Ambystoma > Ambystoma mexicanum. The sequence continues at coordinate 798,217,675 of NC_090924.1, read as the reverse complement.
GGTTTATTTATTATTTCATGCATATGGACACGCATAGTTTCTCCATGAACAACGCCAACACGGTTTTCAAACCAAACAGGTCTTTATCAAGGCTTTGTGAACATACACAGTCGTAAAACAATTGAATTTAGTGGTTACAAGTGATTGAGTGTGAGTGTAATGTGGTGTGACACAGTGTTTTTTGTGCATAATGAGACAAAAAATTATTACATGGCATTTGTGCCCAATTATATTGTAACCATATTTAAAACGTATTTGGCATATTTGCATCACAGATTGGGCAGATACCAGTAAATACTGTAGAAACCATATACAAATACAATTGTAGAAAACCCCATGAGAGAACTGTAGGTCGGAGCACCAAGGAGCAAAAGAAAGGTAGGCGTGAGTTATGGTTGCTTAGATTACCATAACTGGCGATTTGCTGAGGTTTTTCGCTTTCACTTGTAACCATAACGTCCCTTTAACAACGTTTTTTCATTGGATTTTGTAGGTTTTTATTAGTGCAACTTAACCATAACGTCCCTTTTTTTAATTTATTTATTTTGTTTATGGTTTTAAAAAAATCTTTACAAAACATCTTTATGTAGATATGCAAGTTTCAAAACAGAGAGTACGTTTAAAAGATCACAAGTTTACAAAATAAGAATAAGTGAAAAATCACAAGTTTACAAAATAAAATCACAACATTCTTACTGACTGTGCAACGCGCGATTACATAGTTTATTAGTACAGGGATCCTGTGTGCAAATCACGCAAATGTGCAGGACGTTTTTGTGCAAATCACGCAAATGGGCAAAAGACTCGAAAAGGGCACAAAGGTCTAAATAGATATGGTTCAATAGTATAATGATTCTTCAGGCTACATCTTAAAAATAAAAGGATATAGCATCAATTCCAAATCCAAGACCGATTACCACAATCAGTGTGTAAAAGAAGAGTTAGATGTGCAATTTGCGCAAATGTGCAAAAATAATTTTTGGGCAAAAGGGTACAAAGGTCTAAAAAAACTGTATAATGTGAATGAAATAACCAAACGTAATCGAATTACTTACTTATTACTCGCAAGCCGTAGGGGGGCGGGCTGATTTTCCAATGGCAGCACAGTTTAGAAGCATGCCCAACATCCCAGAAGGCCCACAAAGTGATAGGGGAGTGATGAGATGGCATAAGGAGATCAGCGCTGCGGGAGTGAGGGCTGAATATGGCCACAGGTCACTTAGAGGGATTGGAGTATCTGCAAGGCAGTGAGGCACCATTACCTACCAGCCACACACCATCAGCTGCAGGACTTGTTGCAGGCAAGGGAGCAGTTTAGTTAAAGCACATTCATGTGCCACCATGAATCAGAGAGGTGGTTGGATGAGGTCGAAGGCGAAGAAGGGCCCACAGAAGCTGGAACTAAAATGACTTGGGGGCTCACTTGCAAAGGAAGTGCCCTCACCTCCCACCCCCATCACCTATTGGTTCTTTGGTCAGGCTGGTGAAGAAGTTAATTGACGCTGCTGCGAGAGACCCCAGAGACCGAAAGTAGTGGACCTGAGCCTGCTGTTGGGTTTTAGCTGCGACATTGAAGGTTAGAGCCACAAAGTGTCCATCGCACCACCGGCCCTGCCACCTGATTTATAACTCGCAGGCCCTCCTGTTTGCTTGGAGCTCCTCTGCAACATTGTGCCCGTTGATGCCTGCTTGCAACAATGACCTTTTCAGTCTTTGCCATCTGCTGACCCGGACCCTCATCTCCACTCATTCTCTTCTGCTGACCTTCAGCCCTGACACTTGTCTAAGCCACTATCTGGAATTGCTTGCCACTGCCTAACCTCATGTTGGTCCTCCATCCCTCCTGATCTGCCTGATTCAGCCGATGACTTCTTGTTGGTCATCTACCTACCTCGTTCAGCTGCTAGGCTGCCTGATGAATCATGTCGGGCCTGTGCAGTTCTCTCTTCTATCCCTTTACTCCTCCCTCTTCCATCCTCATGGGACTCTCCATCCCTCCCATCTACTCTAACTGCTATACTATCACCTATCCTCCCTCTCTCCCAAAGTCTGGAAGAAAAACATTTAAAAAGATCTCCTGTCTTCAAATCCTGGTTTACCTATCACAGACACCTATGTCAGCACTACTTTCAGGCAGATTGTCATTGACATTCTCTTTTCTGTCCCCACTCCAGACCTATGGACCCCTCGCCTGATCTCCACTCTCTCCCCTTTTGCTTCTTCATCCAGTAATGGTGGCACTAGATGGGAAGTCCTCTTGGCTGACTGTTCATCATCCAGGTGCATCATTAATGTCTACTGCAATGGCACATTCATGGGTCAGGCGCCTCAACTCAAACTTCTCCTCTTTGACCTGCACCTGTCGGCTCTCATGCACTTCATTCCCACTCCTGCTATCCCTCCATCCTCTCTTTCCCCTACACCACCTTCTCCTCCTCTGATGGGTGTACCGTCCCCCAGTACCCTACCTTGGAAAATCTTCAAAGGTGGTGACTGGCTTCACTTAGCCTCACTTAATGTTCGTTGTGCTATCAAAATCTTTTCCGAAATCTGCCTACTTCTGGACAACTTTGATCTTGATGTCCTCGCTCTCATCAGGTTGTGGTTAAATGCCAACTCAGTCATTGCTTTTGACTCCCTCCTCCCTCTGCAAGATCTTCTCTAAGCCTCTGCTCAACTGTTGTGGTAGTGGAGTAGCCTTGATCTTCCCTTTTTCCCTCATACCCAACCAGCACTATTACTCCTTTGAAACCCTTGTCTGCCAGTTTGGCATCACTCCCACTTCCTCTGTGACCATTGCTTCTATCTACAGGCCCCCTGGCTCTATCTCCCTTTTCCTATCAGATTGGACCGATTTCTCCTCCTCTCTACTGACCTCTACCGTTGAACTACTCCACCTGGGTGCTTCAACATCCACCTCGGCTCTTCAGTCATGTCATATACCCAATTCCGTGACCTTTGCACCTCTCTATCCCTCACTATTCTCCCCTCTGATACTACCCACTTAGCTGTACACACTCTCAATTCCTTCGTCCATGCTGATCTTCTGCTCTCTAACCGTCTTTCCTTCACGGTTTTCCTGGTATGACCACTCCCTCCTCTCCTCCCACCTGGAACCTCTCAGCCTACTGACTGAACCTCCCCCAGCCCTGCCAGCCACATCCATCCAATGAAATGAGTGTCAGTTGCTTCATTTGCTTCCACTTTCATCCCACCATGCGGACTCACCCACTGACTATGCTCTCGCTATCACTAGCACTCTCAACATTCTTGCCCCTGTCATGAGGATCTGTCAGAAACCTGTCACCAATCATAAGAATTGGTACGATTTTGATCAATCAGCCCTGAAATGCAAGTGCAGAGATGCGGAAAGGAAGTGGCAGACCATAGGCTCATCCTCTGATGAACTGGCCTGTCACCTACTCCAAAGGCAATATCGTCTCTCCATTCACTCCAAAAAGAGGTCTCACATCCAGACCCATGTTTCTGGAGCTTCTAAAAGCATGGCTGAACTCTTCAAAATGTGCAAGGAACTAGCCACTTCTTCCGCAGTCTCTACCTCGCCTCTTCCTTCACAGGTCCTCTGCACAGCACTGCCACCCACTTCACTGCTAAAACTCAGAATATCCTGACTTCTCACTCTTCCTACTCATCCCCCACCCCACCTAGCACCGCATGCCACCACTGGCGTCTCCCCCTTCAGTTTTCACCGTCTCCCAAAGAGATCTCCCCCTATTCTTGCAGAACTATTAAGGACTATTAAGGACAACATCTGTTCCCTTGCCCCGGCACTCGCTGATTTCTGCAACCACTCTTTTGCTTCTGGGTCTTTCCCCTCTTCTCTCAAGCACTCACTTGTGCACCCGATCCTGATAAAGCCTTCTGCTGACTCCTTGTGTCCAGCTAACTACCACCCCATCTCTATTAATCCCTTCCTTGGGAAACGCCTGGAGAAGTTGGTCTTCCCCCAATTGAACCAACATACTGAGCTCATTGGTTGCTTGCACAACCATCAATCTGGATTCTGAGCATTCAGAGGCACAGAAACTGCTCTCCTGAACACCTGTGAAGAATTGCTCGCAACCCTTGATTCTAACTCACCTGCTGTTCTCATTCTACTCAATCTCTCCTCTGCCTTTGATGTGGTCAACCACTTCGTCCTCTTAAAGCGGCGCCATGATACCCTCAGTATCTCGGGTCGGGCACTGGCCTGGTTGACCTCCTTCCTCACTGACCATCCGTCCTAGGTGATCGTGGGTTCCTTCTACTCCCACACCTCTTTCTCCACTTGTGGCATTCCCCAGGGCTCCATCCTCTCGCCTTGGCTCGTTAACATCTATCTCACCCCTCTCGCTCACCTGATCTCCCCACACTTTCAGTGTTATGCAGATGATACACAACTCTTCTTCAAACCCCTACCGCCTCTCTTCCTACTTCCTCTGTCATTCCTGATTGCCTTTCTTCTATCCAGTCTTGGTTCACCTCTAATGATCTCTGTCTCTTTGCCAGCAACTGAGATCCATCCTATGGGAATTCCTGTTCCCTCTTTGCTCCCTTCTCTGTGGCGACACTCTACGGGGTCTCCCCCCTCTCCTTCCTCAGAAGCCATAAACTTTGGAGTCATCTTCGACTCCTCTCTCTCTTTCATTCCTCATATCTTGGACCTTGCGAAGAGTGTCCATTTCCAACTTCACCTCCTCACAGGCATTCTCCCTTTCCTCACCTTTTCCCAGAAGCTAAATGTCTATATAGCGCTGGTACTCTCGAAGCTGGACTATTACAAAAGCCTCTTTCTTAATCTCCCTTCCTCTCCTCTCCGTCCCCTCCATCTAATCCAGAATAGGGCTGCAAGATTTATCCCTGGCCTCAAACCCAGGGACTGTATCTCTACAGCCCTAACATCTCTCCACTGGCTCCCTGTTGCTGTGAGGATCACATTTAAATCCCTCTGCATCATCCATAAGGCTGTCTGGGGCCGAGGACATAGCTATCTGCAACTCGCTCTCACCAAATACTCTCATTCTACAGCCCTCCGATTCTCTGGCTCCAACTCTCTGCTTGTCAAACGCTTCTCTAAGCAGAGAGTGGGCAGACGTTCTATTTTGTCAGCTGGCTCCCTCCTCTGGAACAGCCTCTATCTTCCTCTACTTCTTGAGCTGGATCTCCTCAAGTTCCAGAGGCATCTGAAGATGTTCCTCTTCTCCTCCTCCTTCACTATTTCCCTCCGCTGCTTGTGAAAACAAAATCAAAATATGGAGTATGAGTACCTCAAAAGGAAATACACCGAACACGGGTTACAAAGGAACATACAAAGTGCTTTATTTTATACTGAATCCAGTTACGAAGAACAGAGCAAAATCAGATAGCTATCGGCCCTCAGTGCAACACAACAAACTCCAGCGTGGTTCAGTGTGTTCAGTGAGAGATACTGTACATTAGAATGCATTGGTCTTTTATACTCTTCGTGAGCATGATGTCCAGCCCTACTTCAGGTTAATATTCCGCTAATACATCACAGATCTAGGGTTCATGCCGAGTTTCACACATCCATATGTAACTGGTTTGCTTTTAATACATATATCAACAAGCCTATATGGCAACTGTGTATTCTGGGATTTTCCATGCAGGTCTTTTCAAACATTAATACAATGTAGTTTAAACAAGTGTTCTACGTTCAGTATTTGAATACATTGTTCTTAACATATGCTTGTGGATTAGTTTCATTGCATGAGTAAACCTTTATACACAGGTCAACGAAGGACAAGGTCTCAGTTCATGACCTGAACAAGTGGCCTGCAGGAAAGTTACATATTAGCTACATACAGAGGTCAAGACAGCCATGTTGTATTTCGGAATGACATTGTCCACCATTTTAACTCACAGGGTGACTTTACAAAGCATACCTAAAATGGCGGATTGACCTAAAATGGCGGTTTACATTGTTTTTAAGGTCAGGACCTTGCAACACAGATTTCTTCGCAAGCGACTTATAAGCAGCTTGGCGTAGGCCAATATACATATATTTATTGCGATAGGAGGCACAATATAATTTCTCATTTGACATGCTAACCCCACAGTCGCTGAGATTGGTGGTGCGGGACCTTAAGAGTCCTATTGGGTCCTGGCCTTCTGTCCAATCACCTACAGCATCCGCCCTCCACTGCACTTGCCTTCGGACCCACTCTGACCTTTGGTGTTTCTCAGGTCTGCACTTATGGTATTGGCGGGTGACTCTTACCAGGTTGGTCACTTGCTCTCACTTACCCGTTGTCTTGCAACTGGTTCTCTGGCACTTCCGCCTCTGCAGGACCCTCCAGCATTTACCACCATCCCCTGCCCCCTCTCTCCCTGCACTTGCATGCTCCAAATTTCACAAGGCCTAGTAGGACCGCTGTTGTCATTTGTTTTTCATTGTTATTTTCTAAGGGGATATAAAAGTTAATGGTTGCAAATGAAAACTTATTTTCCCACTAATAAAAAGGCAGGTGGCTGCTACTCATTGGGATAGTTATTGTGGAACCTGCCGCCGAACCAAACAGCAGAATAAAGCAGAGTCGTTCCCAATACATCAGCGGCAGAGCTCAAACGGAAAAAACTCGGTATTAATTTGAATTCACTAAAGGTATAGGCAAAAGGCGTAGCGTGACTTACAGAGATGTATAATGACACACACATATTGAAAATCCAGGAAGTCGTTTCTACATGCAAAATAGTCGGCAGACAAATCCCCATTCAAATATCAGAAAACAAGGATGGAGGCCGCGCAGTCTCACCCATGTGGAGAGACAAGGAGACAAAAGCTCTTAGAGAGTATACAGCAGAATATGTTTATAATGGAACAACATGTATTTAATATATCACTAATCAAATATAACTACTGTCTAGTAGAATCAGATTCAGATCAATATATAAACTGGGTATTGAGACAACTTTAATCAGAATTGTATTGCAATCAATCTAAATTGTAACATTCGGTAAAGCTAATATGTGGTGGGATCACATTCTAGCTAGTATCCAGGTCTCTCTGATGGCAACATTGTTGAAATCAGCCTACGTTGTGCCATTCAATATTTTCAATGAGACCATATAAATGGCTCTCCATTCGGAAAATAAAGCGGTATTCTATATTGCCCAATTTTCTACCAATGCTCTGTTGATTTTTTGCCAGTAACCTTTAAAATTACAGTACACCTAAACTCATTAAATCTGTGTGTTTTCTCTGTAAAGTGTTTCACTAAAGGAGCTATCATAATTATATTTTTAATGCAGCTCCTTTGTTTAATCACACAGGTTTTCACAATGCGAGCCATTTTGCCTGTATAATGTCTGTTACAAGGGCATGTGATCAAGTAAATCACATTCATAGGTTGACAATTGGTGAAATGATGCTGTTGTCAGCAGGATCCAAAGCCCAAATCAATCTCTTTACTTGGCAAAGTTAATTTGTATACAAAACGCTTCCCACATGGGTAATGTCCTTGGACAGTGGCCAACCCCCATGCATTAATAATGCCCAGTTAACTTCCTGATATGTTAGTTTGAGCGTGATATCATTCTTTCCGACCAGTTCCACTATGTTTATGCTTTTTTTTAAGCAATCAAGTGGTTGTTTATCCCTACGTATTTCTTATCAATAAACTCTTTTCAATTCTTCGTAATGATTCTTTCTATCTTGAAGAATAAGTCAGTAAGTATAGTGATACATACCAATTTTTGCTCAATCTTGTCTCGATTGTAATATAGCACCTTTTTTGTAAAGTCTCTTACAAATGTTCTGATATAACCCCTGCTGATAAATTTGTTTTTTAAAACATCTGCTTCTTTGTGATATTGGGCGACTTCAGTGCTGTTCCTATTTAATCTTAAAAATGGCCAGAATGTAATGTTTTCTTTAGTAGGTTTGGTATGGTGGCTATTAAATTGTAACAATGAGTTCTTGTCCGTAGATTTATGAAAAGGTTCACTTTCAAAATGCCATGCTCAGCAGAGATCGAAAGATTCAAAAAATGGATTTCTTCATTTCCTATACTGTCTGTGATTTACAAGTATGGATTTCTCTGATTGAGCCAATTAATTAATTCCATAGCTTCATCGAGACCACCTGTCCATATAAGAAGGATGTCATCAGTAGAGCAGATCCATTTTGCTATATGATGTTGTAAAGGTTGACCTGGCTATAAGTCTGTTGTTTCTCAAACATCTCAAACAACAGGTTTGCCAGACTAGGGGCCATGGCCGAGCCCATGAATGTACCCTCAATGTGTGCAAAAAAGTGTTATTAAACTGGAAATAGTTCCTAGTTAAAGCAAGCTTGATGCACCAAAATAAAAAAAAGCATTGGGGACTGGAAGATCATTGACACGTTCCCACAGTCTCTCTTCTATCATTTCCGATGTAACCCTATGGGGAATTCACACGTATAATGACTCTATGTGAAGGGTAAAGAGAAGTTGCTGAGAATGATCGAATTGTAACTTCTGCAGAAGATTGATGACTTCCCCAGAATCCTTGACATTGGACTGCATCCTCTGTACTGTAAGATTCAAAGAATAGTTGGCATACCTGGATAATGTTTGGAGAATAGAAGAGATACCACTCACAATGGGTCATACGGGTGGATTAACAAGGGATTTGTGGTTCTCAGGGAGAATATAAAAGGTTGGAACAGCAGTTTTAGACTGAATTAAGAAATCACGTTCTTATTTGCTGATCCAACCTTCTTCCTCTGCCCTTGTTACCTTTTCATGAATTAAGATTTTCAAAGTTGCAGTGAGATCACTAGGGAGTTTCTGATAACTATTGTCATCACTGAGTATTCTAAAACATTCTCTTATATAATCATCCCTATCAAAAATGACTATAACGCCCCCTTTGTCAGCCGTTCTGATAACCATATTGGTTTGGGTCCCTAATTTCTTTAGGCAGGCCAATTGGTTTTTAGTAAGATAATGCCAGATGTTCCTATTCTCCTTTTCCAAATTAGCTACATTTTGCAATACCTTATTTTCAAAGAGAAAATCTTCTTTCGATTTGCTTTGAATTTGAGCACACCATTGGGAAGGATTTCCCAATCCTGTGGAGGTGGTCTCAGTGTAGTCAGGGACATCTTTAAAGTATTTTCTCAAACCAATAGATTGAAGAAATCTTTCAAAATCTGTTCTAAATAGGAAGGAGTCATGAGTCTTTGTGGGATGCATTATCTAAATGCAAATCATTTCCATTGTGCACCCTTCTTGTATTGTTGAGGGTGGTTCTAGTCTCCTCCACTACACCCAATTGTTTTTCCAACTCACGGATTGCTTGATCTTGCGTCTGATTATGTATCATACCGGTATCAAACAACATCTCTGGTTTGGAAGGGGCTTTATGGTTTGCTATCCTCCTTTTAAGCTGCCAATTTGAGCGTTTACCTGAATTGTCATTAGTTTGGAACAGAATGACACCACCTTCAGGATTAGTAGACTTGTATAATTGTTGTTTGTCCAGCATCTCCATCTGTTCTAGTTAGTAAGGAGATTGTACCAACAAATCACAACTATCCTTCTTACAAATGGCAGGCAATTTAAATTTTCTGATTTGAGGTGTACGCTCCTCAACCAATTCCGCATCTGAATAATCATGTTCTTCTTCACGCTGATTTTTCTAATATTTTGACAATTTATAACAACGTGTCTTTCCCTTGGGTACACATGTTTTTCTTTCTGTTCTTCCCTTTCCTTAAACATCCATAAACTTCAGAATTATGTATTTCCCCATATGAGGCATGGGCCATAATTTCATTCATTTCCTTGATTGGACTCAGGTCCTGGACTGACTATTTCCTCTTGTTTTTCTAAATATTTTTTACTATTTGATTTCGATTTTACAGGCAGCTTGCTATGCAAGGTATCAACTTACATAATGCCATTTTACGGCAGCTGGGACAATACAACTCCACACTGTTCCTTCTCAACCGTCATATTTGGTAACTTCCCTTTATCAATGCTTTTCTTTTGATGCATTTTGCTACTAGCTGTGAGGGTGTGGTAAGGGTTTTTAATTGAAGTTGTCATCCTCAATCTTCTCACAATCAATAGTATCTGACATAAGACATGCCATGTTTGTAGTTGGAGTCTTATTTCTCATTTTACATGTAATTGAGTTTAAAATTTCTGTATGAGCCACCACTTCCATCATTCAGCACTTCCGTATACATAGTGTCAAGAGGTTAATAAGAAATCTAATACTTGTAATTTTAAGGTTCAGGAAAGTGAGTTATGGGTCATGAAATGCTCCTGACGCCCAGCTGATGAAGGGAGCTCCACATTTGATGTGAAGAACATATGCCTGTGCAGACGTACTCCATTATCTATAGCTTCTGGTCATCAATAATTAAATTAACTAATTAGATTCCATTTCCTCATCGTCATCAAGAATGGTAGAATTAAGCAGGGGGTATGTGGGAGTACACAGAAAACAGTGTTCCCTTAGACCTTCTCTGCCCATGTGTGCTGAAATGCAAGCCTGTGTACCTCTTGCCATACATTCAGCTATTTTACAATCAATATTTATTATGTACTTATGCCGTGTATCTTTAGATTCAATAGGAGTATCGAAATGAACACCCTCATTATCCATAACTTTATTCATGTTAAACTCCAGTCAGTAAGCTTAGAATCAAGACATGCCAATGAGGTATTAACAATTTCTGCAAGCCTCATTTGTGATTTGTTAATTTTGGTTAAGTCAAGTGATTTATTTATTAAGATCTTGCCTATAGGGAAAATGCCAGCGACCACCCCATGTACTTTGATGTTGTCTCTATCAGATTTAGTATGCCGTTTAGAGGTAGGCGTGTACAGATCATAGGAGTGCATCAGAGAACAGCCAATCTTATCAGTAGCTTTCGTTTGACTCACCCCATCATTCAGCAAACTTGTGTCTCCAATAACTTCCTTCTCCACAGCAGGCGTGATGTAGCAACTGCCATATTTATGATGCGTCCTAGCCTCGCCTCTGACCGTGACCCTTCAGATGATGTCATGACGGCGAAGTCATTTATGCGCTTTGCGTGTGCCACTGAAGTGCAGGAAAAATAGCTTTTAAGCATGTCAAGGGGCTCTGCTGCACCACAGTCTCCACCTATTCCACTACAAGGCTTCTGGTAACTGAAGTCCGGTCAACACAGTGTCTGCATGCACAATAACAAATGGGTGAGTTGAAAAACACTGCTTGAGTGTGGAAAAGTAGCTTTTAAGCAGATGAACCTTAAACTCTGTGCCAGACTCCCCAAAATGTTCAAACCTTTACCTAAAACCTCTCACATTACCATATGCAACACTATTAGGACCTTGAGTGGCCCCCAGACCACTTTTACAACGCCCACTCATAATGCCATCAATACCCAGCATCCTCTCCAGCTCAATAGCTGGATGACCCAAGACTTCAACATCCACCCAAAATACCACCATAACACCCAGACACCACCTTTGGTATCCACTCAGACCAGCATAAAAGGTGCACTTATAAATGCCCGCTCCATGGTGGCCCATGCCACAGAAATAGCAGACTTACACCAGACAGAAAAATATGACTTCCTCACTTCACGCAGCAGCAGGCCCAGCGATCATGCTAGCCATTCTAGAGGACACTCTCCTTAGACTAGATCGTACTAAATCCCGAGGCGGAGGCCTTGCTATAATTGCCAAAACCAGTCTAGCTCTGAGACTCACCACGCCATAAAATGTAGACTCCTGCAAATCCCTCACTGCCAAGTTGACTATCTCTGACACGCAGACCCTGTCCATTCACCTCATATACAGACCTCCTGACCCCTTAGGCTCCTTCGAAGAAGACCTTATTAACATCTTATCTGACAAAAATTCCTCACAATGCCTCCTCTTAGGAGATCTCAATTTAGGCTATAGTGACCTATTAGATCATAACGTAACACGTATTAATGATTCCCTCAAGGAACTAGGTTTTGCCCACGCTAAAGGCAGGACCCTTGATTGGATAGCAGAGTACAACTGCCAGACATACAATATCTCCATAACACCACATCCCTGGTCAGACCACTACTTGATCGCCTTCTCTGCAGAGGCTACACCTCCCCCACCTGCTAACAATATAGCTCCTGCCATTCATACCAGAAATAAAAGAAACATCACAGCTGAAAAACTCACTCCCCTGATTCTTCCCACTCTGAACTTGGTTCCTGCCACACAGATCCCTTTACCTTGGTAGAGGAGTGCAATAAAATAATGTTATCTTCCTTAGATGCCATTGCACTACTCAAAATCAGAAAGAGTAAACCCAAAAAACATGTGAACACTTGGTTCACCCCACCCTGAAAGCAATTAGACTAGAAATATGCAGAAGCAAGCAAATCTGGAGACTAGATCCCTCTGACACCAACAAAAACAACCTTAGTAAAATAACCACCCTATACAAAAAAGAAATGATCCTTGCCAAACAATCATCATATAATCTGCATATTACTCAGGATAATTCAAGCACCAAAGAATTGTTCACTATCCTCAAAGAGATAGAAACACCTATTCAAGCCCCGGACACCTGTCACAAGGAAAAACGATGGTGCACTATTCAGAGTGCCCTATCCAATAAGGTTGTGACTCTCCAGGCTAAGATCAATAACAAAAAAGAAACTCTCCTCCTTGTCCCTAAGCCTATTAAAACTTTCGAGCCTCTGCCCCAGCTTACTCCGCTACCTAATCCACCTATACTGTGCTTCAATTTCAATAAAGTTTCTATCCTAGAAGTAGAAAAAGTTATCCCTACCCTCAAACCTTCCAATTGCCATGGTGACCCCTGCCCAGCCCAAATCATAAAGGATGCTGCACGTGACCTTTCCCCATTCATCTCCAAATTCATAAATGCCTCTTTCTCCTCCGGCACCATACAACTTGAAACAATCCTGGGTCCTCCCATTATTTAAAAAACAAACACTTGACCCATCCATTCCCACAAACTACCGCCCCATCACCACAGTCCCGTTCCTGCTTAAAATTCTTGATAAAATGGCATACATCCAAATCCAACAATATCTGGAATCCGACCACCTCTTAGGAGTACGTCAGTCAGGCTTCAGACCACAACACGGAACTGAAACCGCACTCATCGACCTTAAGGCACAAATAGACGCACTGAGAGACAACGGTAAAGCAGCACTACTACTGCTGCTGTTTGACCTCTCTGCAGCGTTTGACCTAGTGGACCATAAGATCCTATGTAACCACTTAGACTCTGCCACCCACTTCTCACAAGAAGTGATAGGATGAATCCAATCCTTCCTCAACAATAGAACAATGCGCGTCTTCTCACCCTCAGCAGCTGCTGACCCCATACCCATCACTTGTGGTGTGCCCCAGGGTTCCTGTGTGTCACCTACTCTGTACAACATTTTCACAAAGCCCCTTTTTGATGATCTAGATGGTCTGGGTATCACCTACACTAATTATGCTGATGATACACAGATCCTCATCCCGTTGACGGCCGATTACAACAAGGATTTGGCCTTTGTGAATAGAGTGTACCTCATCATCCAGGCATGCATGGCCTCTCACAGTCTATGCCTAAATGATGACAAAACAGAACTCCTCATCCTCGGCACCCCTGCGAACCTTAACAAACTAGGACACAACTACTCTAATTTCAAAATAGATGGTAACAACATCACAGTAGCCAAGGAGGTCAAAACTTTCGGATTCTACCTAGACTCCACGTTAACCTTAAATAAATAAGTCAACTCCATGGCCTCATCTACTGCTTACACCTGTACGTTAATCAGAGCAACCAAGCCCTTCCTATCTCCTAACAATTGTATCACCCGAGCAAGAGCCCTTGTCTTGTCCAAACTGGATTATTGTAATGCCCTATATGTAGGGAGTAACAAATACATTACCAATAAGATTCAGATTCTACAAAACAATGCCTTGAGAGCAGCCCTAAGTATTCCCAAGAAAACCCACATATCTGACCTCAGAAGATCTAACAACTGGCTATCCACAAAAGACAAAATCCTCCTCAAAATAGTTTCCCTCACACACAAATGTCTCCACTATGCTGCCATACAATACCTTATAACTAGATTTACGAGACAACCCTCCAACCATCCCACGAAATCTGCCAACGCAAACCTTCTAACGGTGCCCAGGTTTAAACGTACGAAGACTGGTGGAAGTAGCTTCCCGGTCAAAGCTGCCCAACACTGGAACTCCGCCCCTCCCCCCTGAGGGAAGACTTACCCTACCCACGCTTTAGGTCCAGCCTCATCCACTGGATCAAGAAAACGACCTCTGACCTCCTTACACACATGCATCTCCTGAACTGTCTGTACATACTGTACATACTGTCTTCAGTGCCTACTGCTGCATGAATCTTGTCTGTCTCATGCCTGGCTCACGCCTGTACTGTGTAAACATTGTCTATAACTCTTTGTATATTATGCATGATGTTGTACAGCAATGTAACCTAAGCTGAACAATATAACTCTTTGTAAATTATGTATGATCTTGAACAGCATTGTAACCTAAGCTGAACAACCCTCTTGATGCTTATTGCTCCCTGATATCCTCGGGTCTGGGGCGCATTACACATATTAAACTAAACTATGAAAGGGCTCAGCTGCCCCACCGTCTCCACCAATTCCACTCCAAGGCTTCTGGTAACTGAAGTCCTGTCAACACGCTGCCTGAATGCACAAAAACAAATGGGTAAGTTTAAAAAAGAAAACAGAAGAGGTAATGAAACATATCATCTTTAATACATCATGACAACAAACGTGGCGTGTCCTCAGGCATAGATGGTCATTGGATTCCATGCTTTCTAATCAAAACAGGAATAAGACAGGGCTGCGTACTTGCCCCATTATTATGTTCACTCTTTATTAATGGTTCATACACATTTCTCACTATCTGTAATGTTGATGTTGCTTGTGGTATGCAATTACCTGTTCTAGCACACGCCCATGATATAAATGTAATCTAAAGAGAACCTCTATTGATTGATTTGGAATTCATGAGTGCTTTAGATTTATCAATTAATCCTTCAATGTCTGCTGTCAGTGAGTGTGAAACTGGATACACACGGTTAAAACTTCCCATTTTAAAAGCAGGCAATGAGACCATTAATGTTTGTACACCCATGATCATCAGGTCTTTGATATTGTGAAAAGGCTGAACAGAGCACAACAGATTAAAAAGAAAATGAGCAGAAGGTCTAAAGCATTAGTTTGTATATCCCAATTTGGTAGAACTTATAGATGCCATAGTATGGATATACTGCTTACTATCTTTACTGTAAACGCGAAGGCAGTGGACAAATATAAAGCAGGTATATTGGCTTTTGGCAATACATCTAAGCTACAGGTCCAAGAGAATAAAAAAAAATTAAAAAAATGGAGTCTTCCGGCATTGGCCCCAACATTCACTTTTACAGGGAAGATGGAATGCATCACTTTGAGGTTGAGTTGTGACTGGAACTAGTTATATTTTGTTTGCAATACCTTAATCACAACCCCATTGTAAGAACTTTCCGACAGGATTTTTAGAGATTAGTGATGCCATCTGTGATGTCATCAATGATGCCATTTGTGATGTCATCTTTGATGTCCTGACCAGTGCATGTTATGGGCACAGGTTATTGTTGCATAGCTTACCATCAGTGGCATATTTCTTTGGTTTTTCCATTAGGTGCTGCAACCATAACAGCCCTTTAACAACATGTTTTCACTGAATTTCAAAGGATTTTAGTGACAGCAGCTTAACCATAACATCCCATTTATAACGTTTTTATTCCACTGAATTTCAACGGTTTTTATTAGAGCAACTTAACCATAATGTCCCTTTAACAATATGCTTTGCTGAATTGCAATTGTTTTTATTAGAGCAACTTAACCATGTTGTGCTTTTAACATTTTCTTTGCACTGCATTTCACAGGCTTTTATTAGAGTAAGTCATCGCATAGTTGTCTAGGACATGAGGTTCGTCCATATCCCAGAGCCCACCAACTGACACACAGCACGCACTGGACCTGAGGTGCACACTGGCACTGTGGCCACTATGACCCCATAATGTCCTTAGGAGTGTATCACATGCTAAAAGGTAAACTGGAGGCCATTTTGAAACTCCTCACAGATATTGAGCTTCAACATTTGTTTCCAGCAGAAAGCTATCTTTCCTAAATATCTGTAAATGTTTAAGTTATTAATACAACATACATATTAAAGACTATTTGTATTTGTTTAAACATACAAGTTTAGAGAAAGCATTTTTAAAGAACAGAAGAAAAGGAACATATTACTTCATGTTTTCAAAACATTTTTAAAACATGCACTTCATAACAAAGCTATTTTTGAAAAACAACTGCAAAATGTAATATTCAAAATCAGTTTTATTTACAAAGCTACGTAGACATACGTGATCATTTGTCTCAAACCTATAATACTATTTACAGATAAAGAAATATATAAATGTTGCATACATCAAAATATATTTAAAAACATGGCAAACATCACATAAAACTATTTTCTCTATTAGGTATCAGCAATATTTTGGAATGCCTGGAATGTAATTTACCAAACAAGATATGACTCAAAAAGATGAAAATGCAACTGGTAAATACGTATGCATTTTAGAATGCTAGAATAATGTTCCCCATTTACAATGAACAAACAACCCTCTGGTGCATTACATATATTTTTTAACAAATTATGTACATCAGCAAACAACTATACATACCAAGAAGAAAACAAGAAAGATGACACATCATCATGTAAAATAGACTGTAACCAAAGACTCCAAAAATAGAAAACACACTAAATGTCTGGAATCAGGAACAATGATGTTCAGGCTGTGAAACGCATACAATCTTATTTTTGAAAAAAGATTATAAAATGATTCTGATTTCTGTCAATTTTAAAAAAAGGCAATGGGTCTGCGTTAAAAAAAGCCTTTTTCAATCAGAAAACCTCAATGCAAAACACTTTGTAAATCTGGCCCAATATGTTATTCATTTTTTGAAAATTATAACAAATGTAAAATAGAAGCATATTTTTATTTGCATTCCTAAATCTGAATTTTATTTACGTGCACTTTAGGGGGCATTTCTGCATATTTAAATGGACAAGCGTACACATGTGATGCACTTGCCAATGAACAGAAATAAGATACATTTGTGCTCAAGAAGACAATAGATGCAATAGTAAGTGCTAAGAACAACTTTGCTTCACTGTATCAATTTCTTTTGATACTGTTTGAAATGCTATTCATAGTATGTCATTACTGTATTCAAACGGAGATTAAAGGACTGAGATGTCCTTTTTATATGTTTATATTTTTGATGTTTTATTGAATTGCTTCTTTGGAGTCTAATTTCTTTGAGTAAGTAACATTTTTATTTTAGAAGTTCCAATGAATAATGTTTTTATAATGAAAAGTCCATATTACACATTCAATGAACTTTTTATAATTATCTGAAAGTACTATAGATTTGTGCAAAAAGTATGTTCAGTTTTCACTGCATAGTCTTTATTGTGCTATGTGCAAATTGTGTTAATAGCACATTTCAACAGTTCCTCTCAGAAAGCTGAAAGCATTTAGGCATAAAGTTATAAGAATATATATATGGCAAGTCCCCAAAGAGTTCCATGACAAATTCATCCTTTTTTCATAGAGTGCTGGTAGGCTACCCGCAACCTCGGCTTACTGTTTCTGCCGCCCAATATCGGGCTATTAGCGGCAGAACGGTAAGTTCCCATTCCCATGGAGTTCCATAGGACCCCATGGGAATTGGAACACTGAAACGTTAACCATTGTTAACAGTGCCGGTACTTCCACAATTTATCTGCCGGTATAAGCCTGAACCACTGACAGGTGAGGCCTGCCGGTAGTTCACTGCCTCCACCGGCAGACTCTGAGTATGCCAGTCTGGAAAAGGTGCCAGTAACGGTTGTTACCGTCACTTTTTTCCAGATTGGCATACTTTAATGAGGGCTTTACTCTCATGTATTAAACCCCATACACAAAATAAACACACAACCTTAAATCGCTTCTAATCAGTTAATGGCTGTAAACTCTCACAAGAAAATAATGTAAAAAATTATAATTGTGTAACTTTTCTTGCCTTTTTTCAGCCTTCAGATCTGTAGATAGTACATCAAGGTGACCCATCCATTTATTCTACTCATTCCCTCTGAGCTTCTCCACTGGCAATATGGTATTCCTTTGTCAGAGCTTTCAACACAGGATGGCACCTAAAATGCCAGCAGTGTCACCCCCACATACGCCAAACGGCCACCACCACCTCATCTACCTTCTCCAGGACACAGAGTAATAGATAACAACGGCATAAAGGAAATCACCACAGGAGAAATAGGAGGATGATGTTCAATGTTTCCTAAATTCCTGCTGGTTATAAAGAGTCTCAGTTGTGAGCGTTTTTCACCAGCATAACAATTGTGCCAAAAGCTGAGGCTGAACAATGCAGAACAATCTTCTTGTTGAAGGAAAGATTAGTTGATGGTTCCCCTTTTTGTGGAAATTAAAAAGACAATGGGCCTCATTCCGAGGTGGGCGCAAAGGGATACCGGGCACCGTTAAGGACATCAGTGCCGGTAATCCCTTTGCGCCCTACTACGAGTTCCCTTAGCGGGTCCCTTCCTTAACGCCTGGTTTTCACCAGGCGTTAAGGAAGGGACCCGCTAAGGGAAATCAGAGCCAATAACGGTACCGCAAATTGCGGTACCGTTATTAGTTACTTCCCCCTTCCGATTGAGCCCTATGGGGGCTCAAATGGGAATGGCAAATGGTTTGGTGAATGGGGACTTACCGGTCCCGCCAAGGTCGGACTGGACCGGTAAGTCCCCATCTCACCAAACCGGATACGGTACGGGTATGGGAGATAGTCATGGCGCAAATAGCGCCATGACTACCTCCATACTCGGAATGAGGCCTAATTTGTTATTACATTTTTACAAAATAAACATTCAATGCTAAAAAAATCCTAATCCGTTATTGCCTGTAAAGAGTCACAATAAGCTATTTTACATTAAATGAATGTAAAGTAGTGATGTCATTTTCTTATTACAGATCAGTAGTAATGTCACAGATAGCCTGTAATAACAACAGTATTTACAGGCTTTTCTACAAGTATTGCAGGTTACGCTGTATTATATGTAAATAATTATAGCACAAGATGATCCAAATGCACTAGTAGATTTTACATATTTCCTAAATCATTTTATTTTAAGTTTAAATAGACGGGTTTATTGTAATTCACAGTTTATGACAGTGTACAGTACACTGACAGTGTACAGTACTAGTATAGTGTGCATTGTACATATATCCGATGTATTGGGCCTCATTACAACCCTGGCGGTAGCCGTGCCTGTAAAACAGATACGGCTGCCGCCAGAGTTGCATTTTGCCCGGTGCCCAGAAATGGGCAATTACCGGGCCCGGTATTTGCTCATTCCTGGGTGCCGGAAAGAATTCTTCCCCATAGGGCTCAATGGGAATGGGGAAGCTGGATGCACAGGCACCCCGAAATGCTGTGCTCGTGGGTGCCTTTCATTCCACCAGGTCAAACCTGGTGGAATGAAAGGCACCCGCGAGCACAACTCAGAGTTTGCTGGTCCGGTTACAACGGTAACGGCAAGTTACTCCGGACTGGCAAACTCGTAATGAGGCCCATTGTTTTAACATATTTGATCATTTTTCAAAATAGTTTCTTAAAACATAGCTGCATAATGTCTTCTTTGATGTGATGGCAGTAGATTATGGAAGAGTAAAGCTTTTAAAGTCTGAATCTCAGCACAAATACACTCTCAGAGCTGAATACATGTGAGCTGTGGAGCTGCGGAGCTGTGGAGCTGAAGTGAGATTCTTAGATTGAGAGATTGTCAGGGTAATTCATAGAATTTCGCTGAAAAGTGTCGCAAGCGGCTGGCGCAGAGTGTCCGCGTGCGATTGACTGCGCCAGGCACGTGCGCTAAAACCGATTTCCGCGCACAGCGTATTCATGGATTTCATGCTCCCAAACCAGCCGTGGCGCAGAGTATCGCAGCGACCCTGCAGCAGCGCCAGTAACGCCCCCAAGAACGCCCTTGCGCAAGGAAAAGCCATCAAAATCGCTAAATCATCGCAAAGGGCTGCGCTAACCCTGGACCAGTTACAGGGCTGCCAAACAAGGAACGCAAAGCGGGAAACGTGCATATCAGGGGTACACGTGAAGTCATACACGCGATTAGCCAGGGTACGTGTATTACAGGGGTACGCGGGAAGTTTAACACGCGATTAGCCAGGGTAAGTGTATTACAGGGGTACGCGGGAAGTTCAACACGCGATTAGCCAGGGTACGTGTATCACAGGGGTACGCGGGAAGTTCAACACGCGATTAGCCAGGGTAAGTGTATTACAGGGGTACGCGGGAAGTTTAACACGCGATTAGCCAGGGTAAGTGCATTACAGGGGTACGCGGGAAGTTTAACACGCGATTAGCCAGGGTAAGTGTATTACAGGGGTACGCGGGAAGTTCAACACGCGATTAGCCAGGGTACGTGTATTACAGGGGTACGCTGGAAGTTTAACACGCGATTGACCAGGGTAAGTGTATTACAGGGGTACGCGGGAAGTTCAACACGCGATTAGCCAGGGTACGTGTATTACAGGGGTACGCGGGAAGTTCAACACGCGATTAGCCAGGGTACGTGTATTACAGGGGTACGCGGGAAGTTTAACACGCGATTGGCCAGGGTGAGTGTATTACAGGGGTACGCGGGAAGTTCAACACGCGATTAGCCAGGGTACGTGTATTACAGGGGTACGCGGGAAGTTCAACACGCGATTGGCCAGGGTACGTGTATTACAGGGGTACGCGGGAAGTTTAACACGCGATTAGCCAGGGTAAGTGTATTACAGGGGTACGCGGGAAGTTTAACACGCGATTAGCCAGGGTAAGTGTATTACAGGGGTACGCGGGAAGTTTAACACGCGATTAGCCAGGGTAAGTGTATTACAGGGGTACGCGGGAAGTTCAACACGCGATTAGCCAGGGTACGTGTATTACAGGGGTACGCTGGAAGTTTAACACGCGATTGACCAGGGTAAGTGTATTACAGGGGTACGCGGGAAGTTCAACACGCGATTAGCCAGGGTACGTGTATTACAGGGGTACGCGGGAAGTTCAACACGCGATTGGCCAGGGTACGTGTATTACAGGGGTACGCGGGAAGTTTAACACGCGATTGGCCAGGGTAAGTGTATTACAGGGGTACGCGGGAAGTTCAACACGCGATTAGCCAGGGTACGTGTATTACAGGGGTACGCGGGAAGTTCAACACGCGATTGGCCAGGGTACGTGTATTACAGGGGTACGCGGGAAGTTTAACACGCGATTAGCCAGGGTAAGTGTATTACAGGGGTACGCGGGAAGTTCAACACGCGATTAGCCAGGGTACGTGTATTACAGGGGTACGCTGGAAGTTCAACACGCGATTGACCAGGGTAAGTGTATTACAGGGGTACGCGGGAAGTTCAACACGCGATTGGCCAGGGTACGTGTATTACAGGGGTACGCGGGAAGTTTAACACGCGATTAGCCAGGGTACGTGTATTACAGGGGTACGCGGGAAGTTTAACACGCGATTGGCCAGGGTAAGTGTATTACAGGGGTACGCGGGAAGTTATACACGCGATTAGCCAGGGTACGTGTATTACAGGGGTGCGTGGGAATCATCACACGCGATTAGGCTGGGTGGGTCCTCACAGGTGTTCCCTGTACACCCTCCACGGCCCCTGCAGGCAGTCTACAAAACAGGGGACTACCCTGCACACCTGCTCATGTCCCCCTGCACCCCCACCCCCCCAGCAGTGCAGGGGCAGCCTCCACCAGGCCCCCACTCATGTCTCCCACCACCCCCACCCTCCCGCCACCAGGGGCAGCCTCCACCAGGCCCCCACCCATGTCTCCCACCACCCCCCGCCACCAGGGGCACTCTCCACCAAGCCCCCACCCATGTCTCCCACCACCCCCACCAGTGCAGGGGCACCCTCCACCAGGCCCCCACCCATGTCTGCCAACACCCCCACCCACCAGCACTGTGGGGCACGTGGCCAGCAGGCAGTCAGGCAGCAGCAGATGGCAGGTGGGAGCGTGCTCAGGTCTCTGGGGGGCAGTAATTTCGCCTCCTGGCCAGGAGCGTAGTCTCTCGTGTGTGAACGCGTGGACAGCCTGATAGGTAGTGAAATCCCACACGTCAGCAAAGGGCCTTAGCGCGTAAACCCGTCAACAGCATATGCGCGCCTATAGTCACCTGCACGTGCAGGAAATAGTTGCGTGACACGTCCCAGTGTCAAAGCGTGTGATTGGTGAAAATGGATGTACACGTAGAAGTGACAAAGCGTGTGATTGGTGAAAATGGATCTACACGCAGGACTGACAAAGCGTGTGATTGGTGAACGTACACGCCGCGTAAGTGACGCTGTACGTGTGGGCCTGTATATAAGGTACATGTAGAACACCATTTCCTTGTACGTGCTTTTCGTGGAGAGCGAGTGGGTGAAATCTGTACTTCTTGTCGTTTCACACGCGATTTACTTCACGGCGTTTCCAGTTCGTATTCCCTGTTACCTCTGACAGCTTTTTCTCTTTTTTCTCTTTTACTGGTTTACCTGGGCCTGTTCCCTCAAACAGTGTCCCCTTCTACTGTTGTCCTGTCTTCTCAGACAGCGCACACATCTTCTTTTGGCGGGGGTTTAGCCAGCCAAACGCGCTCATTCTTCACGCTCTTTTACCTGGCAGACGGTGAGTCACGCACGTATCCAACTTCTGTGCTTGCCCCGTGTGTTGCCTACCCCTTCAGAGGTCATTCTAGGCTGCGTGTGACACGCATACGTTCATTCTTGTGTTACTGGGTGCCACAGCGTAGTGCAGGTTTTTCTTTCTGCACACGTGGTCTAGGAGGGGTTGCGTGCACGTCATCTCCCTTTTTTGGGCCTCCTGTGCGTTGCGTGACCCGTCATCTTTCCCCAGGGGTTACAATCAGCCGTGCTAGAGCACTAGGGTACAATTACCATCTGGTACCCAACCCCTTTGACCCCCAATTGCCCAGGACAATTGTCTACAGCCACTCCCATACGCACATTAACATCAGTGCCATGGCTGGGAGGCGAGGATTCCGTAAGGGTGGCAAAGGTGGAAGAGCCACAAGTGGTGGCCGTGGTGGATCCGGTAGGGGACGTGGTCGTAACTTGCAGGGTGAGCCTGACCCCCCATGTGTGGAGGACCAGTCAAGGGCACCCATCATCCCCCCCCCTCCCCCCCTCCCGTTGAGGCTGAAGTGGCTGACACCATCCATGCTCAGCCCTTGTTGGACCAGCCCATTGTGGCACCAGACCTGGCTGACTCCATGGCTGACTTCCAGGTCAGCAGGGCTACGACACGTGCGCTGGTGCACGTTGATGCCATCATGCCACGTGGATCTGGGGCTGCAAGGTCATCTACTGCACCAAGGAGGCAGGGCGGAGTGGCTGCAGGGGCAGCTGCGGCTCCATCCACCCCAGCCCTCACACACCCAGCCAGGACAGTGTCGGTCCTAGTCCATGCTGCTGACATTCCCCCTGACACCATCACACTAGAGCCAATGCCTGCACCAACTCCCATGCTGAGTGTGCAATCCCACACTCCTGATACAGAGTCCACCAGGGCTCCTGCCCCTAGTGTCCAGAGCGGCGCAGGACACTCAGGATCACCACCACCTTCCAAGCGGAAGAGGAAGAGTGCTCGTCCGGCACAGGCTGATGCCCCAGACACGGCTACACAGTCCGGCCCGTCCAGGAAGCCCAGCTTCACGGATGACGAACTGAATGCACTTGTCGAGTATGTGTCCGGACATGACAACGAGATGGTCATTGTTGCAGGATCCAAGACCACACCTGCACAACGCCAGGCACACTGGCAGACCGTTGCGGACATCGTAAGTGCCCTTGGAATCGTGAGGCGCACAGCCAATGATTGCTATAAGCGCTGGAATGACCTAAAGCGCAGGGCAAAGAGTAAGCTGGCCTCAAGTCATGCCGCAACTCTAGTGACTGGAGGTGGGTCTCCAGTAGTAGACATGGAACTCACTCCACATGAGTCAGTCGCTGGGACCTACGTCACGGAGGAACAGATCCAAGGCGTGGGAGATCTGGCTGATTACGAGGCATTGTCCGGTGAGTGCACATGCATGTGTGTGTCATACATGTGCATGGTGTGTGTGTGAGGGCTTCTGTTTGGGTGCCAGGAGAGAGTGTGTGCGCCTCAGTCGTATGGGTCAGCCATGTGCTTCATGCAATACTTCCTGCGCAGCTGCATTTGGCCATAGCAGTATCCCTTCTGCCAACAGTAGACATCTAGCACAACTGCACGCCAGTTGCCCTTGAAGTGTCACCTTGACACAACAGATTTGCTTATTTTTCACTGTTCATTCAGTCAGTTTGTTTGCATTCCACCACTTTCACTAGGCATGTCGCTGTCCACTAGTCACATGTCTGACATGGGTATGGCAAAGGGGAGTGACTTTGTTACCTGGATATCTTTTGTACACACATGTCCCTGTGCAATTTGACCATTACAGACTGGCAGCTCCAGGTGAAAAATCTGACCTGTCAGAATCAGAAAAGCTATTACATGCGGGAACTGGACTGAATGAATAGGTGCTGCCCTCCTCTCCATCTTCACTCAATAGCAATGGTACATGCCATCTGTGTGATGGCATGTGTGTTTCACCTGCCAATCACAGGCCAATGTGTGATGCCACTGCCAGGCAGCATGCAGAAAATTTGTTCATCTTCCATCTTGGTGTCATCAGTGTGTGCCGTTTGCCTGCACTTCATACGCAGTGAGGGTGCATGCATGGGAGGGTTTTAGTCATGTGGGACATGTCAATCAAGTACTGGTTCTCTTGCTTCTCAGCCCTCAATGTGTGCCATGGTGCTAATGCCTGTTTCCATTACTTTGTTTTCATGTCTTTGCAGGGGAAGACGCACCTGATACTGCTGGGGTTGTGGAGATGGCGCAGACCCAGGAGGTGTCCCAGGGCCGACCAACCACCAGTGAGGGACGTGGTGTAGTGGTGGGGGAGAACCCACAAGTGCTGCAGGTCGTGCTCTCAAGGGGTGTCTCTGGCTGCACCTCCCCCGAGCTGTACTCAGGTGTTGATTCGGATGAGACCTACGTGCCGTCGCTGGTGAGTGTTCCAGGGAGGGATTCTGTTCTGTCTCACCCACCTGCACCAGGGTCAGTACCCTCCATGGGGATGTCAGTGTTGGCAGCTACGCCTTTGGTGGTTACGGATGCAGGGTCACACTCCGCGACATCTGATCCTGTTCCTGGGCCAGCAGATCAGAGGGGGAATGCAGTCCTGCAGCCTCAGGCAGTGCCGGCACAGCAAGGCGCAGTTCGCCTTGCCCCAGACAGGTGTGGTGCCCGCCGACGTGGTGGCCGTACGCCACCTGGCAATACCGCATGGGAGCAATCCATTTACGGTATGGCTACCCAACAGGCTGCATCATCCGAGATGATGGCTCAGGCCATGGATAGGGTGGCCACTTCCATTGTCCCCCCAGAAAGGCTGATGGAGCGACTAGAGCAGGCAACTGACTCCATCTGCCAGTCACACAGGGAGGACATGTTGGGGTCCAACAGGGACAGGCGGGCGGCACTTGCGACTCTGCAGGAGGCCATCTCCATTGAGTCCCAGGGCCACAGGGAAGCCCTGAGGCAGGAGCTCCTACACCTCAGGACGACTCTTGTTGAGCTTGAGGCTTCCACACACCAAAGGACAGAACAGCAGCTGGAGCGTCTCACCCGTACGCTCTCAGCTGAGATGCAGGCAACGAGGGCGGAGGTCCGGGCATCCCGTGAGTTGTTGCATGGGGACCTCCGCACACTCATCCTCCAGAACCAGACCTACCACACCCGCATGCTTGCAGCCATGGAGGAGCAGACTAGGGCCTTGCGTGGGCTGCCTCCCATAGTGCAACCACCTCCGGATGCAGCTGCACAGGGTGATAATAGCGACAGCAGTGACACTCCCACAATAGGGTAGCCGTGTGGGCCATGAGCCCATGGAGGTGTTTTATTTTCCCAGGATCCACGCAGGTGGGTTCTGGTGTGCATCCTGTCCTCGGACCTCCTGGGTGGCCTCCCCAACCCCCCCGGGCCCATCAATGGCCATTTTTGATTTTTTCTTATTTTCATTTTTATTTTGATTTCTTTTATTCCCAATTTTTTTGGGAGGATCTGTTGGCTCCGATCTGTTGGCTCCGATCTGTTGGCTCCGATCTGTTGGCTCCGATCTGTTGGCTCCGATCTGTTGGCTCCGATCTGTTGGCTCCGATCTGTTGGCTCCGATCTGTTGGCTCCGATCTGTTGGCTCCGATCTGTTGGCTCCGATCTGTTGGCTCCGATCTGTTGGCTCCGATCTGTTGGCTCCGATCTGTTGGCTCCCGTGGTTCCTGTGGGCATACGCTGCATTGTGGCTGGGCACATGCAGGCTTGTAATGTATTTGGTTCAGATGCTTGGGTTTGAGTCACACACACCCCTCCTGCTTCCCGTTTCCATGGGCTTGCAAAGGGTGTGCCCAAGTGACAGTGAATTACACAGTGACGTTGGACTCCCATTAACTGTGTGGCCAGTCTGTAGTCAATACTGTGTATACATTCCTAGTGCATATTGCTGTTGTGTTGTACACTGCATGTTGCATTGATGTGTAACTCTTCTTCTGTGTCTACCTCCCAATTTGCAGGTCCCTTCCTCAAGTCCACACAAGGACCTCTAGTCTGGCGATGGGGACCATGTTGGCAGCAGTGCACCTACAACTCTACATGGCGCCAACACTGCACAGTTGGTAGTGGTGGGAGTGCAGGCATTTCCAGGTGGTGAGACTACTAATATGTTACATTTTTGATGTCATGTTAATGGTACTACGTGCTCAAGTATGTTGTTGGTCCGGCATTGCTGTGAGCATTTCAGGTGTTGCAGGTTTCCAATAGTGCCACTGTACATAGTGAGAGTGATGTCATGTTGTGTGGATTACTTTGTTTACCTGCAATTAGCATGTCATGGCACGGTGTGTCGTGTGGCAGTGCTGGGGTTGGGTTGGCTGACATGGCACTGTCCTCTTGTTGCATTTTGCAAGTGGGTATTCATTTTAGCTGCTTCAATGTGTAACTTCACAAAACTGCATTGGTGGTGTCTGTGTGGGTAGGGATGCACACATTGTGACACTTCCAGGTGAACAATCTCAGGCTGACATGGAATTCCCGGTTCATTCTCCACACATTCAGGATCAGTGTCAGGTTGAGTCATCATTGATTGTCAGATGGAATGTGCCAGGGCAGTGTGCACTCCACAGGGGTGTGATTTCTATGTGAAGTAATTAGCCACTAGCTGTGTACGGGCTGCCTCCCCCCGTGCCCTTTCCCCTCCCATGCGCAGCGGCTGTGCATGTGGTTGGGGATGTGGGGCCACCACCATGTCCACGGCCAGGCCCCGGCGTGTTGCAACGTTGTGCAGGACACATGCTGCCACTATGATCCTGCACACTACTGGGGGAGCGTATAACAGCTGCCCGCCAGAACGGTCAAGGGAGCGAAAGCGTGACTTCAGCACTCCGAATGTGCGCTCCACTATGCCCCTGGTTGTGATGTGGGCTGTGTTAAATCTTACCTGGGGTGGCGTGGTGGGGTTCCGAATTGGCGTCATCATGTGGGGGCTGAGAAGGTAGGCACTGTCCCCTGTGGAGGTGGGGATTGGTATCATTGGTGAGGTTGTGACCTTGCTCAGTATCCAACATGCATGCATGTGCAGTGGCATACATACTCACCAAGCAGCCATGTATCGCCATGCCGCCCAGCTTCTAGGTCCCGGCTTAGGGTGGACATTCGGTAAATGAAGCTGTCGTGGGTGGAGCCGGGATAGTTGGCATATACTGAGGTGATGATTCCCTTGGCATTACATGCTACCTGCACGTTGATGGAATGCCAGTGCTTGCGGTTCCTATAGATGTGCTCAGATGCCCTGGGGGGACGTAGAGCCACATGGGTGCAGTCGATGGCACCTAGCACTTTGGGGAATCGTGCCACTGCGTAAAAATCCAGGGCGGCAGCATGCCTTTCTGCAGGTGTTCTGGGCAGGTATATGTGCCTGCGGACTGATGGGCGTGCAGTCATGATGTTCAAGACCTGGTGTAGGCAGCGTGACTGGGTGGCCTGTGACACCCCACCCACTATGGCACTTGTCCGCTGAAATGATCCAGTGGCTAAGAAGTGCAGTACATTGAGGACCTTCTCCAGGGGGCTGAGTGCTTGGGAGCACAGGGTGGGTGATGTGAGGTCATCCTCCCACTCAGTCACCAGGTCCAGTATGATGTGTGGTGGAAACCTGTACCTCCCATACACCTGGTCATCAGGCATCCCGAAAAGGCTGGTTCTGGGTGTGAATATTCTGGCCCTGACTATCCTCCTCCTCCTTTGGTAGCCCACTGCCACTGCTGCTAGGAACGGTATGTTCATCCTGGCGTCTGAGCTTGTTATTGTTAAAGTCCGCGATTTATGCTTAGCGCGTGTTCTAGGCGAGCGTGTGACCCGCGCAGCCCTGGAATCCTGTTGCCAGTCCAATAGCGTGTGGAAATTCACACGCACCACGGGATACAGCGTGTGACCCGCGCAGCCCTGGAATCCTGTTGCCAGTCCAATAGCGTGTGGAAATTCACACGCACCACGGGATACCGGTTCGCTGACGTACTTGCGTGTGTAAGTGGCCGCGCACCCATTAAATACACGTACATAGGCCAATCGCGTGTACGCGCACTTTTGTCCAATTACACGCGATGACACTCTGACGTGCAGTATCTCCACGTGTGCCCCGTCATCACGTCCTGAGTGGGGAACACCCGTGCGGGTCACGTCACAGACGCGCTTACGCGCTGAGGGACTCTGGTCCAATAGAATCGCGTATGCGTGCTGACGCGCTTACGCGCTAAGGGCCTTTCCTCGGATTTCACGCTGACGTGCAGGATTTTCACGTGCCAAATCACTCCGTATCAAGCTGGCCACGCGAAAACACACGGAAGCCCACGCTCCTGCCCAGAAGGCCGAGTTACTGCCCCCCAGTGCCCCGAGCAGCCTCCCACGTGCCATCTGCTGCTGCCTGCCTGCCTGCCTGCCTGCTGCCACCGTGCCCTGCCATTTGGTGCCTGCACA
This sequence comes from Ambystoma mexicanum, assembly GCF_040938575.1. Taxonomy (NCBI): domain Eukaryota; kingdom Metazoa; phylum Chordata; class Amphibia; order Caudata; family Ambystomatidae; genus Ambystoma; species Ambystoma mexicanum. The sequence continues at coordinate 798,188,427 of NC_090924.1, read as the reverse complement.
TCAGCCATCTGCAGGGGTCCAGTTGCTGTGTCCACCCCTGCTGGAACTGAAGACTCCCGACTGGTATTACATCGCTCCACAGCCCAGCCCCAGGACCCAGTTGCCCACCCACACCTGCCTCTGGGGTTGCCATGTCGGGCACTTCCACATCTGGCACCAGTGGCAACCCCAGGCCAGAGGGGCAGAGGGGCACCAGCTTCACTGTCACCGAAGTTGGTGTCCTGGTGGAGCATGTCCTGGGGCAGTATGATGCCCTCTTTGGATCGTCCCGCGCCAGCAAGGAAGGACGGCAGAGGATCTGGGCCGACTGTGTGGTTGCCATCAACGCGGAGGGGGTGGCAACCCGCGACGTCCTGAAGATCAAGAAGCGCTGGGAGGACTTGAGGTCCAGGACCCTTGTGAAGGCCCGGCGCCTCGTGGAGGGGGGCCGGGGCCGCATGAGTACCATCCAGATGAGGGTCCTGGAACGCGTACGCCCAGCGCTCCACGCCCAGATCCTTGAGAGGGAGGCCCGTCTGGAGTTGAGCGGTAAGTGTCCATGCATTACTGTGTGTGACAGGGCATGTTGCGGTGTGCTGGTTCTATGATACTTGCCTGTATGTGTGCCATAGCCCATGTATGCATGTATGTGTGCAGGGACATCATGGTAATGCATGTGCGACCAGTGATGTGTGATGCACATGGTTGTTGCATGTGTTGAAATGCCGCATGGGGAGCCCTAATCAGATTATGAACATGAGAGCATGCCAGTCTCTGTACCTGAACATGGGTGGGGGTGAGGGATGGGTGCTGATGCCAGGTACATATATGGTAGCCATGTCTGTGTGCCTGACCTGCGTGTCTGTGACTTGTGCATGCCATGGATGCATGACACATGTGTGTGACAATGCAGAGATTCAGTAAAGCAGCAAAATTACCCTTGTATCCGCTGTGTTTGGTGTGTTTGGGGCCAGATGGATGTGACTGAGGTGATGTGTGTGCATGTGATGGGCATGAGCCATGATGCATGTGAGTTACATATCATTGAATGTTTCAAGAGTCCATTGGACATGCATGGAAATGTCCATGGCATGCACCATGCCTGTTACTGTGTGTGTTTTGCCTGGACTGGCCCATGTGTTGTGGAGGGACATGATGGACGTGTACTTTGACAGTGGTGCTCATCTGCTATTGCTTCCTGTCTAGGGGACCATTGTACAGTGCCCTGATGCTTGTGTTCTTTGTCTCCCTCTACGCAGCGGCTAGTGAAGAAGAGGGCGGAGACGGCGCTGTGGAGCAAGGCGGCGGGGATGCCCCCACGGCTGCAGCGGAAGGGGTGGGTGAGCCCCCACAGGGGCCTGCTACGGTGGGAGACGGTGAGGAGCCATCCAGGTTGGTGGTTTGCACAGAGGAGGAGGAGGCCGCCACTGGGGCACACATGGGGCCTGGTGGGGGCATCCCTGCTGGTGCAAGTGGTGCAGTCCAGGGCCAGGGGCAGGAGGCAGCACAGGTCACCGTGGAGGGGCCTGTGCATGTCGCTGTCCCTGACCCTGTGAGTGCACCACCATGCACCAGCAGGGATGCCCCGTCCCAGGCCTGTCCGCAGGTAGAGGGGATGTCCATGTCACCTGACTCCCCTCCACCTGCGGACGTGGGAACCCCTGGCCGTGCGGAGAAGGTCCTGATTGGGGTCGCGTTGCGCACGGCTGCGATTCGTGATGCCGTGCGTGCTTCCCGGGAGGAGCACGCACGTCATCACGAAGTGCACCGTGCCGACGTGGCCCAATTGGGATCGGCCATGTTCGGGGGTTTCCTGCATGTGTTGGCCAATGTGGCGGCCCTCTCCTCCTCTGTGCAGGCTATCCACCAGTCGTTCTCCTTGCCGTCTTCCAGCCCAGATGCCACCAGGGCCCCCTGTGGACCTGCCCCGACCAATGCAGCCAGCTCGGTGGGGATCCCATCCCTGCCACAGTCGGGAGTCAGAGATCCAGCAGGGGTGGACACCAGAGCAACTGGACCCCAGCAGATGGAGGATGTGACGGCATCATCGGGCAGGGCACGTGCACGACGGCGTCGGTGGTTTCCATCAGCCTGGATGCCGTCGTGCTGGCACAGGCAGTTGCGTCGGAGGCAGCAGCAGGCTCAACGTGGGAGGCATCATGGCTCGGGGCCATCAACATCAGGGGTGCAGGCATCGGCCGGAGGGCAGGAGAACCCTGGAATGGGAGTGGCTTCCGTGTGGGAGAGGTTGTGCCAGCGGATAGGTGCGGAGCGGCAGCGGGCAGAGGAGGAACGGCTCACGATGGTCAGGGCGGAGGACTCCATGCGGAGGGCGCTGAGGCGGGCTGAGTGCCTCGAGGGTCTTCGCAGGGAGTTTGAGCTTGACACTGCGTTATCCCTGCGGGACCTCGGGGCCAGGGAACATGCCCGCCTCCAAGCCATTGAGCAGGAGTTCAAGGATGCCCTGGCCCATGACAACAACCAGTGAGCCGTCCGAATAGCCCGCTGCCTTTGTATATAGTTGTATAGTTAGGGTTAGGTTTCCTTTGTTTTTTTGAATTTTTTTTGGGTTGCGATTGGACAATGCACCACTTTTTTGTATATAGTTCCCTTTTTAGTTAGTAGTCAGTTAGGTTTAATTTGGTAGGGCTCATGGACCCAGGATTATCTTCTTGATTGGCTTATTTTATTTTTTCAAAATTTTTTCATGGACATTCATCTTGTTTTGTTTGATTTGCTTTGTGTTTTTTCTTATTTGCTGTTCAATACATATTATTTTTTTAATCTTCAATGTGTGGTATCATCTCATTGCTTTCAGGCATGTCATGTTGGGTGTTTTGACATTCACTTGCAGCCATTGTGTGTGACAGACATGTGTTAAATTGCATTATTTGCATTGGGGGTGTAACATGTAATTGCCTTTGATATGTGGGTGGGTGTGATAGTTGGTTGGGCCTTTTGGCAGGGGAGGATGGGCATTACGGACATGATTGGGGAATGTTCGGACCCAGGTGCAGGGGGGCATGAATTGGACATGGGTGGGGGCCTGCTGGCAGGTGCCCCACAGTGCTGGGGTGTGTGGGTGGTGGGAGACATGAGTTGGACATGGGTGGGGGCCTGCTGGCAGGTGCCCCACAGTGCTGGGGGGTGGGGGTGGTGGGAGACATGAGTTGGACATGGGTGGGGGCCTGCTGGCAGGTGCCCCACAGTGCTGGGGGGTGGGGGTGGTGGGAGACATGAGTTGGACATGGGTGGGGGCCTGCTGGCAGGTGCCCCACAGTGCTGGGGGGTGGGGGTGGTCGGAGACATGAGTTGGACATGGGTGGGGGCCTGCTGGCAGGTGCCCCACAGTGCTGGGGGGTGGGGGTGGTGGGAGACATGAGTTGGACATGGGTGGGGGCCTGCTGGCAGGTGCCCCACAGTGCTGGGGGGTGGGGGTGGTGGGAGACATGAGTTGGACATGGGTGGGGGCCTGCTGGCAGGTGCCCCACAGTGCTGGGGGGTGGGGGTGGTGGGAGACATGAGTTGGACATGGGTGGGGGCCTGCTGGCAGGTGCCCCACAGTGCTGGGGGGTGGGGGTGGTGGGAGACATGAGTTGGACATGGGTGGGGGACTGCTGGCATGTGCCCCACAGTGCTGGGGGGTGGGGGTGCAAGGGGACATGTGTTGGTGTTCATTAGTTCAAGGAGACATGTGCCTTTGCTGGGGGGCATGCCCATGTTGGGTGGGCTGCCTGCGGGACATGACCAGGGATGCAGGGTAGTCCCCTGTGGTGTGGGCTGCCTGCAGGGGCCGTGGAGGGTGTACAGGGTACACCTGGGAGGACCCACACTGTCAAATCACATGTGGGACTCCCCGGCACCCCTGAAATACACGTACCGTGCAGAAATCGCGTGTAAAACTTCCCGCGCACCCCTGAAATACACGCGCCCAGGCTATTCGCGTGTAAAACTTCCCGCGCACCCCTGAAATACACGCGCCCAGGCTATTCGCGTGTAAAACTTCCCGCGCACCCCTGAAATACACGCGCCCAGGCTATTCGCGTGTGGGACTTCCCGCGCACCCCTGAAATACACGGGCCCAGGCTATTCGCGTGTGGAACTCCCCGCGCACCCCTGAAATACACGCGCCCAGGCTATTCGCGTGTGGAACTCCCCGCGCACCCCTCAAATTCACGCGCCCAGGCTATTCGCGTGTGGTACTTCCCGCGCACCCCTGAAATACACGCGCCCAGCCTATTCGCGTGTGGAACTTCATGCGAACCCCTGAAATACACGTAGCCCGCTCCCCCAGGCCCGATCGCGTGTGGAACTTCACGCGAACCCCTGAAATACACGTAGCCCGCTCCCCCAGGCCCGATCGCGTGTGGAACTTCACGCGAACCCCTGTAATACACGTAGCCCGCTCCCCCAGGCCCGATCGCGTGTGGAACTTCACGCGAACCCCTGAAATACACGTAGCCCGCTCCCCCAGGCCCGATCGCGTGTGGAAATTCCCGCGCACCCCTCAAATTCACGCGCCCAGGCTATTCGCGTGTGAAACTTCACGCGAACCCCTGAAATACACGTAGCACGCTCCCCCAGGCCCGATCGCGTGTGGAACTTCACGCGAACCCCTGAAATACACGTAGCCCGCTCCCCCAGGCCCGATCGCGTGAGGAACTTCACGCGAACCCCTGTAATACACGTAGCCCGCTCCCCCAGGCCCGATCGTGTGAATAACTTCACGCGAACCCCTGTGATGCACGTACCCTGCAAATCGCGTGTGACACTTCCCGCGCATCCCGGTATACATGCACACGTATTTTTTGTCAGCGGGTGTCCGTGTTTGTGGGTACCCCTTTGCACGTCATTTTTCCTGGAGGGCCACAGTATGGGACATTCATCATGGCAGTATATAGGTGCTATTTGTTGGCGCACCTTTTGGCGCACATTTCTTACAGCCGCAGAGACGCTACCGCCTCCTTTCTTGTGGCGGTCGTGTTTGTGCCTGTGCGCTGGTTTGAGCGTGCGCTTTTTTCCCCTATTCTATTCCATGAATACGTGTTGTAGGCGAGCGTGTGGGCGTTCCGCGCACTTGTGCCCTGTACTTCCCCCGTGACGCCCACGTTTTGGCAAGTTGTTCCCCATTCCGAGTGTTACGTCCGTGTTCCGCCTACTTTTATTGCGTGCGCCGCGCTATGTGCGAATTTCGCTGTGGCCTGTGCGATTTTCGCTGTGACCTGGCGCACGCTGTTAGATGGCCTGTGCGCCAACGTGCGCCAACGTGCGCCGCGCACTTTTTTTTCGCACATCCGCTGGTTTTCTCGCGCACGGCCTTCCATGAATCGACGTGCGCTGCTTTTCGTGCGATTTTCGCACGTTCACTGCGATTTTCGCTATTCCACTGCGAATCGCACGTTTTTGCCCACTTGCGCCGCGCTAATTATTCCATGAATCGGCCTCTGTGTATCTTATTGGTAGACACCTCTGTAGCTGTTTGCAAATCAGAGAGAGTTGGAGATATGTGGGTAGAAAAAGAAGAACGGATTCTGTGTGCCCCTCACCCAGTGTCCTTGTACACATGTGGTTGTTCGCCGATGAATCACACATGCCATCTGGGCACCCTTGCATGCCTTTTTCACACACTGAAGTGACAGAGGACTGCTGTACCCGTGGCCATTCGCTGCTGTCCATGGATAAAGGAAGGCCAAACATGTTTATGGAAGGGGAGTGCACTTTAAGCAAAAACAAATTCAAATGGTACACCTCACTCTGTGTATTGCTAAAAGTGTTCAGCAGAAAAAGAAGACAGTGTGAGTGTGAATGGAGAGTAATGGGTTCATTGGTTGGAAATACATGTAAAGCATCCTGGTACCTTACCTGACCTATTTAATTAGATGGTGCTGTGGTATGTATTTTGGGGTATAACGTCGAATCAAATGTTACTTATGTTACTGAATTTCTTTGCAATTTGCCATGAAAGATACACATTTATCTTTTTTTCAGAATTACTCAAATACACGTGTAAACATTCTTACTGTTATGTTCACAAACTGAAAAATCCAGGCGTCTCTGTATCTCGTTGTGTGTATAATATAGAATGTCTTAAAACAAGTAAGCCCACTATTCAAGAACTTCATGCACATGTTCTTAATCATTGACAGGTAACATTGAGCTTAGACCTTCAAAATGCACAAAACACATCAATCAGTGCATGATCAGTCCCAAACAATAGTTTACCCCTTCCTACCCTCTACCAGGCCCCAGATCTACTTTTCAAATGTTCAGACACAGCAAACACTACAGCGCCTAGAGTCAAAAGGTACAAAGACACCAAACAATGCATCACAATTCCCCCAAAAGCTATTTTCATGCTTGGCCTCTTCCTGGCCCTAGGCCTACTTTTGAAAAGTTTAATCGCAGCACACATTGCATCAACAGAGCTGGGAAATAGAGGGCCTAGGTCCTCCTTTCCCTGGCACTTATAACAAAACCTACAGCAGGAACCGGGCCACAGAAAATAGCCCTAGTGTACTTCATAGCTGCTAAGTGCTCATTTACAGTTTACGCTCGCCTTCCGTCTGCCTATCTAGGGACAATCTGAAGTTATTAACCACTACCAAGGAACAGATAATAGTATCCACATATGCCCTAAGGATGAACCACCCTACTACGAATCATGTATACAAATTTCCTTTAGAAGTAATTTACTGGCTGTCCTGCTTAAGAAGATATACAACTCCACTTCACCACACTCACATGAATGTCCCCACTAGTATAGAGCCAAGTGATACTCATGGTGGATGGTGAACTGTAGTAGAGCACTATATGAAGTTTCTGGACCACCCATTGATCATGTGTTTTTATATGTACGAAAAGTGTAATGTTGTGTCCTGAAGCCTATAACCCTTCTGTGAACATAAATGAAATAGCACAAAAGCCATTATTAATAATAATAATAATAATAATAATAATAATAATAATAATAATAATAATAATAATAATAATGATACACCACTAAATTGATAGCAAAACTGTCCTATTTACATATTGTATTTGGAAGTTACAGACTGGCAGTTCTGCTTTAGCAGACAGACAGCTTCCCTGCACATACTTGAGTAAATGTTCTTGACAACATTAGTGCTACTCAGAGAGCAACAATAGCTCCCCCTCTCCATTTTCTAAGGCACCTAAATGCCAGGTGTTTTCATTTGCAAACAGACCGGTGTGTAGTTAGAGTATAGTAGTCCATAGTTTGTGACTGTGGATATCAACAATGAAACACCTATTTTTTCACTAAGAGAACAGCAACAACACCCCACCTCAATTTTGTTAAGCCACCTGAATGATATGATTTGGCATTTTTAACACGCCTGTACACAAGTGTTTCTAGGTGCGACAAGACAATGAGGGGGAAATAATAATATAATAATAAATACTTTATTGTGCTATAATCCAAAAATAGGATTTTACACAACACATATATTTCTCAAACACATGCAGATTAGATACATATATATGGGCAGAAAAAACAAGATATAAAATATACAAAGAATAATAATACAGTACAAAAGTAAATATATATAAACTCTAAAAAAACTCCATGTGATCTTAACATATATTGACTTGGTAATTAGGATAGAACATGGGACAAGGGAGGAAAAACAACATTGGTATTATTATACCTGAAGTAGGGGCATGATTTGTGACCAGACCCTAAAGAGTGCAAGCTGAAGGCCAAGGGAGTCAGTGTTCAAACAGACGTACCAGAATTCCTCCTCCTTAATCGCCTCATAGTTGTGGACCCATTTTTTCATTTGCATTCATATATGTGGGGCCCATTTTAGGACAGAGTGATAGTACATGTCTAGTGGTTTCAAATACTCGTACCCCCTGGCAGATAAGGCAGAGCCTGGCCTCCCGTGGAATCTTCATTGCGGGCCTATTATGGTAAGTACCGGTAGCTGATTAGTTCTCAGTCTCAGTAGGAAATGGCTTACTTCAGGAGCCGGGCATAGGAGCAAGTAGGGCTGCAGTTTTAGATATCTATGTATGACATGTGAGACTGCCTCATATCATTTCAACTAGGCCAAGTGATCTGAGTTCGCATACCAATCCTACTTGTTCAGTTTTTCCTCAAATGTTTTTTTTTGGTGGATGGAAGGTAAATGCCGGTGTTTTTCATAGGGCCAATCAATCTTCATGAATAGTGATTCATTCAGTCCTTTGTAAGTGCGGTCTGGGGGATGTTTTCCTATATCATAGTTATTCCCTGCCAGTCTCAAATGTTTACAGCTGGGCTCTGTCCGAGATTTCAGATAAAAGTCGCCCCCGCAAACGAAGAGCCCTCCCTCTCAAGGATATAAGGCCCAGTTCCAAGCGAAGATATTGGATCGAGCACGAGCATCCCAGCCCAATCACCATATGCCAATAATGGCCTTCCAAGGTGTTTAGCCATGTTAGATCTTGCATAGCCAGTGCCTCCAGGCCATACAAAATTGCAGGCACAAAGCATTGATGGTATAATTTCAATATGCGAGCCATGCTGAATCCAGCTGAACCCTTTGCAAATTTATAAGCCTGGAGGGTGAGCAATTTTGCTCTCCATATTTTATGTCTTTTTATGGCTTCGTAATCTGTAGGTGCTTTGAAGTCCAATCCCAAATAGGGATATTGCTCTACCACCTCAATTTTCCCACATTGTTGTCTATCCCAGTAGGGCAGGGTCCCTTTCGTGCAATTATCATTATTTTCGTTTTTTCCAAATTGATTACGAGACCTAGCTGTGTTGAGTAGAGTAATAATTAATTCATCATGTTCTTTATGCCAGACATCGTGCGATCAAAGAGGATCAAGTCATCTGCATAAAGTATTCCTGTTATGGGCATCTTGCCCAACTTTGGAGGGCAATTTGACTTTGATGACATACGAGACAGCAGGTCAGCTATATATAAGTTGTAGAGCATGGGCGCAGCGACGCAGCCCTGCTTTACCCCCATATTAATGTAGATTTTATCAGTTACATCGCCTTGGTAATATAGTCGAACCCTGGTGGAGGTATTACTGTGAAGGGCTATTAGTATGTTTAAGATCCACTTTGGGTAGTTCATTGCCTGTAATTTAGCCCACAGGATGTTCTGCCCCACCAGGTCGAAGGCGCTACTGAAGTCTAAGAAAGCGATGTACAGAGTGGCTTCTTTGCTACTGGTGGTGTTATTTATTAATAGGTCAAGGACCCTGATATTATGGGTAGTGGTTGCCCCTGGTCTAAATCCCGTTTGTGCATAATTAAGGACATGATTTTCCGTGACCCACTTTTCTATTTCTTTAAGTACCAATGTGTTAAAGATTTTGCTAATTACGTCCAACATTGAGAGTTGTCGATAATTAGCCGCTTTTGTCTGCTCCCCCTTTTTGTACATTGGAATTAGCACAGATTTCTTCCAGGAGGATGGTATCTGACATGTTTTACATATTCTGGAGTAGAGAGTTAACAAAATCTGTGCCCAGTTATGGAGATCTCTTTTCAAAACTGCATTGGCTAAGCCATTTGGGCCAGGGGCATTAGACGTTTTTAAATTCATAATAGTCTGTTTTATGACCTTATAGCTCAGGGGGAACTGCCATGACATTACATCCACCAATCTACTAGTGGTAATCATGTTCTCTTTGTAGAATTTATTGGAGATATACATATATAGCCCCCTGGGATAGTATGTGGCAGATTCTGTGACTATTCTTACTACATAGAGCTTCAACAAACTTCTGCCATTGATTTCTTTTTAGTATTTGGAGGTACCCTCTTAACCACCTTCGATATTTTCGTTTTATCGCTGCAGTCTCCAACTTTAACGCTCATTCATCTGTTTGGGCAGTTTTTAGCACTCTTATGATTCCTATGGCTCATCGCATCGTTCGTTTCTGATCTCTTATGTTGGCATCAAAGGTTGGAGTTCTCCCCTTTTCCCAAGTCCGCCCTGGGGCAGGGCTACCTTTAAACAGTGAGTGGGTTAAGTGTGTTATCCAGCATTCAATATCCTCTGGGCTTTTTCCCCACATTAGCTGTTTGATGTTAGTATGATTGGGGAATGTTATAGAAATCATTTTGTCAATATTTCGCTGGGTCCACCTGATCTTATTTCCAGCATGGTTAGGTATTAACTCTCTCCAAATACCCCCCTTGGCCATTTCTTCACCTCCATCCACACTCAGTGTTAAAGTACCATGATCAATATAATTGTTCAATATAACATTTAGATACACAACATGGTTCAGTAAACACTCAGAGACAACCATGTAATCAAGTACGGAACACTTTTTTCTTACTGCCCAAGTTTCTTTACCCGGCATAGCCCCCCTTGTACAGCCATTTAGTAAGTTCAGGTTGCATTCCTTAAGGATGTCTAACCATAATCTCCCTTTACTATTACTCTGATGTAAAGGTATTTTACAGAGATTCTGTACAAAGGGGTAGTTCCCACATCCATCAGGATCAAGGCATTTAGCATTCAAATCCCCACCAAGTATAATGGCTGTCACTTCTTCCCCCATACCCCTGGTGGTTAACAAAGTATTCCGTTTATCCCCCAAAGTCTCTGTTATCAATTCCCCAGGGGGGTCATAGATGTTAATGATCAAAAGTTCATTACATCCAGCCCAACCACCCAGTGAGATTATCTGAATCACCAGAATATTACCCCCCGGGCTATCCTGGTAAATTAGTTTGGGGTATTATGCGGATTTGATGCTTGTTAGAAGTCCCCCTTTAGGTCTTCCCCGTTCTCCCCTTTTTGCCATGGTTTGATATGTTGAGTAGCCGTCAAATTCCAGGTCAGAAGTTACCCAAGTTTCCTGAAGCAGGAGTAAATCATTGGTCAAGAGCAAGTCACGTGAGGCCCCCTCACTCAGCCAGTGGCTAAAGCCCCTTGTTTTCCAACTAATGATGGCCGAGGTTCATCCTCTTTTTTCTGTGCAAACATTCCTTGTAGCCACTCCCATCCCTGCTTGTCGCTAAGCCTTTGAACAGATTTTGCTGATTTTGTTATAGCATGGCTAGTTGAGCATGCACAGTTACATTTGTGGCAATTTTCCACCCTCGACTCTGACGGTATGGGCACATCCAACACATATCCTAAGTATTCCAGCGATGCTCGGTTTGCCCTTATCATAGAAGCAGTTTCGGGCAAACAACAGTGGATGGTTGTGAGTTTCCCTTCTTTTATTCGTGAAGGTTCCACAAAGTCAACATCACTGGAATTTAGGATTCGTAGAGATGGTATTTTTTAGAAGAGGGCAAAGAGTCTGGGTCAGTTCAATTGTTTGCCTGGTTTACCATTCTCCAGCGGCGATATGGTCACATTTTTCATGTAAACCTTACTCGGCACCACTCTCCCACCTCCCCCCACGGTGGACATTTTGGGGGCTGGGGCAGGCAGGACCATAGGCTCCTGTACAGGTACTGACTCCGTCTGGTGTGAGACAGGGCCAGTTAAGGCACTGGAGACCGACTGATCAACAGATTGTTGGCTTGTCTGGGCCGGCTGTTCTTACATAAACCAGCTCGTCAGGGTACCCACTGTTTGGACCGATCTTCTTTTCCTTCGTGCTGCTCGTTTACATTGCTTCTTGGATATATTTTTACCCGGGGGTCGGGGGGTAGAATTTCGAAGAGTGGGGTTGTTAGTTTTCTCCGAACGTTTATTTGCCAATCTTCTCTGTTTCCTGGATGGGTGCCCCCCAGTTTCAGACTCCTCCACACTTGCCCCAGGAGTACTAGTCTCCTCCTGGGTCGTAGTCACCTTATCCACAGTCTGTGGTAAATTTGCCCTGTCCTGTCTCTTTTGCGGGATGGCTGTTGTCGGTATTTCCCTCAAGTCGATGCAGGGGATCGTAGATGCTTTATTAGGCACTCTCAACTGTTTATGGAGGGCAATAATCACCCTCCCCTGTGCTTTTAGATCGTCATACATCGTTCCACACAATTTTAGCAATATTTTGATGGCAAAATTAAGTGTGGTATTTCCAGATTGTGAAGTTTCATGAGTTCACATGACACATTTTCTGAGTCAAACGCCATGTTGGGACTGGCTGATAGGCGTGGTGCCTTAGAGGCTAATGAGGGTGGGTAGGAAGGGATGGGGTAGTTAGGACGGCCTCCATTTGGGATGCTGAAGATACAAGGATAGGGAGTTCCTTTCCCCCTGGTATTGAGGTTTCCACTAGTTCCTCCAGTGTACGTGCTATATCTCCTTTCCCCACCTGTGTATCTGATACATTGACCTAGTTGTTTGGTGCACCGGGTGCTCTTCTCCTGCTGGTTTCCCCTCTTGTGTTCCCACACGTTCTTGTAATGCATGACACAATTGTAGTAGGGAATCGTTGTCTAGGTCTAGGGGGAGGTAACTATCTTCTCCCTCTAATTGTGAGGCATTACCTTTATTAGTGCCGGTCAGGGCCTCTCCTTCCACAAATTTGCTTTAGAAGTAGGCCCTTTGAGGGACCATGGGCTTGTCTCTAGATTCTTTTGTTCCCCCACATTCCGAGGGCGTCATACTGCTCGTGTCAGTGGACACCCCTTTGTTGGATCATAGACCATAGGGTTTCTTCCCCCGTATTATAGCAGTTTTATTGCGATTTGTCACTTTCCCCGGCATTTTTGATGTCTTTGTTGGCAGGATTTGGACAGGGAGGGTGGGGGGGGTTTGGAATTCCCTTGAAGGCCACTGAATGCAATAATCGAACCTGCACCCAGAACTGGGACAGGCCGTGGGCTATGGCAATACGCCTGTCACACTCCCAGGGTCTATTTCCGGAGGTTAGAAGACACTCTCTCAGTGACTTGTGTCCATGTAATCAGTGTGCTGGGGACTTGAAGTCTATCTAATGCTGAAAGGATTTATCCCCCCCCCACTGTGTGCTATCCCCGGCCTAAACAATGCCCACACACACACCCGGTCGGCCGTAAGCCAGTAGCGGCTGTTAGGGGGCCGGCTATAGGCTTGTGGGAAGACAGGGCACGTGGGCTAGTTGCAAGCTTGCAAGAATTTCTAATAACCTTGCCGCGTTTCAGTAACGCCTCACCCACCCGTTGGGGAGACATTATATTATACTTGCCAAATCGAAGCAAGTCTGCTTTATGGCTCAAAACATCACTGCAGCTCAGTCCGCAGGTCACTGGCTCACCACACTCACAACGCCTAGTCCGGAATCTGAGGCACGGGAGACTCAAAGGCTATGAAGCACAGCACAACACCGGGATGCTCCGCTCCACAGTAGCTAGAGGAAAGCACCCTCTCTGGCCATCAAGCCGCACCAGCTGTCTCTATGGCTAACAGTACTGGCCGCTTCCGACAGTGGGAAGCGGCCAGTACTGAGGGGGAAATAAAGGGAGGACAAGATAACAATCTTACTAGGGCGTGTGTCATTCAGATCATGCAAGTGCGGGTAAGAGGGAAGGGGAGAAGTGCCAGGGGGGAGGGGAAGAGGGAAGTGCAGTTAACTCACAAGTGCAGCCAGCAGGTGGCTCATAAGTGCAGAGAGAAGGGACTGCAGTGTTGGAGATACAGCCCCTTAAGTGCTGTGGAGCCCAGAGGTAGTGCAAAGGCAACTGGACATGAAAGAGCCTGGGCCGAGTTCAGAGGGTGACCAAAATGCCAGATGTTTTTATTTGGAGATCAAGTCGAGTGTCCTGTGACCACTGTAGGGGCATGAGTGTTCGCGGACACCAAAGTAAGTCCGTAAACATGTCTGTGTTCACGGTCATAGGAAAAGAAACATTATTATCCCATTTTTAACATATGCTCCATCCCATCCTTACATCCCTCACCTCCCCAGTGTTTGTTTCATATTTAAGAGAACTCTAATTAGTTATTAGTTTTGGCTATTAAGTGGTGCTGAAAGTGCTACCTCTAAGCCAAAACTATTGTCATTAAAATAAGAGATTTAACATAAGAGCCTCACTTGGGGGATTTGAATGAGGGTCTCTAATGCTTTTCAATGAAGATGGCATATGAGAATGGATTTGTGTTGTTTTGTTATTTGTCCCACCCATTTAATGCCCATCTCTAAATGAAATATATATGATTGTCCTCCCATTCCCACCCATCTCACCTTAAACCACACACTCCTGTTTGCACTCTTTCCCTAATGTGATTGGGTGTAGAGTATGTGCTTTTTCCCCTCAAGGCAGTCTTCTTTCCTTGCATCTTGGTTTGCAGCAGAACCAGGCTCCGCGGGCTGTGCGATTTAAAATGCTCTTTTAATAATAATTTGGCACTTATATAGCACTACGAACACTCAGGTATCTGAGCGCTGCTTATTATTACCGACGCTGTGTGTGCGGATTCGAAACTACATCAGCAGGCTCTGCACGGATGTCAAAGCGAGCGCTCTACTCGCTGTGCCACTTGACCGGCTTTTAAATGAGAGGCTATGTGCAGCATACATTTGGAGACAGTTTTGCTGTTTGCGTATTTAATGGGGTGTAGATAAAGTATGTGGTAACTGGGAGACTTTTAAATGCTCCCAGTCTGGCTCCCTTTGTCACTCTCTTTGGGAACTTGCAGAGGCTGGTATTTACTCCAAGCCACCGCATCACGTGTATACAATGTATACAAAGATTTAATTTCGAAAAGAAATGTATATTATACATACATACATACATATTCTTTTATTTGCAAAATAAAAGCTTTGTCTAACGCACTGCCTTCCGGCGAGCTGCTCTTTCATGCCCCCTGCTCCACTGTGGCTGTTGCACACATACATGCTTTGCAAGCCCTAAACACGAGCATGCTACCTCTTCGGCTCCATGCTGACTGGCGTCAAGAGCAAGGTGACTCTAGTCACCCTCTAGCCATCTAAAGTAAGCTCTGTGTACCTGGGGGGCCTCAGCTGACCCCCACAGGTCACTTTCTGCCTTGTGTCGGGTGGTTAGTCTCTACACCACTGGCTGCTGCGACCTTGAGTGGCAGAGAGGCACATTCCTGCCTGCTCGCAAAGATGCTGCCCTGGCAAAGGCTTGGATTTGTGGCCGGTGATGTTTTGGTGTGATCTAGTGTAGCACAGAGCGTAAGCCGGATGTCTAGATCCAACCCTGGAACAGGTTTGGACTCACTGCCGTGTCCGGTCATTGTGTAAGTGGTTGTGGCAAGAGGTCACAAGCCTAATATCCAGTGCCGGCCCGGACAGGCGCTGGGAATGGCAGCTGGAGAGTATGTGAGGATTGCAAAGGGCACTCTTAGTGTGACAGCCATATTAATTAAAAACCTTCGAGTGACCACAAACCAAAGTCATTCCTGTCCACTCGGCCAATTGTCATATCATTTGCATCAGCGTCGTTTGTAAAATAAATGGCGATAGGACCTACATGTGTGATTCAGGTGGCCTATGCAGGACAGAGCCTTCCTTTTCCCTCTATTCCTTTCTCAAATATTACCAAATACCATGATGCTGTGTGATCTTAGGCATCTGATCTGCCCGGTGAGGAGGGGTGCTATGTAAATGTGAGAAGGGATCAGTCTTTCCCATTCTCCCTTTCCATCCTCCTCCCCTTCCTTTATCTCCCTTCCTTAATCTCCCTTTATCTCCCTGCACCTCTCTAGCTTGGGCACGCCTGGGTGCCTTCCAGCTGTCTGCTGCAAGTAAGGTTCACACCGTTAGCCCACAAAGCTGCTGACATCTAGCGATAGCTCAGTGTGTTGATGGCTCACTGCAGAGTTTTCGGCACAGTCTTTAGGTCACATGTTGCAATACCAGAAGGGCCGAGTCAACCTTTGGCCCGGAGGATGAGAAACTAAGGACCACTAGATTGGCAAATAAAGACCTATTATTTAAACAGCCAAGAAACACATTGGGCCCCATTATGACCCTGGCGCCGGAAAGAATTACTCCCCATTCGTGTCCCATTGGACTAAATGGGAATGGGGACGACGGTAGTATCGGCACCATTCATAATGGTGCCGGTGCTACCGTCAAGGTCTGCGGCGGGTGCCGTTCTGCCTGCCAGGTCAAACCTCGCGGGCGGGAGTGTACCCGCCTGCAGAACTCACAGTATGCCGGTCCGGTTACAATGGTGCCGGTAGCGTATCGCCACCGTTTTTACCCGACTGGCATACTCGTAATGAGGCCAACTCTGTTGTGTTGTGCGCTTTGTGCATATCAATATTCTACTGCTCAATATCTGCATCTAGGATTCCAAACTAAGAACAGATCCCGCTGCTAAACGCCTTGAGAGGAAGGTGTGATGAAACTTAATAGCAATAAGCATTTGGGAATGGTTTGTGTAGCACCAGGATGGCCACAGCAAGCACATCAGGGCGCTGTCTCGTGCTTCAAAAGCTAACGGCATCATGTAAATTAGTGTGTAAAGGGGAGCCATGAGAGGGAAGGCCATGCACCCATCCAAAAATGTAAACAAGCACTGGCAATGCCAACAGTTTGGGCTTTTGTGTAGGCATGGGAAAGGCACTTGCCCGGCACAGCTGAAATGGAATTAACTTTCCATTAATGGTAGCAGGCCAAATGGTGTGTTTATCTGGGCATCTATTAGCAGTGCCTGGCAAATGCCTAATATTCATACACAAGCCAAAACTCTTGGCTTTGTCAAAGCTTGTTCAGCAAGGTGCCACGAATGTCGGAATATGCAAATGTAAGGGCGAGTCTATGAATGCTGCAGAACAAATAGCACCTTGTTTTACCCTTCACAGCATATATTCCATGCCACCCTAACCACCCCTCACCTCCCCAGGGATTATTATTTCATGTGTAATTTAAGCGTACGTATGTGTTTAAAAACATTTTCCTACTACAGTGTCCGTGGACCTTGGCCACAGGTCGCAAATCTAACATGGAACCCATTTAAAAATGTTTGACGTACCTCATATTCTTTATTGACTACTCAGTGCCCTTGCGCAAAATGCACGCACATTACATGCCCCTCCCGCTGACTGGTCCAAAGGTATACACGGACAGGGAATAAGGAAGTGAGTCCACTTACCGGACCAAGTTATCACACATTTTATTTGTACCTACTTTTTGGGAATTTTTAAAACATTTGCTGGACAGTTCAGGCTCTAAGTGCAGCAGAGCGTTTTTCCCCATTCAAGTCAATCAGGAATCGGAAGAATTTGCCCCCCCCCCCGCCCCTTAAAACTTTCCCAAGCGTCAAAGTTATTAGCCACCCAGAAAATGCTCTTACTATGTGAAAGCAACTTAACCATAAATACAGGGACGCTATTGTTAAACCTGTAATATATGATATTAATGATGTTATGGAAAATAGTGTGCATTGATAACACAACTTCTTAAGTAACCAAAGTGGCAGAACATAAAGTAGTTGCTAAAAACCGTATGTGCAGTATTAGTTCATGCTAGGTAGAGCATAACAAAGCAAGAACAATACAATGTCAATAAAACCTCAATAATGAGACAATGCAAAAAAAAAAGTCTCCAAACAATAACACTAAATGCTAAAACGCAGAATAGCAGGACCTTCATATAATAGCACATAATTAAAGAAAAGTGCAGATAAGATTTTAAATTCTAATCGGAGAGTAGTGAGTAAAAAAGGAACTGTGACTGAGAGGAAGGACTGAAGGGGTGATGGGATTAAACATGCGCGAAGGAGGGTAGAAATGCCTTGGCGATAGTCTCACTGCTATTAGTGGTATCCAACTTCCTTTTGCCTGGGAAGATTCTCCCTGTTTCTGGATAAGCCTGAAAGTATTTCCTAAACATTACATGGCATTCTTGAGACCTACTTGTTTATTGCAGATTTGGCGTGTATGTTTGTATTTCACTGCAGATCTTGTTTTGCCGACATTTGTTTCAATACATTAATGTTTACTTTCAAATTATTAGCTTGGCCATTTCAGCATTCCATTTTAACTGTATGTGATTCTGCTTTATATTTGATACATCTATTCATGGGGATCATTTATTGTGTCAGGAGACAGCCGGAACCTGAGCATAATCATCACAGATTTGTACCTGACGACAGATGGCAGGATGTGGTGGTGTGTAGTGTATGTCAATGGGAACATGCACGTGACAGTTGTAGATGTTATATTGCAACGTTTTCTTTTACAAGTTTGCCATTTGAGGTGCCCGAAGGAAAAGAATACATGTGTTGCCATATGCAAACATGTATTTGTGCACAGGAGTGACAGGGATAGTCGCAGCTGATCGGCTGTGGTGTCAGGTGAGCATGCAGCACACGAATGCATTGACGTTCATGGAAGAATTCCAGTTGCTAAGCAACATGTAATACACAGTATTTCGCATACTCATTACGTTTAATGATGTTATGGTAAACTTTTGTTTGCACGAATCAAAGGACAGATTTTTCCACCTGCACCTTCCAATGAACCGGCTACAGCAGATAAAGTAATAATGCCATTATGATTGTGTCCGTCAAGCGATTAAGCTTGGATTTCAGGGAATTCATCTGTGTTCCAAAGTCGCAAATTATTCACTAGACAACAACTCTTCCTAACATTATGTTCCAGTCCTCTTACAAAAATACTTCGACACCAGGCACAGCTGCATGGTCGCATAGGGGGGGGTGACTGCTGGTCTCACAGGTTCCTTATCTTCTTAGACTATATTAGTACATAGATTTGCACACTGATTATTCATGGGCATTTGGTTAATCACCAGAGTTAAATGAAAGAACAAATACATATAATAACAATGAGGGTGGTCAAATGAACTCCTGAAACCTATTCCAAAAGAGCAATACATGTAGAGGGGTATAAAGACATTAATAACGTAAGGATAGAGAAATGTGGAGCACATTGGTTGACAAACCATTGTTCTTACCGTGAAAGAAATGGAATGGAACCGTGAACGAGAGGTGGAAAAAGGAATAGGGGATGGGTAGTGAGAAGGGAAAAGCAGAAAGGATAGGACAAAGTGAGAAAAAGAAGAGGCATCTGTGTAATCTCTAAACACCGTCTCTTCCAGGCTAATGTTTGCGATTAATAAATGGTGCAGTGCTGTAGTGATGTGAGATTGAGAGGAAGGTCAAAACAGAGAATTTAGTTTAGGACCTTCATTAGTCACAATCAAAGCTATTAAGTTGGAGTTGGATGAATGCCTGTTTTCACGAAAAAATAAATACCCCGAACAAGGTATATAGCGGGTAAAAAAAAAGAAAATAAACATGAGGCTGTTCCAAGTTGTCAGGGATGTATTTGGCCTTTCTAACCACAGGTACAGCCCTCTGTGGATCTCCCCTACCCAGCTTTTCCTCGGGTGATGGTTTTCAGTGAGGTTAAGGTGGGATTAAAATCAGACAGATAATATGTGGTTTCTGCTCTAACTCAAGATGATCAGCTATAAAAAAAGGTATCACGGTAAAAAATGAAAAAAGCAAGAATACAATTATTTGTATTATGTATGTAAAGGAATTCTAGCACGCCACAGACAGAATAAACTGTATCAAGTGGTGTACATTGTAAATCAGGATAGGGGATCAACAAAAGAACCAGGTTTTTAGGGCTTCATGCAATGCAAACGATTCAAAATTCAGATTGCAGCTCCAGAGGTAAGCCTTGCCGAGCTACATGAAAGTGTCTGCAAAAAGACCACTAAAGATGCCCCTGAATATAACCATGCTGGCCTACTTTATCTAGAAGTAAAGCGCAGCATCTTTTAAAAATGGTCACCGCTGTATGTGTGCTCTCATTGTGTGCCAAGATGCCTTCCAGCTGCATTCCAGAGTGGATGCAGTCAGAAACAATTTGCCCAATCCAGGGGAGCTGGCAGGCAAAGCCGCCCCCCTCCAAAGGCCCACTCGTAAGGCCTTGCACTGTCTGGCCCCTTTAGAGGGACGTAGGGAACCCCTCATTGCAGCTTCCCGCTTTGAGCCACGGGCATCGCAAGGACCGCTGGACTCGCTTCTACAAACCAGCCACAGTATTGCATGTGAACTACAAGGTAATCCTACTCTACTTGTAGACATAGTTGGCTCCGATCTACCTGCAGCCTGTACCTATGTACATTTAGGTTGCGCCCGAGACATCCTGCATCCTACCTGCTTCCTACTGCCTGCAAGCAATGCTAGCCAGTCCCCCCCACCCCTTATAAGGCCACTCATCTTGCGGATGTAGTGCATAACTTAGGTGAACCCACTAAGTGATTCCCCAACCAGCCAGCCCGATCAGGCCAGTACCCAAAGTCCTCCTGACCCGCTTCAGAAAGCCTGCACCTTGTCCTGAACTGTACCTGTAGCTTTGCACCTGACATCCCAGCTCCAATCAACACATGGTGCGCCTAGCCAAGATCCCCTCTACAAATGTTTAATCTGCACCACAGCAACTCGCTTCCAACTACCCAACGCTCAGGCACTACTGGCCCTTACTGTATGTAACAACACCAGTGCTAGTGCCCTTGAAGCCCCAAAGCCCCCCTTGGCCTGATAGATAGCAAGCATCCTATGACACCACAGATTGCACCCTTAACCTGGCCCATGCAACATGCACCACAAACCCAGCTCATCTCACCCTCGCCTACACTCCTCAACCATCCATTCACTCCTCCTTGGTGCCATAACTCACTGGACACAGTCCCCATGATAAAGACCAAAGCAACCTGCAGATATAGATGCCATTCACCCAGCCCAGGTTTGCTCTCTTAAAGCTAGACAATCCAGACCCACCTAGTCTCTGTGCCACCTACTCTCAGCTCACATATTGACACCAACTCACACCTGAAAGCCAGGCCAGTAGGTTCACAGCATGCCCATCAGAATACCTTCAGACCTGCAGTCAATCAGCCTACTCCCACAGGCCTTCATGTCATTCCACCCATGAGCCTTGCTCACCGAAATAGTAGGCGCGGGCTTAGAACTTGCATAGCTCCAGCCCTATCATGCCCTCAAGCAGGTCAGATCAGGAACAGCTGACTTAGTGAACGGTCATACCGACATGTCCTTGACACCTATTTGGAACTTCCCCTATGCCAAATCCTGCTCCTCGCACAACATCTCACAGCCAAGACACAAGGCACAAACCACCAAGCCCCCTAAGCATAGCCAAACACTGCCCCGCAAAAAATCTGTTTCCAAAAGGTTGGCTCACCCTACATCTCCCTAAATGGGGCCCTGATCAATGCCAGATCCATCCCCACTCATGCCCTTGACATACATTACCTTATCAGCACCCACAACCTAGACCTCCTGGCTGTTTAAGAAACATGGCTGCACCCAGATGCTGGCCTAGCACATCCCTTGCCATCCCATTGAGCTATATCATATACAGGACCGCTAGAATGACTGTTAGAGGTGGGGGCGGGTAGCTTTGATTGCCAAAGAGTCCATCCCTATCAGGCACAACACAATACCTATGGCTGCCAACTACAACCTTTATCAGCCAAGCTGTCCCATTCTCACACTGACACCACGACCATCTTTCTCGTCTACCATCGCTCTGGCCCCATCCATACTTTTGAAGGGGATCTCACGCACGCCATGGGTGTGAACATCAAGCATACCTCTGGAATTATCCTTTTAGGGGACCTTAAACTGGGCCTCAATGACCCATCTGACTCACATGTATCTACTTTAGGCAATTCACTCTGTGTGTTTGGCTTCCGACACTTTGTCCAGAATCCCACCCACATCAAGGGCCGCACTCATTGGGTAGCCAACTTCAGTTGCCAGGTGTCCATCCTTACCAAAACACCATGCCCATGGTCTGACCACCATATAGGCTCCTTCAACATCTCGCCCCTGGAGATTACCAAACATGCTCATCTCTCCTTGCCCGCAGTCTGGACATGCAGTTCACGCAATCTCACTAGCAATAGAATTACACCTCTCCTGAAAACGGTTCAACCCCAACATCTGCACTCGAATGACCCCTTTAATCTTGCTGACCTTTACACAAGTAACTTATTCCCTGTAGTGGATGCAGTTGCCCCATTAGCTCTTAGAAAATCCAAAAAAACTAAACATGCAAACTCCTGAAATCATTGATCTATGTAAATGCAAACACCTGGCTGAAGCCAACTGGAAGAAAACACCCTTCATTCACTTAAATTGAAAGGTCTGCAGCAGCGAAACAATATAGACAAGCGATCAAATTAGCAAAATCTACCAGTTACAATCAAATAATTGCCAATGCCAAATCCAATACCACTGAGATCTTCACAATTCTGAGGGAATTAGAAACCACAGCTACCCCCTCCCATCATCATCAAAGATGAGGCCTGGTGTTCTAAAATCCAAACAGCTGGAGAAGATTGACATCTTACACAAAAAAAACTCCACAAACAATCCTTGCTCAAATCTTCTGGTACTCCTTTGACCTCACTCCACTGAGGGACCACAGATGACAATAAATAATCCTGGTTGTTCCACTTTAGCACAGTCTTCCAGATTTAAGTAGCCTTTATTCTCAAGAGCCTTAAACCCTCCAGGTGCAAAGGCGACATTTGCCCCGCAACTATCATTAAGGACTGCGCAGACAAAATTATCCCATTCCTCACTTAATTCATAAATGCCTAATTGTCATCAGGCCAAGTGCCAGCCGATCTCAAAGAAGCGTTGGTATTCTCCCTACTCAAAAAACTCTCTCTTGATCCTGAAACCCCCAACAACTATTGACCCATCACCACTGTCCAGAGTTCTCTTAACAATTCTGGACAGGGCTGCATATTTACAAAACCAGCTATTCCTGGAAACCCACCACATCTTGGGCATACCGCAATCTGGATTCCGACCTGGTCACAGCACGGAATCTGCACTGTTTGACCTCAAAAACCAGCTGGATGAGATCAGAGATCAGGGAAAATGGGCCCTACTCTTGGATCTCTCAGCTGCCTTTGATCTGGTTGATCATCACATCCTCTGCCAACACCTGACCGCAGCAGCATGCTTTTCGACTAAAGCCACTGCCTGGGCGGGGTCCTTCCATTAGGGCAGAACCATGAGAGTGTTTGCCAACAAACACAGTGGCCCACCAGCCCCAATACCCTACAGAGTCCCCCAAGGCTCCTGTGTGTTCCCAACCCTTTACAACATTTGCACCAGACCCCTTTTTGACCTACTTGACTCCATTGGCATATCTTATACGAACAATCTCGATGAAACGCAAATCCTCCTACCTTTGTCAGACAACTACCTGGAAGACACCGGTTCACTAAACAATGTTTACCCTATGATACAGGTGTGGATGCCACTCACCGCCTCTGTCTTAATGACGATAAGACAGACCACCCGTTGGTGGGGCCGGCGGCTGTAATCAAGAATCTTGAGGCCCAATACACATCCTTTTGCATTAACAGTATCCAATTCATGTCTCATCCTCAGTGAAAACTCTTAGTGTATACCTTGATGCCACACTCTCGCACAGACGCCAAGTGAATGCTTTTGTCACCTCATCAGCACACACAACCAAACTGATTAATGCTGCTTGGTCCTTCCTGCCCCAAGACAGTTGTCTCAGTATTGCTCATGCAATCATAGGATCAACGTTGGATTACTGCAATGCCTTATTTGCTGGCACTTCCTGCCGAAATATTGCAAAGCTACAGGTGATCAGGAACAATGCTGTTCGTTCAGCACTTAATATCCCACTATGCAAACATATTTCGGCTGCCAGGCAAAAGGTCCACTGACTCTCTATCAGAGAGTACATCATCTTCAAGTCACGTTCCATCACACATAGATGTCTCTCGAACTCAGCCCCCCCACTCACATACCTGACTCAGAAAATTGTCAGGGATCAGTCCAACAGACCTCAAAGAGCTGCCTACAGCAACAAACTACTGCAACCAAAATATATATGTGCACTAGCTTCCCAACCTTTGCAGCAAAACCGTGGAACTCACTCCCCCCTTCACTGAGATCAGAGAAATCTTACTAGCTCTTCAGGAGATTACTAAAAGCTTGGCTATTTGCAAAACTACATATGGTAGGGTGCATAAATGTGGCCCTTAAACACTTGCCCGGATTACCCGTTTCTTTTTTGTATGTGTAACTGGATCTGTAAAAGCGCCTTAATTCCCCTGTGCTTAGTGCGCTTTATAAATGAAAAATGAAGTGCGTGTAAAATAGGGATTTGCATGCCATTCTGCCCTCACATCCCTGTTGGAAGAATGGGGATTTGTGGGCAGAATGGCACGCAAATCTCCATTTTACACACACATAATTCCATGAATCAGAGAAATAGTGTGTAAAAAAAGATTTTAGCAATTGATTTAACTGGACATCCAGATTGAGGTCATGTTTCCATTAAAAACCTAAATTCTTAACTTTAGAAGGACAAATAATAGGTGTATAATATAACATAGGTAGAACAAAGTCCGTCAGAATCTGTACATTTGGATTTTAGCCCCAGAAGGATGAGATCAGTTTTATTTGCATTTAGTTGAAGGACATTATGCAGCATCCAGGATTCAACTTCATCAAGACAATTAATCAGGTGTTGTTGATGCTGGAATTTCGGCCGTTAACTTATTTACAGACTTGAGCATCCTCGACTTAACTAACGGAGCAATGGAGATGCTTGTGAAGCTCTATAAAATAAGGGTTGCAAGGAGGACAGGTGTGGCTAAAGTTTCACCTGCTGTGTCTTTTCTTCTATTGAAGATTGAAACCATTAAGAGGTGTGGGAAGGAATCTGAGCACATTGCTCCAGTGGCTGAATTAAGATATCATGATTTAGCATGTCAAAAGCAACTGCAAGGTCAAGCCTA